>NW_020837979.1:13373505-13382464 GCF_003676395.1 Aethalodelphis obliquidens
ATGTGTATTATATATATATATACTTTTTCATATTCTTTTCCATTATGGTTTATCCCAGGATATTGAACGTAGTGCCCTGTGCTATGCAGTAGGACCTTGTTGTTTATCCGTTCTATATATATTATAATAGTTTGCGTCTACTAATCCTAAGCTCCCAGTCCATCCCTCCCCTACCTCCTCTCCTCCTTGGCAACCACAAGTCTGTTCTCTATGACTGTGAGTCATTTCTGTTTTGTAAATAAGTTCATTTGTGTCTTATTTTAGATTCCACATACAAGTGATATAATACGGTATTTGTTTTTCTTTTTCGGACTTACTTCACTTAGTATGATAACCTTTAGGTCCATCCATGCTGTTGCAAATGGCATTATTTCATTCTTTTTTATGGCTGAGTAGTATTCCATTGCATATATGTGCCACATCTTCTTTATCCATTCATCTGTCAATGAACATTTAGGTTGCTTCCATGTCTTGGCTATTGTAAATAGTGCTGCTATGAACATAGGCGTGCGTGTAACTTTTCGAATTGTAGTTTTGTCCAGATATATGCATAGGAGTGGGATTGTTGGATCATATGGCAACTCTATTTTTAGTTTTTTGAGGAACCTCTATACTGTTCTCCATAGTGGCTGCACCAATTCACATTCCCACCAACAGTGCAGGAGGGCTCCCTTTCCTCCACACCCTCTCCAGCATTTGTTAGAAAATTCTTTTTTTTAATATGGCACATTATTTAATAAAAATTATATATAACATGTACATACAGAAAAGTACATAGAACATATGTGTACAGTTTTGTTTTGTTTTGTTTTGCAGTACGCGGGCCTCTCATTGTTGTGGCCTCTCCCGTTGCGGAGCACAGGCTCCGACGTGCAGGCTCAGCGGCCATGGCTCATGGGCGCAGCCGCTCTGCGGCATGTGGGATCTTCCCGGACCGGGGCACGAACCCGTGTCCCCTGCATCGGCAGGCAGACTCTCAACCACTGCGCCACCAGGGAAGCCCTGTGTACAGTTTAATATACATTTGTGATTATAAAGCAAAACTCTGCATAACTACCATCCAGGTCAAGAAATTCAGTATTCTGAAAGCCCCTGTGTGGTGTACCATTTCTTTTTTTTCTTTTTTTTTTTCTTCAGGCTCATTTAATCCATACAGCAAACCATGATATAGTTATTGTTTTTCCCCTTTTTACACATAAAGAAATTGAGATTGAGACTGAGAGAGCTTAAAACCTATGCCAAATCACCATGTTGCCATAGCATGAGCCGTAATTTGAATTCAGTCTGTCAGACAACCTCGAAGCCCCATACCCTATTCACTACACCACAGAGACCTCTCCAAGCTGGGGTAGATCTTACTTTCTGCTCTTATGGTGTACCACTTCTTAAATTCAGTTTGGTTTATCATAACATGAACAACTGTACAAATAGGCCTGTTGTTTTCATTTAAAAATTAATTTCAGAAAAAAAAATATTGCTAGTATTGATTTTTTTAAATTTTCAAGATAACTTGGCATTGGGAATTGTTGGCCCAACACTAAGATGCCTGAGAAGACTGTGGAAGATACTGTCGTTTCATGGTTTACAAAAGCCTTGGCCCCAGTTGGTAACGGTGGTGCCACAGCTTGTAGCCGAGCCCTAGGCCAACAGTTGCTCCCCTGCAGTCACTCCAGGCTCCGGGAAGTGGTGGGCAGTCCTTCTCGGTGACTATAACTGGTGCCACAGTTAACCGTTAATTCCCGTGAGCAGTACCTCTGTTCCTTGGTCATAAGTTGATAAGTAGTTTGGGCTTCCCTGGTGGCGCAGTGGTTGAGAGTCCGCCTGCCGATGCAGGGGACACGGGTTTGTGCCCCAGTCCGGGAAGATCCCACATGCCGCGGAGCGGCTGGGCCCGTGAGCCATGGCCGCTGAGCCTGCGCGTCCCGAGCCTGTGCTCTGCAACGGGAGAGGCCACAACAGTGAGAGGCCCGCGTACTGAAAAAAAAAAATCTCGTCAGGGTAGAAAAAAGAAATTGATTGTATAAAAAAAAAATACCCCAGATTAAAAAAAAAAAAAAAAAACAACTCTTGGGGCAGGTTGCCCGTGATGGTTGGGTGAAGGGTCCAGGACCCAAGGACCGGGAAACATCACACTAGACCAGGATTTCTCCGCCTCAGCACTTCCGATGCTGTGGACTAAATCATGCTTTACTGGGGCTGTCCTGTATGTTGTAGTGTGTTTAGCAGCATCCCTGGCCTCCACCCACTAGATACCAATAGCTTTCTCTCAGCTGTGACAACCAGTTTCCAGACATTGCCCACATGTCCCCCAGGCAGCTAAATCACCCCCAGTTGGGAACCACTGCCTTAGAGGGTAGAATTCACATGAGGCTCATGGTCCCTCCACTGCAGCTGTGGAGGAGGTAGGAGAGGCAACCCGGCTGAAGGCCCCTAATTTGGAGCAGGAGGAGGAATTAGGGCACAGATAGGAGGAACGCAGCAGGCAGATAGATGGAGGCAGTAAGTTGGGGAGGGGCCTTCTGGGTAGCAGTAAATGGCAGTGGGCAGAGGGAGGGTGGGTGCAGAGCTCTGCAGCTCTGAGGCGCCGGGCAAGGCTCCGTTCACAGAAAGCTGGGAGGAGTGTGTTAGCACAGAGCCCCGTCTCCCCTCTAGAGAATGGCACTCAAGCCTTCCCTTCCCGCTCCTGAGCCGACCTTGAGCTCTTAAGCAGCATTAGCTCTTTCTAAGAATTTTACCAGCTTTCCTCTTGACCTTGTAGAGAGAGTCATGTGAATCTCTCAAGTGGGCTGGTTCCTTGGAGAGAGACTGCAATCGTTTGACATTTATTCACTCATCAGACACGTGTCCGGCACCCACTTGGGCAAGGGCTGTGTGAGGTGCTAGGGACCCCACTGATCACCCAGGCCTGGATGGTCTGGCTCAACCAGCCCAGGCAGCCCTGGGAGAAGACAGTAAGCCTGTCGTCAGGCTACCCAGGTCACATCCCAGCTCGGCTCCTGGCTGTTGCGTCTCTTTGGGCCTCAGTGTCCTAGTACCTAGTCTGTAAAATGGAGTAGTAAGAATTCTTATCCCGTATGGGTGTTGAGAGAATATACAGGCTGTAGAGCAGTGCCTGGCATTAGTGAGGACTCAGTGATATTAATAGCATTATTTTAAATTTTTTTTTAAATTACAACTACTACATAAGGACTGTAATAGACGTAACAAGTGTCAGGAAAATTCTGAGGGACAAGTGATCAAAGACACACAGAAGTGGCTCTTTTGAGATGGGTCTTAAAGGATTAGTGAGACTTTAACAGGGGGGAATAAAAGGGTTGTGGGGAGATCATGCACTAAAATTCAGGCAGAAGCGGGAGACAGCAGGAAGTCACAGATTGTGAGCTTCTGAGCCCGGCTCACTGGGGGACAGCTGCTGGCCTTAGGGTCCGGAGCTGAGGGAGGAGGGTCCGGGAGGCCAGGAAGGAGAAGGGCCTTGTCAGGGGGACTCAGTCTGAATGGACATAAGTCCCAAGCCCCTTTGGCTTGGGCCTGCTTCATTTGTTACTTCTTTTCTCCAAAATAGATTTAGAAGAACTCGCCATTTTCATCCCATTCTCCCTCCCCTGGGCAGTGAAATACTGAGTCCGCTCCCTTACATGTCAGTGTTTCAGAGCTTTTAGAGACTGGAAAGCAAATTCGTCTTGCTGTCCCTGTGCTGTCCAGAGGGAACCAGGTGGGGGGGATGCTGGCAGCCACTTCACATGCGAGTCCAGCAGACGCACGGAGTACTGGCCTCCCTTGTCTGGGTGCCCGTGCTTCCCACCTCTGTGACCGCTCAGGAGGTGGTGTTGGCCATCGGTGTTCACAGGGGAGCAGATCTGCGGGCCATTGGGTCGAGATGCATTTTCCACCTGTCTCTTCTGCTGCTCACACGCTGCCTCAGGGCAGGGGCTGGACACCACCCTGGCAGATGTGGCTAATAAGCAGGGCATCTGTGCCAAAGGACGGTGTGTTTATTTCTCTGGAGCCTGTGGTGTTGTGCCCGAGGCTTTACTGAATCAGACCGGTGCTGTCTGGCATCCCCTTGCTGCTGAGACCTCAGTCCCAAGGTCACGAGTGTCCCCTGGGTGGCTCTGGCCTTTGCTTCACCACTCACTGAAACTTCCCAGAATGAACGTATATTTCCTGAGCACTTACCAGCCCCAGGGGGTGTGGTTCCATGAGCGAGATAGACCCCATCCTCGACTTTGTGGAACTTAAAAGGCTTGTGGGAGAGACAGACATTGAATAAACCATTGCACGTGGTGTGGATAAGGGCTAAGAAAGGGGACTATCTAGGGAGTGGCAGTAACGAACGGGAGAGGAACCTAATCTTCAGGGGGTGCTGAGGTCAGGAAAGGCTCACAGAGGAAGGAAGATTCTCCCTGGTATCTGAGAATACTGCTTAGGGGGCGGGACAGCACGGGGGTGTTGGGGAGACCCCCCTCTCTGAGCTGGCTTGTGACGGAATCCAGTGGGCTTCCCCAAGCTGCCTGTATCTTTGGCGCTGTGGCCATCCCTCTCTTTCTTAAATTTCTTGCTTCCTTTCAGACTACTCGTTTGTCCCCTTAGCTGTCTTATCTTGTTCCCCAGATATAATTTCGGCCTTTCCAGAGGATGGCCCCATTTTTGGCTTCATGACCTCAAACCACCCTGCTGTGTTGCCAAATGACAGATTGAAGGAGGTCGGTGTGGATCTGTAACAGGACGTAGAGGTTCCTAAGCGCGTCCCAGCCATGAGCAGAAAACCTTCAGGGCATTCAGAAAAATTAACCAAGCCTCACAGCAGCATTTTCTGTAGCTTGGAGGATGCTCCTTGCATCGAAGATGACATTTTCCATCAAATAGGATGAATGAAAATCACGTTGCTCTTTTTTCCCCTCTCTCTCCCCTCCAGGCTAATATTTGGCACCCTTTACCCTGCCTATTCTTCCTACAAGGCTGTGAAATCGAAGGACATTAAAGAATATGTAAGTAGCACTTTTGGGGGGCGGGGTGGTGGTGGTGATGGGGTTAGATGGGGGAAGCTGGGCGTGAAGTGCGGGGCGGGGGGGTGGCGCAGACGCCCTCTTTGGTGGGTACTGGGAAGCAGGGCAGTACGGCGACCTGCTGGGTGTGACCCAGGCGTCCTCTCCCGGCTAGACCTCCTCTTTAGAACTAGAGTGTGGAAGTGAGCACAGCGGGGAGACTTGGCAAGAGGAAATGGCACCTGGAATCGGAGGCCCCCAGTGGCCACAGGCCGCTCTATGGCCTTGGAAGGGTGACTTCACCTCTCTGAGCCTCAGTTTCCTTGTCTGGACTGGAAAGCAGCGTTACTGGGAGACAGTGTGGCACTGGAGGCAGGAGCACAGGTCCTAAAGCCCAGCAGACCCTGCCTAGCAATTCTGATCCCCATGCCGGTTCTGTGAGTTGAACACCCCACTGTGTAAGCCCTGTTGCTTTATAAGCTTTTAGAGGGCAAGAGTCACCATCGTCCTATGACTGTTTCCCACTGCACCTCGCAGAGGGCTGAACACACGGGCAGGGGATTAGGAGTACTTACTGGTTGGAGGATTGTATTACTGTTGGGTGATTCGGGTGCCCCAGTCACAGCCCTAAATGTGCTGGGCACCTCTGGGCAGGAGAACCATCAGACCACACCTTGATTGAAGAAGGCCTGTGGGGGGTGGCTGGGGAGGGAGGAGTGTCCCTCCCCAGGGGGGACAGTATCCCAGGTCGAAGTACAAAAGATACAGATTTTGTCATCAAGAGACTGAAGTCAGGTCCTGGCTCTGACGTCGGATTGGCACCATGCTTGACAAGAATCTTAACTTCCAGGAGCCTCAGTTTCCTCATCTGAGCAGTGGGGGATATCAGCAATCCCAGCGCCTAGTGTTGTGAGGGACAAAGGGTCTTTGCTCCGCTTTTACTCAGAGGAGGTCACTTGGCAAGTTAGGCACAGGCAAAGACATCATTCAGAGCAGGTTTGCAAGTTCTCAGCGTTCCCAGGATGTCCTTAGGATGAAACCAGCCACCTCCAGGTCAGCTCAACCAGAGCTGCCTACACCCACTCTCTGAGTTTCCTAGAACTGCTTGCCCGGCTTGCGTTTGCTACGAAGCAGGATATGCAGAGGATCCAGACGGGGCGTGTTCTCCTGTGGAGGCTGGGTCCCCAGTATGTGTCTGTGAACGCATCTCAGAGTGTGAACTATAAATAGCTGTTAAGTTGCAAGCACAGAACCTCATGATTCCTAATGGACTCGGCCCAGGGGAAAGCACTGGGCAGCCTCCTCCAGGTCTCCCTTTCCCCGACTGCTTCCAGCCTGGGGAGGGGGGATGCTGTGCCAGGAAAGGAAGCAGAGCAGGGGTCACCGCAGTTCAAGGTCTGATCCTCGGATTTGCAGGGGTAGAAACTCAACGCTGTCCGCTCATCCGGGAGAGAGCAAACCCTGGTGAATTGTTTTGCTCTATCTAAACTCAACAGGAGCCTGGTTTATGCCTAGAACGGCAATCATTAATTTAAACTGAAAAATATAACGGACGAGCAGAGCAGCTGTTTGTGTTGGCGGTGAGCACGTGCTTTGCCCAGGAGGGAAAGCTTGAGAGCTAAGATTAGACAGTTTCTCAGTAAAAATGGAACTGGAAGCAAGGCACCCAGTGGTATTACGGGAGACCTGCCTCCTTTTCCTGCACTTTTTCACATGCGCTCAACTCACACACTCGCATGCATGCTCACATGCTTTCTCCCACACGCATTCGCACTCACTTCTTTCCCTCCTTTTGACCAACAGACCCGTTTGTCCAAGAGAAAAACCTGGAAACTTCCTTTAACTCCTGTCCTTTCCTCACCACCCATCCCCACCCAGATGCCCAGGTGGTGACCATGACCCTTCCTCTGTATCCTCCTTAAAATCTTTCAAACCAGGTCTCTCCTTCTGTGCTGCCTCTCTCTTCAATGAGGCTGTCATCGTCGTTCCCTGGAATGTCACAGTGGCCTCCTGTATTCGATTCTTTTATTGCCACGGTAACAAATTACCATGAATTTAGTGGCTTAAAAGAACACAAATGCGGGACTTCCCTGGTGGTCCAGTGGTTAGAACTCCAGGCTTCCACTGCAGGAGGCACAGGTTCATTCCCTGGTCGGGGATCTAAGATCCCACAAGCTGCACGATGCAGCCCCCCCAAAAAACACAAAAAACCCACACATGTATTATCTCACAGTTCTGGAGGTCAGAGGTTGGATGGGTCTCACTGGGTTGGAATCAAGCCTCCTTTTGGAGGCTGTAGGGGAGAGTCCATTTCCTCGCCCTTTCCAGTTCCTGGAGGCCCCCTGCATTCCTCGGCTCGGGCCTCCTTCTCCATCTTCAGAACCAGCAGCATTGCGTCTCCCACCGTTCTTCGGTAATCCTGTCTCTCTCTGACCGCAGCCAGGAAAGGTTCTCCACTTGTAAGGATCATGTGAATACATCGGGTCTGCCTGGATAATCCAGGATAATCTTCCCATCTGAAAGTCCTTAACTTAATAACTGCAAAGTCCCATGTGTCTTATAATGCAATATACTCACAGGTTCTGGGGATTAGGGCGAGGCCATTTTGGGGGCAGGGGTGGTTATGCTGCCTGCCATACCGCTAACTGGTTTCTCCACCTCCCGTCCCTCATCTCATGCTCTGTTGTCTACATCACTTCGACAAGCCTTTGAAAAATGGAAATCTATTCATTTCACTCCCCCTGGATCCTTTCATGGCTGCTTATTACCTGCAGGATGAAGTCCAAACTCCATTAGACAGCGTTGAACCTTCTTGATCTTTCTCTCTCTACTTTCCAGCCACTTGTCTACAAGCATTCAGTGCTTCTTTTTTTTAAAAAAACATTTATTTATTTTCTTTATTTTTTTGGCCGTGTTGGGTCTTAGTTGTGGCACGTGGGATTTTTTGTTGCAGTGGGTGGGCTTCTCTCTAGTTGTGGTGCGAGGGCTCCAGAGCACATGGGCTCTGTAGTTGGTGGCACATGGGCTCTCTAGTTGAGGCGTGCGGGCTCAGTACTTGTGGCGCACAGGCTTAGTTGCCCTTCAGCATGTGGGATCTTAGCTCTCTGACCGGGGATCGAACCCGCATCCCCTACATTGGAAGGCAGATTCTTTACCACTGGACCACCAGGGAAGGCCCACGTTCAGTGCTGTTCTCAACACCCAAAGTGTGGTCTGTGGACCGGCATTATCAACATCACCCGGGAGCTAGTTAGAAATGCAGAGTTTCAAGCCCTACCCAGACCTCCTGAATAAAAATGACATTTTTAACAAGATCCTCAATTTGAGAAACACCGCTCTTGACGTTCATAGCTTTTTATGTCTTTCCAAACTTACTGCAGTAGTCAAAGATTTGAGACAAAAACTTAAGCAGAACGGAATTTACGGGAATTTGCAGGATTAACTAGAAGCCGGGGGAAAGATATTCAGAAATTGGGGAAGATCTGAGAAGGCTGGGTGACAGCCAAGCTTATACCTCAGGAAGGGTCTGGTTAGGAAGCTGCTGCCCAGGTCACCACCATGGAACTGTCTGCCAGCTGCCCATGGCTTTGGAACATTTCATGAAGATTCAAAACCCTGGATAGGGGCATTTGATTTTTCCAAGCCTGGATTATAGGCCTTGCCTCCCATAAAGACCTGCATGCTGGGAGACGCCCTCCAAATGAGAAGGCTTTGGATGCGGGTAGTTTAACAAAAATACATACACACGCGCGCGCACACACGCGTGCACACAGCCCCCCTCAGAGATCCTGCACGTTTGGTTTCAGACCACAACAATGAAATGAATATCACCAAAAAGTGAGTCACACAAACTTTTTGGTTTCCTACTGCATGTAAAAGTTGTTGTTGGGCTTCCCTGGTGGCGCAGTGGTTGAGAGTCCGCCTGCCGATGCAGGGGACACGGGTTCGTGCCCCGGTCCGGGAAGATCCCACAT
>NW_020837979.1:13382864-13455123 GCF_003676395.1 Aethalodelphis obliquidens
TTTTTTACCCAGGTTTTGGCTTTTAAAAAAACCTTACAGGGACTTCCCTGGTGGCGCAGTGGTTAAGAATCCGCCTGCCAACGCAGGGCACACGGGTTCGAGCCCTGGTCCGGGAAGATCCCACATGCCGCGGAGCAACTAAGCCCGTGTGCCACAGCTACTGAGCCTGTGCTCTAGAGCCCGTGAGCCACAACTACTGAGCCTGTGCTCTAGAGTCCGCGAGCCACAACTACTGAAGCCCATGCACCTAGAGCCCGTGCTCCGCAACAAGAGAAGCCTCCGCAATGAGAAGCCCGCACACCGCAATGAATAGTAGACCCCCCTGGGCTTCCCTGGTGGTGCAGTGGTTGAGAGTCCGCCTGCCGATGCAGGGGACACGGGTTCATGCCCCGGGCCGGGAGGATCCCACATGCCGCGGAGCGGCTGGGCCCGTGAGCCATGGCCGCTGAGCCTGCGCGTCCGGAGCCTGTGCTCCGCAACGGGAGAGGCCACAGCAGTGAGAGGCCCGCGTACCGCAAAAAAAAAAAAAAAAAAAATGAGTAGCCCCCACTTGCCGCAACTAGAGAAAGCACGCGCGCAGCAATGAAGACCCAACTGAGCCAAAAAGAAAAAGAAAAAAAAACCTTCCAACAAGAATTCTCTACCACTCATTTATTGATGCTTGCTAAATCCAATTCTTCATCTGAGTCCAGCTCCAGATCCAGTATCCTCTAGCTCTGACAGGATCTAACCTTAATATTCAACACTCTAAAAATTAAATTGTCAAGTGAACCGTCACTGATACACTGTATATACTATATTAGGGGGAGAAGGAGAATAAATAAAAATAAAATTAGTTAAAATATTTAAATCTATACATAACACCGAAAGGAAGAAAATGGATAGAAGGCACAGTCCTTATTTAGGCAAGTGGTCATGAGTTCATAGTTGGTATTTATGTCTTTCTTTAAAAGATGATCTTTAAAAGGGTAAAATAATGATTCTTGTACAAATATAAAATTAACACATGTTGAAAATTTTACTTAACTCATTAAGTAATGAGGGAACCAGTAAGGTGTTGAAAAACAGTTCAAAGGAGACTCCAAAGAACAGATAATATAAGCATTGAGGAATTACTAAATGAATTTGTTCATAGATATTCAGCTGATTTCTTGGGAAGTAGGGCCATTGGACCCAATTGTACCTCCATTGGACAAAATTCTTTGGCACATCTATAGACTGAATTATTTGCATTGTAATCAGTTTTCTGTAACTTACAAAGTTGCAAAATAGCTCAAAGACATTGTAAAACAAGACACCTGCAGAATTAAGATAACTCGGAAGGCTGCTCTGGACAGCACCTAGCATTCCACAGGACACCCATTCCAAAGTCTTTCACAACTTTTCCTATTACTTCCCTCTTCCACCATCCAGTCAATGCTCCCCTGTGCCTTCAGTGTGGTTTCTTCTCCAAGTGTGTGGCCTAAATCTTCATTCCTGAGGAATCTGAGGCCTTAGTAGTCTTACCTCTGTAGGGTTGTAGTAGTGATCCATTGACTTTACCTCTGAATAAGACAATACTAGGGGATCCCCTAGAGGACCCTTAAATTCCATCCACCCTCCTTCCTGCCACATTGTGTAGTAGCAACTCTAGTTCCCCTTGATAGGCAGGATCAGTCAACCCATGAAAGCCCATGAGTCCTTTTATTATCTATTTCCTGGTGGCATGGTGGTCTTGAAATGGCCAGGTGACCTTCTAGTCTCTGCTTCCACTTCATCAGAACCATTTTATATCCCTCACGGAAGCATCCATCTTTCGAGTACTAAAATTATTGAAAAGCAGAGCTCAGAGGTTGGAGGATGAGAAGCAGAAGCGTTGTGAGTGGGTTAGACCAGTGATTCTCAAACTTTAACATGCATATGAATAAATAGAGAGTTTTACTAAAATGCAGATTCTGATCCATTAGCTCTGGAGTAGGGCCTGAGATTCTACAAGCTCCTAGGAGTTTCCAGTGAACTGGAACCACAGCCCATGAACCACACTTTGAGTTACAAGGAGCTGGCCTTAGGCTTCATCATAAGAAACACCACCCTCGTTTCCTTGGTTCCTGAACCTTTAGATTCTGGCTAAGATGCAGTACCTTGTGTTGGTCACTAGTTCAGAGAGGAAACTGCATCCTCTAGGACAGCATATCACCTCACAGAATGCTGACTCCCACCTGGTTCTTTTCTGGAACTCTCCAAAGCTCTTGTAGCATTGTATAAGGCCAGCTCCCTCAGGGCATTGGGGTACATGATTAGGTCAGTGATTCCCCAAAACGTCAGCCTACTGTCATACTTCTTTTGCTGTAAGAGAGGGCCCTTGGTCAGAAGCAATGTTGGGATACATCAAAATGAACAGGGCACTCACTGAGTCCACAGCTTGCTGTATGGCTGCCAGAAACATGGCAGTGGGAAAAGCCAGTCCACATACCCAGTAAATGAATATTCCAGAAAAGAGTCTATGCTGCCCTTTCTATGAAGGAAGGGGCTTGTTATGATGAGCCTGCTCCCAGGATGCTGGCTGGTGCCTTAAGATATGGTACTGTCCTAGAGATACTTAGTCACTACTGCTGGCAACTTGGTGTCTGAGCAGGGTCACGGCCAGGTCGCCCTTGGTGAGAGGGATGAACATTGCTGAGCCCATGTGTTCCCTCTGTCTACATGACCACTGGTCCATGAGCCCATTGAACATGCAATATCATGCTGGGGTAAAAGGCTCATAGACATCCAAAGGGCTGGTCATCTCATCCACCTGATTACCAAGAGCCTCCTCTGCCATCAGGACCTTTTGGTGAGCATTAGCAAGGACCACAAATATTTGCGTTCTGTGGGCCCATTCGTATAATTTCCAAACCACCTCAACACCAATCGCTCAGTCTTGTCCCTTCCAAGTACCTCATCATCTATCCAAACTCTTACCTGGTGTTTTAAAATGTATCCCAGATTTGTTTTAATCAGGTATGGTAAGGCATGCAGACACAGAAATGGCTCATGGAGGCAGAAGCTTTTACTCAGTGTTCCCTGGAAGTAGGAGGCACAACACACCATGCAGGGCCACATGGAGAAGCACCAGGGTCAGTGAGAGGGAAATGCGGGCAATGACCTTTATCACGGTTTCTGTGGGAAAGGCAAAGCAAGGCAGAGTAAGCAAGCTTAGAACTGGCTAGTTGGAATAATTTCAGCAGGCTCTGGGGTGTGGGGGCTGCCTCTAGGTATCTGGTACCAGGTCCTGGGGTGATTAGGGCTGGGAAGTATTGGCTCAACCTACGAGAGCTCCATAAAGGAGGTAGTTTGGAGTATGGATCCTGGATTGGGCAGTTTGCATGTTTGCTCTGGGGCAAGAATGTCTCAAGAATTAGCTAGTCCTAGAGGGGGCAGTCTCTCTCTGGTCAGCAGGACCCCAGATGTCACAGCATCAAGACTACAGAAAATAAGAAAATACAGTTAATAAACCTGGTGACAGTATAAATGTATTACCTCAGGACATTTCTTCTTCCAGGCTAACTGTGCTGCTCAAAGTTCTGCCTGCAGGGAATTACCTTCCCCACTCCCTCCAGGTCACCCCTGACTATACAGTTGTCCACTGTGAGCTCGTGCCAGCAGATGGTGCAGACTCATCTGTCAACCAGCCTCACGTTTGTCCTTTCTCAGTCATTTGGCATAGGGAATTCCCCGTGAGGCTGAAGCAGGGCCCGTATGCAGGAGGAAATGTGAGAGGCTCAAGAAATATTAGTGTGACTGCATCGGGGAGGCTAAAGGTGAGGCGAAGCTAAGAGGTGGCTGACTTTGCTGTCTCCACAGCTCTTGGGGGAGGCCTTTTGCAGGCTCCCAGGAGCCCTGGGAGCAGGGTCTGATGGGCTGTGGGGTCTCAGCCCACCTCTGTGGCTCATGGAAGGTCAACAAGCTCTGCTTCCCACCCTTTATTATGGCCTAGGGTTACCACTGCTCTCCTATCTTCTCATTCCTGTGCTTGACCAGTCCAGGGGGAGTTCCCAGTTATGCTGTCAACTCTCCACTCCAGAGTTGCCCCCAGTGATAACCTCGCAAATCAGCAATAACTTTCTGTCTCTTTTTTGGATGCTGGCCCACCCAAGCTCCCCCTCATCTTGCAGGGAATTTTGGGTAGAATCCCTCAAACCTGGCAAGTTCTATTTCAAATCTTGGAAAAATACCTTACATTTGGTTTCTCTGAGGCCTAGTGGGGAAAACCATTTCCAGGTAATTTATTTATGGTTTCCGTGAATGAGTCACCAGTATTTCATTTACCTTGTGAAGCTCAGTGAGTCATTCTCAGACCCTTCCTTCTGCACGAAAGTGTTTTAAAGTGGAGGAGTACATGATGGAAACTTCTTTTAGGCTAACACTTCCAGCCTCCTCTCTGCCTTGGCTCCCTCACCTTTGTCTTCAGCCCCAACCACCCTCCTGAGATTTAGTTTTGCCTTTCCAGAGGCCTGTTGGGCATTCTTCTTGGATGTCCTCTGGGACCCTCAGACTGTCCTCTGCCTCATGGAGCTTAGCTTCTTCTCCCTAAATTGGCTCTTTCTTTACTTTCTTGCTAGTGTGAGAGGCTCCATAACTATCAGTCACTCATGCCCTGGCTTCAACAGGACCCTTTCATCCCATGTATACCTAGCCATCCATCTCATGGGGAGCATCTGTTGCTTTGCAAGCTATCTAATTTTGTCTTCTCAAAAAGCCACCTAGACCAGTATTTTCCAAAGTATATTCCATCTCAACCTTTTTGAGACCATTCTTTCTTTTCCATTCACAACACCCAACATTCTAATCCAGGCATTTAAAACATATTCACCTAGAACCTACTATGTGCCAAGAACTGTTTTGGGTACAAAAGATATAATGATGTGCAAGAAGAACTGGTCTCTACTCTCAGGGAACTTACAATGTAGGAAGAGAAACATCAGAATAAACAGATACTTTCAAAGCAGAGTGGTAAGTGTTATGACAGGGAACACGTATGATACCATGGGAGGAAGAAAGGAGAGGATACGTAAACTTTGGGCACTTCCTGGAGGAAATGACAGTTAAGTTAATATCTGAGGGCTGAAATCTGGAGGCAAAAGAAGATGCTCTATTAGGAAACTGAAAGAGGTTCGTTATAATTGGAGTGGAAAATTCGAGAAGGTATGTGTGAGGAGGAGAGCTTTTGGTGGAGGTAATCAATGTCCAGTTTATGCAAGGACTTGTAAGCCAATTTAAGGAACTGGGGCCTTATTGTAACAACAATAAGGAGCTATTGAAGGCTTTAAGCTAGGAAGGAGAATCGTCAAATTTGGGTCATTCTGACTGGAATATGGAGGACGGATTGGGAAGCGGGTAGAGGTATAAAAACCAATCAAAAGGCTGTAGTTTTGTTCTAGGCAGGAGATGGTGGTGGTCTGAAGTAATGGTAGAGGGATGGAGAAAAGACAAGTTCAAGAGAAATAAGAGGGTGGAAGTGACAGAACTTGATTCATTGGCTGTGTTAGGTGAAGAATGCAGAACTTCCTTCAGGGAGAATGTCTAGTCTAGGGTTAGAAGAGGATGTCAAGAACAAAGCCCTGGGGAGGAATTGATGAGCCTGAGAAGTAGCCAGAAAGTTAAGAGGGAAATCAGGTAGTGTTGCGAGAGCTTTTCAGTAAGTGATAGTTTCACGTCTAGCTGAAAAGTCAAGCAAGTCAAGTGAAAAACTGAAAAAGGGTCCCTTACACCCCCTTGAAATATATTACAAAGACCCCAGTGAGGGCAGTTTTGATGTAATGGATGCAGTGCACTGAGTAAGTGAGGAATGAGGAAGTAGACACTGCAAGTGTAGGTGACCCACTGGAGAAGTTTGTATCTAAGCGTTGTGTCAAGGAAAAATATTTATTTTATTGTTGTTATCATTTTCCTTTGTTTTTAACCAAAGATACTAGAGTGTGGTTTGAACACTAAAAGGAAAAAGCCTCCAGAGAGGGAATTCAGGCTCCTGGCAGTGTATCTGGATACCAGTGTTGGGAATTCCTGGATCTTGGGCCCCAGTATGCCATGGACTTTACAGCTGGACTAGATCTTGTTTGCTCCCTGATAAGGAGCCCGTTCTGCTGCAGATAACCTTGGTAGCGTGTAGCATCTTAGATAGTAGTTTCTTTCTTTCTTTTTTTTTTTTTTTTTGTGGTACGCGGGCCTCTCACTGTTGTGGCCTCTCCCGTTGTGGAGCACAGGCTCCAGACGCGCAGGCTCAGCGGCCATGGCTTACAGGCCTAGCCACTCCGCGGCATGTGGGATCTTCCTGGACCGGGGCACGAACCGGTGTCCCCTGCATCGGCAGGCAGACTCTCAACCACTGCGCCACCAGGGAAGCCCCGATAGTAGTTTCTTTTGATGGACTAAGCCAGCCTTGTTTCCAGGGGACTGTCTTGTTTTTCGAAATAGAGAAGTCCTCTAATTAATCTATTGTGCCACATGTTTCAGAGTCACAAAGACAATGGAGGTTCACCAGAACTGCCTTCATGTTTGAAAGATATTTTTGCTGGGTATAGAATTATAGGTTGACACTTTTTTTTTCTTTTAGCACTTTAAAGATGTTATTCCATTTTCTTCTGGTATTCATTGTTTCTGATAAAAAGTCAGTTATAATTCTTATTGTCATTCCCCTGTATGTAACGTCTTTTTTCCCTTGTTTAAGATTTTCTCTTTGCTTCTTAGCAGTTTTACTATGATGTGGCTAGGTGTGGTTTTCCTCATATTTATCTTGCTTCAATTCATTGGATTCCATGGTCTTGTGGGTTTGATATTTTGGTCAAATTTTGGAAATTTTGAGTCGATATTTCTTCAGATAATTCTTCTGTCCAATTCTCTTTTTCCTCTCCTCTAGAATTCCTATTCCATATGTGTTAGACTGCTTGATGCTGTTCTACAGGTATTGAGACTCTTCATTCTGCACCTGCCCTCCTCCAATCTAGACTTTAGCCTGGTTGACTCTATTGTCTTGTCTTCAAGTTCACAAATCTTTTTTTGTGTCCAAGCTGCTATAAATTCCATTCAATAATTAAAAAAATTTTTTTTCAGATATTGTAGTTTTCAGTTCTAGGATATCGTTTAGTTCTTTTTAAAAATTTTCCTTCTTTCTCTTGAAATCTCCCATCTCTTCACTCATTATATCTACCCTTCCCTATAGATTCTTTAACATATTTCTACTTTTTAAAGAAAATAATATTGAACCCACCCTTTTTCTCCTAGGATAAGTGTCTTGTTAAGTGGTGACAGAAGAAAAATTTAGCTTTATAACAAAATATTTGTTAATAAGTTGCTGTATATCTTCTTTGGTGAGGTGTCTTTCAGATCTTTTGCCATTTTAAAAATTGGGTTATTTTTGTTGTTGTTTAGTTTTAAGTATTCTTCGTATATTTTGGATACAAGTCCTTTTTCAGATATATGTATTGCAAGTATTTTCTCCCAGTCTGTGGCTTGTCTTTTCATTCTCTTAACAATGTCTTTTGCAGAGCAGAAGTTTTTTATTTTAATGAAGTCTAACTTATCAGTTTTTTTCTTCCATGGGTCACACTCTTGGTGATGTATTAAGATTCATTGACAAGCTCCAGGTCACCTACATTTTCTCCTGTGTTATCTTATAGAAATTTTATAATTTTGCATCTATCATTTAGGTCTGTGATCCATTTTGAGTAATTTTTGTGGAAGATGTAAGATCAACACCTATATCTATCCATTTTTTTAATGCAAATATCCAGTTGTTCCCAGCACCATTTATTGAAAAGACTATCTTTTCTCCATCGATTTGCCTTTGCTCCTTTGTCAAAGATCAGTTGACTATATTTATGTGGTCTGTTTTGGAGCTCTATTCTATTTGTCTAGTCTATCTGATATATTTATCTGTAGTTTCACTAATACCACACTGTCTTGATTATTGTAGCTTGTGTCTTGAAGTTAGATAGTGTCCATTCTCTAACTTTGTTCTTCTTCTTCAGTATCATATTGGCTATTCAGATCTTTTGCCCTTCCATATAAACTTTAAAATTAATCTGTCGATGTCCACGAAACAATTTGCTGGCATTTCAATTGGGATTACATTGAATGTATAGATCAAGTTGGGAAGAACTGACATTTTGATAATACTGAGTCTTCCTATCCATGAACATATAACATCTCTCCATTTATTTAAATCTTCTTTGATTTCTTTCATCGGAGTACTGTGGTTTTCCTCATACAGAGCTTTTGCATATTTTGTTAGGTATATTCCTAAGTAATTAAATTTTTTGGTGCTAATATAAATGGTATTTTTCTTTTAAATTTCAAGTTCCAGTTGTTCTTTGTTGGCATATAGGAAAGCAATTGGTTTTTATATTTTTTATATGATTATTTTATGTATTAACCGTGTGTCCTCAAACCTTGCTATAATTGCTCATTATTCCAGGTTTTTTGGTTTTGTTTTTGTCAGTCCTTTTAGGTTTTCTATATAGACAGTCATGCCATCTGAAAAAAAAGACAGTTTTATGCCTTTCTTCACAGTCTGTATACTTTTTATTTCATTTCTTGTCTTATTGCATTAGCTAGGACTCCCAGTATGATAGTGAATAGGAGTGTTAAGAGGGGACCTCTTTATCTTGTTTCTGATCTTAGTGGGAAAGCATCAAATTTCACACCATTAAGTGTGATGTTAGCTGTAGTGTTTTTTGTAGATGTTCTTTGTCAAGTTGAAGAGGTTCCCCTCTATTCCTTTGCTGAGAGTTTTTATCATAAATGGGTATTGGATTTATTAATTATTGATTCATTTTCTAAAAGATATGGGCCCTTGGCACATTTTAAGTTGGGTTTTGTCTTTTTATTATTGAGTTGTATGAGTTCTTTATTATTTGGATACAAATACCATATCAGATATTGATTTGCAAATATTTTTTTCCCATTTTGTGGGTTGTCTTTTCACATTCTTGATGGTATCCTTTGAAGTACAAAAGTTTTAAATTTTGACAAAGTCTAATTTGTCTATTTTCTTCCTTCATTGCTTGTGTTTTTGATGTCACATCTAAGAAAACATTGTTTAATCCAAGGTCACAAAAATTTACTCCTGTGTTTTCTTGTAAGAGTTCTTACATTTAGGTCTGTAATCCATTTTAAGTTCATTTTTTGTATATGGTGTGAGGTAGAAGTCCATCTTCATTCTTTCACATGTGAATATCTAGTTGTCTTAACACACATTTATACTTTTTAAAGTCTTTGCTAATTATAAAATCTAGGTCAGATATGGATCTGTTTCTATTGACCAGTTTTTCTCTTAACCATGGAGTATGTTTTCCTGTTTCTTCATATATATAGCTTTTCTTGTTTATTGGACTGTTATGTATAATACATCATAGGAACTCTAGACCTGCATTGCCTTCTTGTGAAGAACGTTAATTTTTGTTCTCACAGGCAGTTAAATTCTGACAGATCATCTTGACCTTGTGGCAGCTAGGTTTTATGTTTTATTGGGGCAGGTGTATTTCAGTTTTGCTCTTAGTCCTAGAGCTAATCTCTTAGTCCTAGAGCATAATTTTTATTCCTAAGGTATGGCCTTTTAGGTGTTTCACTGGAAATGCCCAAATGTTTACCAAGCTCCTCTAATTTGGCAGAACTTGAACTCCAAGCTCTATTTCTCCTCCAGTGGGCAGAAACGGAATTTCTGTTCAACTCTCAGTTTTCCAGCTGTATTTTACTCAGTCACCTTGGAATATTACCTGATTCTGTGCAATTCAGGAGCCAGCCAAGAAATTGAAAGGAATTTATATGTGGATTTGGGGACCTACACCCTTATGGCTTCCCTCTTACTGGGGATTTTTCCTTTTCAGTTTCCAGCATCATTGGCAGTCTCAAACTCTATTTTCCACTTCCTCAGGCAAATAAGACTATGGATTTCTTCTGGAGTTCTATCTGCCCCATGATTTGCCAGCTAGGGAGTTTCCTTAACTACATCAACATGGATTTACTCTGGTGTGGTCCCCTTATTTCAAGAGTTGGATCCTTTCCAGTTTCTGCCAGCTTTTGATAGCTTTTCTAGCCTTCAAACAGTTGTTTTAACACATTTTGTTCAGGGAATTCCCTGGCGACCCAGTGGTTAGGACTCTGCACTTTCACTGCTGAGGGTGCGGGTTCGACCCCTGGTCGGGAAAGTAAGATCCTATAAGCCGTGTGGCGCGACACGGCAGGCAATCAATCAGTCAATCAATCAATAAAATAAAATATTTTGTTCAGAGTTTATTATCGTTATTGGCAAGAGGATTAGTCCCATACAAACTACCCCACCATTTCCGAAAGCCAGAAGGAGCAGACTAAGGAATTTGGACTTTATGCTGCAGGCTAGAAGATTTTAAATGGAGGATTAATAGGTTGAGTTCATGCTTTGGGGGAGATTAGTATGGGGATAGTTTGTAGAATGGATTGGTGAGGGGAAAGCCAAGAGACGGGGAAGCAGTCAGGAGACCCCTGCAGTAGTTCAGGAGAGAGGGGACCAAGGCCTCAACTGGGAAAGAGAGACAGTAGAAATGGAAAAGTATGGTCACATGGGGGAGATTAAAAGAAAAGATCCAGTTTCTGGGAGGGACTATGGGGATTTCCCACATGGAAGGGTTTTTTTGTTTGTTTTTGTTTTTGTTTTTTTTTGCCACACCATGGCATGCGGGATCTTAGTTCCCCGACTAGGGATTGAACCCACGCCCCCTGCAGTGGAAGCATGGAGTCCTAACCACTGGACCGCCAGGGAAGTCCCTGGAAGGGTTTTTTAAATGACCAGTGAGGATTA
Source organism: Aethalodelphis obliquidens (assembly GCF_003676395.1). Taxonomy (NCBI): domain Eukaryota; kingdom Metazoa; phylum Chordata; class Mammalia; order Artiodactyla; family Delphinidae; genus Aethalodelphis; species Aethalodelphis obliquidens. The sequence goes on from NW_020837979.1 coordinate 13,393,657, forward strand.
CCATCATTCCATATCAGAGAGTCTGGCCAGGTTAAAGTTTATTCCAGGGTGTGTCTCTGTGGAGGCTTGAAAACCTTATTCACCTGGTGTTTTAGTCCTGGGCAAATGAGCTGACTGAAACCTGAGTCACTGCTGGTCTTCAGGTCTCCCTGGCTCACCCGAGGGCTATTGAAGGCCATCTAAAGTCTACTTAGAGCTTGAGCCTGGGTCAGTTGTGGAAACAGCCTGTTTGCCCCCAGCCCCAAGGTCTGGAGTAGAACTGGACCAACCTGGGGAAAGATAGGAAAAGGGGTTACCAATGCAGGCCACTCTGCCTGGACACGTCTCAGCATCCACTGTCGGGGCCTGTTCTCTTCAAGTTGGCAGCCATCCATCCTTGACCTTTTCTGCTAGCTTTGTTGCTTTCTCCTTCAACAGGTCAAATGGATGATGTACTGGATTATATTTGCACTTTTCACCACAGCAGAGACATTCACCGACATCTTCCTTTGTTGGTAAGTACTGCAGGAATTGGGACTTTTCCAGGAGAGATGTTGCCAAGTGTCAGGGAGAGGTGGGAAGGTCTGAAAGCAGTCTCAAACCTTATTAGCACAGAGAAGCAGGTGCAGGAATGCTAACTGGAACATTTCAAATCAATTAGTCTGTAAAATTGTTCTTCAAGTAAATATTTATTGAATGACCATGTAAGAGCAGGTATTGTTCTTACGGTGATATAATGATGGGCAAGATAAACACAATTCCTCAATGAATGGAGCTGGTAAAGAAGCATTCTTATGTTAAAAAAAATAAAAAGGAGAAAAACAGTACACAAAAGTGTGCAATAAAACTAAGTTTCTCTCATAAAACGAAGTTTCTCCCCTACACCATTCACTCTCACCGTTACTGCTTTTCACAGTTGTATATACTTTTAAAATATGTATGCGTGTGTATACGTACACACATATACACATACTTTTCCTTTTTTAAAAAACAATAGTACTGTAGTATAAACAGTTCTCACTTTGTTTCTTAAATTTATTTTTGAAATACTTTGACGTAAGCATAAATAGATCTACCTACTTTTTTAAAGGCCACATAGAATTTCATGGTATAGATGGATCATAATTTATTTAATCAGTCCCCTTTCGATGGACAGCTTTTTCTCTCTCATAAACAATGCAGCTATTACAGCAATGGACCAAGCGAAAATCATAAGCTAGGTGTTTGTATTCATATATTGTGTCTTAGCTGAAAGAGGCTGTGAATAATATACAGTATCCTGTTTGTATCTAAAGGGTCTGAGTTTGTGCACATGTGAATGTGTACTAAAAATAGTGTGGAAAATACTTGTCTGTTAGCAAAGGTTATTTCCGCAACTTGGGATCATGGGGTCAGTTTCACATTTGCTGTGTTGTGTGAATGTTTTATCATGATCAGGTTTCATCAGGGAAGATAATAAAGATATTTCCATTCTGGGAAAAAAAAAAGTTCTTACCCCAGAAAGGATTAGCCTGGACTTACCCTCTGGGATGTCCTAGATCAAAGACATCCACTTCTCTGAACACCACTTCACTGAATCCTGTCTTGGGTCAGTGGCCTTAATGACCTCAGTGTGTAGTTTTTCCCCTGAAGGAGCCTGGCTTTCATCTCTACTGGGAGAGATAGATGTCTCAGCTCTTATGGCCTTAAGCTGGAAGGAAGGAATCTGGATTACCTAATTCAATATGCTTGTGCCACTCTGCCCTGTCCTGTGCCCAGATAAACAACAGACTGAAGACGGGGCTGAGTCTCCAGGACTGGAGATGGAACTCTGCTGAGCCATTTTTTCATCTTCCCCAGACCCCAGAGGCTGGCACTAGGAGGTGGACCTCATTTTGTGCAGAGCTACAGTGGGGAGGTTCCTGTCTGTCCTGCAGAGATGAGAACAGGCCAGACCCAGTGAGGATTGTGTAGTCGATTAAAGAGCATGGCCAGCACTTCATGTCATGCAGCCTTCTTAATGATGCCCTCCTTCTGTCTGGTGCCAGGTGGCCTCCTGCTGTCCTCCTATCCCTTATCATGAACAAAGCGGGGAGAGCGTTCATCTCATGAGCTCTTTCCCGGGGTTTCGGGCATTTCAGCCTTGCTGCTCTTGCCTGGGTGGAAATCCTGCCTGATGATGGATATGCTGCTCCCTGGTAGCTGGAATATGTTTTACCCATGGCCCTGGAATTTTAGTCTCATGCCTAATAAGTGCTCAACAACTGTTTCTGGGATGGATTTGATTTTGATTTGGGGAGATGTATTACTTTTCTTTTTTTTTAATTAAATTTTTGTTTATTTATTTATTTTTGGCTGCATCGGGTCTTGGTTGTGGGATCTTCATTGCAGCACATGGGATCTTTCACCGCGGCGTGTGAGCTTCTCTCTAGTTGTGGTGTGTGGGCTCTGTAGTTTGTGGTGCGTGGGCTCAGTAGTTGTGGTGCGCGGGCTTCGTTGCCCCGCGGCATGTGGGATCTTAATTCCCCGACCAGGGATCGAAGCCACATCCCCTGCATTGGAAGGTGGATTCTTAACCACTGGACCACCAGGGAAGTCCCAGTGTATTTACTTTTCTGTTGCTGCAGTAACAGATTACCACAAATTTAGCAGCTTAAAACAATACAAATTTATTATTTCACAGTTTCTGTGAGTTAGAAGTCCAGGTAGAGTCAACTGAGAACTCTGCTGAGGAACTCACAAGGCCAAAACCAGGGTGTGGGTCAGCCTAGGCTCTTACCTGGAGTCTGGGGAGATTCCACTTCCAGCCTCATTCAGGTTGTTGGCAGAATTCAGTTCCTTGTGGCTGTAGGACTGAGGTCCCCATTTCCTTGACGTGTGCCACCCTGTCATCTTCAAGCCAACAATGGCACGTCATCTCCATCTTCTTTTGTTACCAGCCAGAGAAAGAGCTCTGCATTTGCTTTTAAAGTCTCAGGTGATTAGATTAGACCCACCTCAGTAATCAAGTATAATCTCCCTATCTTAAAATCAGCTGAGGGCTTCCCTGGTGGCGCAGTGGTTGAGAGTCCGCCTGCCGATGCAGGGGACATGGGTTCGTGCCCCGGTCCGGGAAGATCCCACATGCCGCGGAGCGGCTGGGCCCGTGAGCCATGGCCGCTGAGCCTGCGCGTCCGGAGCCTGTGCTCCGCAATGGGAGAGGCCACAACAGTGAGAGGCCCGCGTACCGCAAAAAAAAAAAAAAAAATCAGCTGAGTAATTACCCTAATTACATCTGTAGAATCCCTTTGCTACATAAGGTAACATATTTGTGGGTAACATGGGGAGGAAGGCCATAGGATCAAGGTCATGTGCTGCATGCCACAGGAAGGCATCTGATAACTAGGGTATTTGGAGCATGTGCACAGGTATGGGTAGAATCCCCCTCTCTTTCTGACCCATGTGGAGGCCTCATCTGGTCCCTCGTTAGTCCCTCTGAACTGGCGCTGTCCATGCAGTTTGTGGGTGGAAAGTGAGGGTCCCTTGCCTCTCTCCTGGCACCGTGGGCTCTGCTTCTGCAGGGAATGGTTCGTTGGGGCCCTTCCCTGCCTGCCTCAGCTCACAGCCTGGACATACCCTCAGTCTGCTTTCTCTTTTCCTGCCAACCTCCAGGTATTACAGATCATGGTCTCCTTCTGGGAGAGTCCTTCCTCTCCATCCTGCCTCTCGCCCTGGGAATGGACATGGGATAGACCCATCAGACACAGGGCCCCCTTTCCCTTCCAGGGAATGGACACCAACTCAGCTGCTCTAAGCTCTGTTTATAATTGAAAGGGGGGCGGGGTAGTCCTGCACCTTCTGGCTTCCTAGAAGCATCTTTAACTTTTGTTTACTTCCAGGCCTGGAGATCACCCCTCATGTGTATACTCTTCCCGTCACTCTTCACTCATCCCCATCCTGCTCTCTCCACCCCTCCACCAGGGCAGTTCCCTCTTCATTGGTAACTTTTAAAAACTTTCTGTGTTGATGAAAACAGCAATTGTGTATGGTCACAGAAGAGATAGGATGGGGGCTTCCCTGGTGGCGCAGTGGTTGACAGTCCGCCTGCCGATGCAGGGGACGTGGGTTCGTGCCGGGTCCGGGAGGATCCCACGTGCCGCGGAGCGGCTGGGCCCGTGGGCCATGGCCGCTGTGCCTGCGCGTCCGGAGCCTGTGCTCCGCGGCGGGAGAGGCCACAACGGTGAGAGGCCCGCGTGCCGCAAAAAAAAAAAAAAGAGAGAGAGATAGGATGGTGGCTTTTTTCACAATTTGTATAAGTGATTTCATTTAATTTTTTAAAAACTATAAAATAATACATACACATGACAAAATAAAATTGAAACAATACACTAAAAAGTAAGTAGGTGCCTCTTCTTGTCCTCTATTCTTCTATGTTGGTGGCTTAAGGGCAGGATTCTTTTTTCCGCTGTAGTGTGTGTGTGTGTGTGTGTGTGTGTGTGTGTGTGTCTGTCTGTCTGTCTGTCTGTCTCTCTGTCTGTCTAGCCTCCCTCCGTCCACGCTCTTCCCTTCCTTTCCTGTCCTGGCTAAGATACACAGCCTTTACTCCTACCCAGGATATCTCGTTCCACAGTAGGGAGGTAGGGAGGTTTCCCACTTACGTTCTGTGGCGTGAGGCTTTAGATTTCAGCAGGAGCTCTCAGCTTCTTTTGATACCACGGGGCAGCTGGCATCCCCAGGGACCTTCTCAGGTGGCCTGCAGGCCTTACCGACAGTCACTGGCAACTTAGACTAAAACTTGAGGCCCACTCAGTCCTAAGCTCATTTCCTCACTTGAATCTGCAAAGGGGAGAGGGCCCTCACCCACCAGAGAGTAATGTGTAGAGACTTCTGAGAGATTTGCTTTGGGTCTACCAAGGTTGAGCTGATGCCAGGTACATAGTAAGAATTATGAAGTGGATGTTTGTGGGCGGCGGATGGAGATTTGGAGAGAAGCAAGGCTCTTGATCCTCACTAAGACATTGTTCCACATCACATTGCACATTATGGGGTCACCTGTTGGTTTCCGCTCTCCTGCTAGATGATGAACCCCTAAGGGCGAGGACATGCCTAACCTAGCTTTGGTTTCCCTCTACTGCTCAGCACAGACCTTTCACCTCATAGCTTTTCAATAGAATTTTCCCAACTGAATGAATCAATCAATAAGCTAGTTGTTATCTTTGAGTAGAAAGTGGGGCAGGAAAAACGCTTGAGGAGAGAGATTGAAAGAAAACGTAGTGATTGCTAACAGTAGGAGGCAGTCTTGAGACTCGAGTTTTGCTACTAAGACTCTAAAGGAGCCTACTGTTAACCAAAGTCCTGGAAAGGTGGAGAATTAGCAGGCTGTAACCTCTTCCTCTTTTCTTCTGTGGATATCCATGTCAGCTTTCTGCCCAAGGAACAAACCCATTCCACTGTGATTCTTCTATAACTAGTTGATTTCGCTTCAAAGGAAGCTCCATCCCCCAAGGTGGACAGGGGAATACAGAGGAGCCCTCTGTGTCCTGGTCCAGAGATGCCAGGGAGTGCGGTATCTTGGTGGTCTGAAGACCGCCAAGTGAAGTCTGCTACCGCAATTGGTCATTGGAGATGCTTTGCCAGCCTGACAAGAGAAGATTTGGGAGGTGAAGCCAGAAGGTTAGGAGGCAGGAAGGTTTTCAAAGGCTGCGTCAGCATGGATGGGGCACACGGGAAAGATCCTGAAGAACAGGAGGCTCAGGAGCAGGCTGGCCAGAGAATAAAGGGTCTCTGGCAGCCCAGAAGGATTGCTCAGGATCTAACGTTCTCCCCCCCACACCCCCGTCCAGCCTGGGGCAGGCTCTTACGGTTGGTCCTACGCTGTGAGGGTGTGACTGTGGGCCATCAGCCTCTTGTACCTGTGTTTGCACAGAAGTACAACCTCTATCTGTAAATTAGATGCCCGCAGAAATTCCACTTCTGGGCATTTTCCTAAAGGCATGTTAGCATAGGTACATAAAGCATGCTCCAGGAGGTTCACTGCAGCTCTCTCGTAGTAGCCAAAGACTGTAACCTTTTGTAAATATCCATTCAGGGGGGTCTGGGTAGATGCTCACGCCCCCATACACAGCCATCAAGAAGAGTGAATAATAAGAACCTGCTGTATAAAAAAATAAATGAAATGAAATTCAAAAAAAGAAGAGTGAGGCCTGGGGAATTCCCTGGCGGTCCAGTGGTTAGGACTCCGTGCTTTCACTACCAGGGCCCGGGTTCGATCCCTGGTTGGGGAACTAAGATCCCGCAAGCCACATGGTGCAGCGAAAAAGAAAGAAATCCCCAAAGTGTACTGTTAATCGTGTGTGTGCAGCAGGGGGAAGCAAGGCGTAGGAGGGGGTGCAGAGAATGCCACTAGGTGAGCATGGGGGACATTACGGGAGTCATATGTACCCACACAATTGTGTATCTTAGCCCTGGTCCACTTCTGGAAGGACGCACAAGACACTGATGATGCTTATGCCTTTGGAAAAGCATCCAGGATGGGAAGGAGACTCTGCTATATACTCTTTTGGACTTCTAGAATTTTTTAAACTCTGTGCACGCATGACCTATTTTTTACAAAACCCGTCTTTTACATAATAAACAAAAGAGCAGCAGTGTGACAGAACCCCTGGGATTATCCGCGAATCTTGGGTTGGTTCCTGAGCTTCGCAGGTTCCTTTGTCCCTTGGGGCTGACAAATACTTGTTTTCCAGACCAAACTTCCTTCACTGTTCATCACCAGAGTGTTCAATTACGGGAGAATCACACCTCTGTTCCTTCAGCTCCTTCTCTTTTCTGGCTGTGAAACATTAAGCAATCTTGACATGAAAGTGTCCTTTAGGTGCTAAGGGAATATTCAGGAAGGGCCTGCCGGAAGCAGAAGGCAGTGAACTAGGATGAGGAAAGGAGGAGGGGGTGGGGCCGCTGATTGGAGTGACGTGAGAGTTAAAGGGCTCTGAAATGACTTGCTAGAAATTGCTCTTTGCTTTGGCTCTCTTATCAGGGAGGATGCCTGGGAGGGGTTTACTTTTCTGATTCCTCAGACTAGCCCAGGTGGCACTTTCCCTCATCGCATCTGTTTTAATGGTACCCAGACTTTGTTTTCAGGTCTGGTAAGACATGCAGACACAGAAATGACTATCGTGAAGGAATAAGTTCGTTATATTCACAGATCCCTAGAGGTATAGACCGCTGCGCAGAGCCACATGGGGAAGCACGGGGCTGATCAGGAAGCAGAGGCAGGAAGTGTGGGCAAGAGACTGTATTGTGGTTTCCATGGGAGAGGCAGTCTCTCCAGAGTCAGCGAGGTCCCAAGATGTCAAAGCATCAGAGGACAGAAAATTTTAAAATATGGTTAATACACATCCGGCCTGCCAAGTATGGTTGCACAGGTTGTTCATAGCACAAGATATCTGGCCAAGGAGGCGAGCGGAGCTGAAATTCGGATGAAGCCCTGTTTGCAAGCCATGTGCTCCCAGGACTGCATCCAGCTGAAGGACTTGGCTTTTTCTCACACGTGCAGAGGCACCACGTGGGTCAGCAGAGGCCCGTGATGGCACTCGTCTCAGGTTGCTATTCTATATTAATCGTGATGATTTGAGCAATCTCTGTTTCCTTGACTGGACTACCAGTTCCAAGGACGCCAGAACCTTGTCTATGTTTCCCGCTAGACTGGAAGCTCCAAGAGAGCAGGGGTCAGGTCTTCTTTGCTTCCCACTGTCTCCTTGGTGCTCAGCACCGGCTGCCACATATGGGTGCTGGGTGGGTGTTTATGGGATGCATAAACACACGGCACACAGGACTTTAAACTTCAGTATCGTATGTTATCTGTACCCTGAACTCTTCTTTCTTTTGGCACCAAAAAGATCAAGACCTTTTTGCCTGCTGTTGGTTTTTTTAATTAAATTTAATTTTTTAAATTGAAGTAGAGTTGATTTACAATGATGTGTTTGTTTCAGGTGTAAGCAAAGTGATTCAGTTATATATTTTTTTCAGATTCTTTTCTCTAATGGGTTATTACAAAATGTTAAGTATAGTTCCCTGTGTTATACAGTAGGTCATTGTTGGTATCTATTTTATATATAGTAGTGTGTATATGTTAACCCCAAACTCCTAATTGATGCCTCCCCGCCTCCCCGCCAGCCTGCTGTTGGTTTGAATAGGGTGAGTAGCATCCTCTTTCCTGGCAAGCATCGGGCTCCCGTCCCTGCCTTTTTGGGGGACTAAGAAGATAGCCGAGGAGGGGAGGCTTTACTCTCAGTCTGGCGATTCTTTGTCAGCTCCGCCCTATGGTAAATCCTGTGTCTGTGCCTTCGTGGCCTCCAGTGAAGAGTGAATGACCGGGAAATTGGGCACGGCTGGTTGTGGCATCTGGGCCTACAGGAACCCCGGCTCCAACCGAAATGAGCAGAGCTTGGACGGAAGCTCCAGCTGTTGTCAAGCACGGTCATAGGGTGATTGCTGGAGAGACCCCAGCTCCCTGGCTTGCTTGACAAGGAAAGAAAACACGAACCGGCTTTGGGAATTCCCTGGTGGTCCAGTAGGTTAGGACTCAGTGCTTTCTCTGTTGAGGGTCCAGGTTCAATCCCTGGTTGGGGAACTAAGATCCCACAAGCTGAGCCATATGGCCAAAGAGGAAAAAAAAAAAAAATGAACTGGCTTCCAAGGGGCCTTGGGATTGTGCCTTGGATGTGCTTGTGTGTGCATACACCTTCATGGGAATCTGGGGGCCAGGCGGCCGTGTGCAGGCAGGAGAGGTGTCTGTGCCCCCCGGTCTCATGTTTCAAAGACTCAGGGCGGAGTTGCTGAGAACCTAATGGAATGTGTATTTTCTCATCTCTCTCCAGGTTTCCATTCTATTATGAACTAAAAATAGCATTTGTAGCCTGGCTGCTGTCTCCCTACACAAAAGGCTCCAGCCTCCTCTATAGGAAGTTTGTACATCCCACGCTGTCCTCAAAAGAAAAGGTAATTTATGTTGCTCTGCCTGCACTCCTTCCAGCGAGTGAAAAAATTTTAAAAAGTGATTAAAAAAAAAAAAGGCAGGTTGTTTTATTGCAGGAGGCTCTTAATTGACTCTTATTCCCCCCTTCCAACATTTGTTCCTTCTAATCTTTCTTTTTTAAGTCTATTTTTATGACCTGTTTAGAAATAGTGGTGAAATTCTCCCAAGGATGTTATTCATCATTATTTATTGTAAGACATTTCCATACATTGAAACAAAAAGCAGAAGAGAGTCACTCATAATTCAACTCCCCAAACTGAATTTCCTTCCTTTCATCAGGCTCAGCCCCTATCCTTTTGCAGATAGGATGTTTACATAGACTATTAAAATACTTTAAAAACTTAACATAAGCAGGAACGTTGAAGCCTAGAGAGATTAAATGATTTGAACTTGTACCCAGATAGCTACTAACAGAGACTGGAATATAATACATTTCTAGTATGTTTGCTTTATTGTTCAATGATAAAACGTATGCTACTAATGAAATACCTGCTACTTTAGTAATTATCAGTCAATAAGTATTAATGAGAATAGTCATAATAATTTGTTTCACGCTATTTATCTTTTGTGTTTGTTTCGCTTCAAAGTACTTCACATACATCCTTGAAATGAAAATGCAGGTGTGTCTATTGTCAGAGATGGAAAAAATAAGATAGGGAGAGATTGCAGGAAGGGGTCAACAATAACTAAGGATTCAAGGGGGAATTACAACTTACACCTCTTGAAAAGAAATTTAAGCTACTTATAAGATAATGTCACTGTCTATAAAATTATTTTTTGTTTAACATCTCCACTGAACCTAATCTGCCGGATTATTCCATTGTTTTCTTAAGATTTCATACAGTAACAGATGCTGAGACCACTAAAATAAACATGACCTCTGTCTTATTTATTTGTTTGGTAGCTCCTTTTTTCAGTTCAATCCAGTCTGTGAAACGTTTCTTTAAAATAAAATTTTAAGCGTACATTAAAAAAAAAAAAGCCACTCCAAACCAAGAGGCAACAACAAAAACGCTGAGCAGATGCAGTATTTATCTTCTGAGATCTTAGACATGACGGCATAGCATCCTTTCTCACTTGGTCTTCCTAGTGACCCACGACAATCACCACACATAGTATATAGTTCCTTCTGTTGACTTCTTATCTTAGAATAAATTCTCAGGACTGGGATTACTGGGTCCAACATTGTATAACTCATTAATGATATTATATGACTTTCTAAACTGATTGTGTGGTAGGATCCTACAGCATGAATTAGGAGCACTGTTGGTGGCTTGATATATTCATTTCTATTGCTTCTGAAAGTTGGATACTTTGGACTTCCAGGGGAAGCCTTTGAGTATATCGGTTGGATGAGCAGGCTACTGTAGACGTTTCTGAGAATCCGTTTAGGAACTAGGACACACTTCCCGTCTCAGAGGGTGGATTTTGAGGAACGGTAATCCCTGTCTCGACCTGGTTATCAAATCTCTATTCTTCCTGCTTCCCTTTCTCCAAACGCTGGACTTACCCTGAAGCTGCCAGTGTAATTTCCATGGAAATGAAGGTGACTGACTCTTAAGAGCTGCCAGGAATCACTTCTGGAGTCAGCCAGGGGTCGCAATGGAGACTTAGTGTGGTGACTTCTTGAAGAAGCTTAAACAAGGACAAGGCAGGGGGTTGACTGCCCGCCTGCATACCCCAAAGTCAAGGAAGTGCACCGATGTGCTGAACTTCAAATGAAACGGAGACCAAGTGTCATTGACTGAACTCTGCAATGAGCTCCTGTGATTCCAAAATAACTGTTTTCTTCAAACAGTGACAACCACCACCCAAACCAAACAAACAAAAAGAATGAGCCAACGTTGATTCAAATTTGAACTAAACCAATATCTTACTTGGTCTCGGTCCCTGAAGTAGATGTCAATCCTCTTTCCCACCTCACCTTTACCTTGTGGTATGATGCTGGATGACTTCTAATTTATGCTTTTATTTTTTTATCTGTAAAATGATCTTCTCTATCAACAAAAATAACACCTATTTCTTTCTATGTCCTAATCCCTCCCATCGATATATACATGGGGAGGGATATGGATATCGTATGAAATAGCTGTGGAATAACAGAATTTCAGAGCTGCCGGGGCCTGACCTCCTTGAGATAAGGAAGATGACAATGGTTCTTGCTTATTGAAACCAGCCACTGTGTCAGGTGCTTTACTGGAATGATCGCATGTAATCCTCACCTTGCTCCACAAGTTAGGTGCTACCAGGGTCCTCATTTTTCAGAAGACAGAACCGTGAATAGAGGCTAAGTACTTGCCCAGGTCTGACAGCCAGTTAGTGGCAATGCCAGAGAGAATGAGTGGTTGGGCACAAGCCCCCAGGCTCAGCGCTCAGGAGAAGGGAGAAAGAACAGAGATTTACTTGAGCTTTCCAACTCAGTGTGCCTCTGTTTTCCTTTGACAGGAAATCGATGATTGCCTGGTCCAAGCAAAAGACCGAAGTTATGATGCCCTCGTGCACTTTGGGAAGCGAGGCTTGAACGTGGCGGCCACGGCGGCGGTGATGGCCGCTTCCAAGGTACCATGCTGGGACCTGACCGCCATGGCTGTAACTTGCCCAGAGACAGGCTAAGGACCGATCAGGTTCCTCATCCTTTTTGGGGTCCCATTGAAAATCTGAGGGGAAAAAGGGTGAATCTTGCCCCCAGAAAACTGCACACCCCCACACACAGATGATTTATGCAATATTGAGAGGTTCCCCGAGCCCCTGAAGCTCATCTGTGCGTCTCAAGGACCTCTAAAGTACTTGGAGTGTAATCCTTGGACGCAGAGAAGAGAGAAGGGGAGGGGAGGGAGCTCTTCTCTGCAATTTCCTAGGGTGCACTGGGAGAGTCACCTAAATAGACAGGTGCAGAGACTTATTACCTGAGTGAGTGGGTGCACTCCATGCTCACGTGGCCCCACAGATCCAGGGGAAGGAACCCAGGGTCCTAGAATAAGTTGAGTGGTTCAAACGTGGAGGACAATGATATGTGTAGCAGCAGTAACTAGAGGTAGAGGAGGTTTGAAATAAATACTGGTCTTGTGGGATATTGTGATATAAGCAATTACTTCCTTCTTTTTTCCACCCAGCCCTGTTCAAAGGCCCTCTGTGTTCCTTCCCAGCTTCCTCTCCCATTACATTCTCCTTGTCGCTTTGTCAGTTTCTCGTTATGTGCTCAGCCCTGAAAAATTAAATTGGTAGATGTTTACTCTCAGAGCAAATTCAGCAGATTGCCCTAGTGTTTCCTGGTGACAACACCTTCCTCCAAATCCAAAGGTACAGTAGGGGTCTACAGTTGGCTGAGGGTGGAGGAAAGGCAGTTATGCTTATGTCTGGAGAGATACAATGGTTGGGAGGTGAGCTGTATTAGCAAAGGGAAGCCATGAATCCTGGGTGGCCATGTGAGGGTTTGGGGGAAAGAGAGGGTAGAGCTGTGAAAGTGTTTGGAAGAGGACAATTAATACAGATCTTCGTGCTCCATGGGCTCCCAGTGGATGGTGGGATGGAGGGTGTTGATAGCCAGTTGGGTCAGGGGACTGAGCTGGGTTTTCTGGGCCCTGAACCAGGGAGAGGCACTTTAGGAGCATTTCTGGGAGGAAAACTTAGCACACAGGGCTGGGAGTTTGAAAAGCACCTTCCACATAAAGTCAAGGAGTTCTGCAGACAAAGGCTGGCGGGGAGACAGGAGAACCAAAGGGGAGTGATTCCTATTTCAGAGAAGGACCAGATGCTTCTGTAACACAGAACCATAGTGAAGTGTTCCGCTGGTACCTGGAGGGTCCCTGTCCACCTTGGGTACAATAGTAGCTGGCAAAGTGGTGAATCCCAATGAGTATCATCGGAGGGGAAGTTCCGCTTTGGTATCTGGAGGAGACGTATCAGGATTTACAAAGAGCAGTGAATTCTAAGATCCTTCTGTTTGAGATGCAATCGTTTTAGGCTTTTGTGTTTAAGCTGACAGAAAAGAGAACTCAGAATTGCTAAATTCTGAATTCATCAGGCTAACTTTGCCACATAAAGCTACAGAGGCCTCCCAGGCCCTCTCCCCACCCCATCTTTGCTTCTGCACCTGAAGGAATATAGGTTAGTGCTCTTTTCTCAGCTCAGTTGTAGAGCATCAGTGTGGTATATTTATCAGGGTGGCTCAGTACAGGTCACCAGGCCACTCAGCTGTGTGTGTAAATTATATTCTTATGGTAATTCTGTAGGGCCGTCCTCTTCCAGGTCTGCCTCAAGCTGGAGCCTCCTGAATCTTGGCCAGTCACCGCCAGTCCCTCTGACCACCGGGGAAGCCCATGAGCCTAGGCCTCCAGCCGGGCACCTTACAACTAACCTGAAGGAAGCTCTAGATAGTCTGAAACTTGCCTCAGAAAATAACTGCTCATTAGTTCTTTCTAGTTGGGCTAAAGTAGTGAGGGATGCCTGCTTCCTGCTGAATTTGGTTTCAGACAAGAAAATTTTCTGCCTTGTGGGGGCTTTGCTTTTCCTCTCTAAATATCTTGAGAGAGAAAACACTCTTCTTTCCCCAAAATAATGCCCTCTGTTTTTGAAACAGATGTGTACTTTAAAAAAGAAAAGAAAAGAAAAAGAAGAAGTAAAATTCAACCTGGCTGAGGGATAGATCAGTGGTTTCCATAGTAACAGTGGACCACTCCAGGCCGCAGCCAAAGGATGATAAGTCACCACTGGGTTCAAATCTGGCTTTAGTATCCAAACCACCTGGGAAGCTTTGTTTTTCATTTTTAAACAGATTCTCAGATGTGCTGAATCAGAATCTCAGGCAGTGAGCCCTTGAATCTCTATTTTTAACAAGTTCCCCAGATGATTTTTAAACAGCCAACTCGGACTCCCCTGGTGGCTCAGTGGTTAAGAATCTGCCTGCCAATGCAGGGGACACAGGTTCGAGCCCTGGTCCAGGCAGATCCCACATGCCGCGGAGCAACTAAGCCTGTGCGCCACAACTACTGAGCCTGCACTCTACAGCCAGCAAGCCACAACTACTGAGCCTGTGTGCCACAACTACTGAAGCTCCTGCGCCTAGAGCCCTTGCTCCCCAACAAAGAGAAGCCAACTTGATGAGAAGCCCTTGCACTGCAACGAAGAGAAGTCCCCACCCACCACAACGAGAGAAAGCCTGCGTGCAGCAACAAAGACCCAACGCAGCCAAAAATAAATAAACAAAATAAATAAATATATTTTAAAAAATAAGTAAATAAAGTAAACAGCCACCTCTTTACAGGTCCCTGCCTGAGGGCCCATCCAGAACCATACACCACAGGTGATGAGGGTTAAAACAGTTAACTTTTTTCTAACATTCCTGGGATGCAGATTTAGCTGCTTAGAAGCATTAACCTTGAGAATGAGAAAGCTGAGTCCAGAACAACCTTGTCGATTACCCCCAGGGGAACAATCAAAGCAATTTTGTGAAAAAAAGACACTCTGCCCAGTCACAGTGGCTAGGGTGACCATATACTGTTCAAACAGGACACATCTGAGAGTGAAACGGTGCTGTAATTATTATGCTGGGACAACAGGTAGAAACTAGGTTTGTTCCAAGCAAACCGGGGTTTATGGTCGCCCTCCTCATGGCTCCATTTTACGTCTCTTGGACCCTGCCTGTCTCCTCCCAGAAAACACCCTCAGCCTACAAATCAGTTCTCACGGTAAATATCCGCTGCATTTAGCCAAACAGTTGCAGGAGAGAGGGTGAGGTGACTGAGAGCCTCCCTCTGAGCTCAGACAGATTGAAGGGAGACTGGGACCAGGGGACCGGATGAGTGCGGTCACTCCTTCCTCATCTGCTCTATTTTCCATCCTTTGGTGGCTCCCCAGGAGGAAACTGCAGAACTTAACCAGAAGAATGAAAGATCTTCTGCCTCCACTTTTAGTTAATCCTTTTTTTCCTTATAACTTTGAACCCTGAGCCCTTTCTCTAAAAAAATGAATGTTTGCAGGGTTTTTGGATCATCATGAAGTGTGAAGAAGCTTTGTAAACCATATCATTGTACAAATATAAGTTGTTATTAATGTTAATGTTTTATCTTAGAATAGAAAAGCTAAAACAAACAAACAAAATTACACGTTGGAAATTTCTCCCCAGGCCTATTAACCCCCAGCCCACCCCCCAGTTTTCCCCAAGGTCTAATCCTTGTCCCCGGGAAGTAGTGATGCATTTTTTCTTTCAGCAAAAGCTGCTCTGTCTCCTTCCTAGGGACACACCTCGGTAGTACCTTCTTTCTAAGTGTCCCTAGTCTCTTGACTGGCTCTGAGCTTAGATATTAGCTGTTTCCCAGCCAGTAATTCCACCCAGAGGGAAAATTGAGTGCCACGTCTTTTTAAGACTAGAATTGGAAATCTCTCGCTTTTTAAAATTAATGCTCTAGAAACTCATTAGTTAAGCAAAACACATTCTCACGGGAAGAGAAACAATAGTGAGAAAAACCAATTGATCAAGAGTTTTAAAACTGTCAGGTAGTTTTAAAACTGACTTCCCTGGCGGTCAAGTGGTTAAGACTACGCCTTCCAATGCAGGGGGTGTGGGTTCGATCCCTGGTCGGGGAACTAAGATCCCACATGCCTCGTGGCCAAAAATTAAAAACATAAAAAAAAAACCAGAAGCAATATTGTAATAACTTCAATAAGGACTTGAAAAATGGTCCACATAAAAAAAATCTTCAAAAAAATCCCCCCAGACTGTGAGGTATCCAGGCCACCTTATTCCCCTTGCCATTTGAACCATATCCTAGGCCTCTTCCACCTGCCCACTTCTCAGGCCTGGTAAACCAATCTTGCTTTTGACCTGTCTCATAACTTGAAAAATAATGCCCTTTTACTTCCCCTGGAGATCCTATCCCTAGAACAGTTCCAGTGCTGACAATAGTGTTATTAAAGTCACCTGTTTAAGACAGCCGGTCTAAGTAAAGCTGGCGTTCTGTGAATTAGGGATGCTTCTTCCCCAGACTGCGTGTGGGGTTTTTCCCCCCCAGAATCTAGTATTTCCTGTTAGATTGTGAGCTTCTGGCCATGAGTGACTCTGGATTCTTTTCCTTTGTTTCTTGCTTAGCAAAAACCCAAAACCCAAAACCAAACTTTGCTAACTTGTCTGGTGTTTTGCACTCATTAAACCTCGTTGATGGATCAGAAGAATAAACTTTTTGATGCCTCCACTCCTGCTCTGCCCGAAATGGTAGGCACTTGCCATGTGTGGCTATTTAAATTAATTGAAATGAAGTAAATTTTAATATTCAATTCCTCAGTCTTTACTCACCCGCTTTCAAGTCCTCAGCAGCCAGTGTGGCTGGTGGCTGACACAGGGATAGAACGTTCCCACCATCGCAGAAAGTTCTCTTAGGCAGCACTGTCCCAAGCCTTCTGTTAAGCCTCTTGGGTTCTCCTTTGCCTTATTTCCATCTTCTCGCCTGCAGTGCTCTGCTTTGACAAGGGCCCCTCCCTTACCCACTTAGCCCTTTGGGGCCTCTGTATATGAGGTTCACGAGGAAAATGGGCAGATGGAGACTCAGCCTGCGGCATTGCCCATGGTCGATCTTTCCGTTTCTTCATCTTCTCCCCTGGTCCGGCTCTGCTTTCACACCGTGACCTCCACTTTGCTGACTTGCCAGCCAAAGCTCAGGTACTTTGCCTGCAGTTATGGTCAGTGGCCACCAGGGTATAGCCAAGCCTTGGTTATAGCCCTAGCATCTGAACACCTAGGCACAATCACAGAGAGATAAATTATAGTGTTTTTCCACTCATAAAAAAAAAAAAATTTCCACTCAATTTTGCTTTAAAAACAAACTCTTTAAACAGTTCAGCATAAATAGTTTTAAAAATGTCCTCTCCCTCTGATCCTTATTTTTTATCCATCACTGCTTTATCTAAACCTCTTGCATGAATAAAAATACTGCTTTCAAACGACATGGAACTTTATTCTTGGAACCAGAAGCTCATTCTGGAAAGTTCATAAGCCTAGTGATTTGGGGCTTCTGACCAGACTGGAGTTGTCTGCCTTTGCCTTTGTTTTTTTTCTTGCCAAAAACCCCCCACAATAGACAAAAGCAAAAACTACCTGTTTACGATTAATCAGAGGGCAGGTGTTCATCTTCTTTTTATAAAACCTCCCTGTATCCACTCATGCTTTGAATGTATTTCCAAGGAAGAAGAGAAGACTGCTGTCCCTTTTGGATCCCCGTGTCTCCCTTGTCTGGCTTCGCACACTTGTGTCTGCTGAATCTAAGTGGCTGAGGACTCTAGGAAGTTTCATGCTCGTCCCTTCACCCCCTCAGAGGAACATTTCCCAGCCTCTGTGCTAGCTTATGTCAAGTTAGCCCTCTTTCTTCTGTTGAAGCCAAGGACTGTGTAACATAAAATTAATATTTAGAGTTCACCGTGGCAACCATTTAAACACCAAGATTACATAAACTGTTATGGACAACCTGCCGAAAAAATTTAGGTAGAGGGTAGGGAATACTTCCCTCCCAGACAAATCATCTTGCACTGGAGCTCATTTCCAAAACCTGAAGCAGCACCTGAAGCCTTGTCCACTGTGGTTCCACCACACTCGCCTTTGTTCCTCGACACCCTGTCTTCCTCCCGATGTTTCTACTTGGAATGTTACCTCACCTTACTCCACTCCATAGATGGTGAGGTGGATTGAAACAAACAAGAGACTCAGTCTCACAAGTCAGCAGAAGGCGGAGTTGCCGGTCTGATATTACTTGCCAAATCTCTGTTCCAAGTTTGCCTGTGGAGATCATATGTAGCTGGAGGCATCGAGGGTCCCAGCGGAAAGAGAGAAGCCCACCTGCCTGCCTGACCTCTGAGAAGAGCCTGGTTGAACCTAGGAGGTCTGAGAAAGCACTTGGCTGTGGTGATGCACCTTCCTTCCTGGTCCCCTCCTCCCCCCTGACTCCTGTCTCCTGCCCTCACTCCCTCAGTGTTGGGGGGAATTCTCCAGGGCCCCGCCTTGCTCTCCTCTCCATCCCAGAGCCACTCATCCTTTCCCTCACCTTCAGCTGTCACCACCTGTTGCTCCTGGTTCCCAGATAGGCTCCTCTCCCCAGGTCTCAAGTCCAGCATTTCTGGTTCTCTGAACATCTCCTCCCTGTCTCCTGGTACCTTCAGTCAGCATCTCTCTAACTCCAAATGTGTCGCTCCTCTTGTGTCCCAAATTTCTGATGATGACAAAATCACCATCCTCTCTGGACCCCAAGCTCCAAATTTCAGTCATCTTTGAGTTCCTCCTTCCTCTGATTGACTCTTCAAGTCCTGCCCATTTGATACCCCTTCCTTCCTTCCTTCCATCCAGGCCCTCTTCCAGGCACCCTCCCTTCTAGCTTGGACTATTGCAGTAGCCACTCAAGGGGTCACTGCCACTCTCCCTTCCTGTTTGAGGCCTGTGCATCTGGCCCTGATCCCAACCTTCCTGTCTAGTCTCTCCTGACCTTTCTGGTTCTTGTATACTGTACTTAGAGCACCACCTTCAGTGCTGTTCTAGAAATAGCAACTCTGCTGTTTCTAGAATTTTCTCTTTCCTGCCTCTACTGATGCTAGTTCATCTGCCCCTGTTCCCACCTGTTTGAAATCCTGTCCACCCTTCAAGGTCAAGAGCCACCTCCTTCACAGCAGCCTCCTTAGATTCCTGGGGGAACTGGTCTCTCACTTCATGGCACCCCAGTGGCCCTCTTGTAGTCATTTATATCCATGTCTTACCTGCACCCCTACTAGGTGCACAGTAAATGGTAAAGGGTTGAAGGATGGCTGTTCATATTTTTAGCTGTCACAGCCAGGAGAGCAATGCTTAGCAACAAGTATGGGCTTTGGAAATATGCAGACCCAGGTTAAAAAAATCCCAGCTCCAGGACTTCCCAGGCGGTCCAGTGGTTAAGATTCTGTGCTTCCAATGAAGGGGGTGCAGGTTCGATCCCTGGTCGGGGAATTAAGATCCCACATGCCACGCGGCCTAGCCAAAAAAACAAACAAAAAAAACCCCACCTCCCCCACTTGCTGTTGCACCTCTATGAGCCTCAGCCTCTCCACCTGCAAAATGGGCATGATAATGGTTTTTGCCACAAAACAGTCATGAGTCGATGTCCATAGAGATTTCCCAGGAGGCAGAGCTCATGCTGAGGCCACCTGTTGGTCACTTCTCCTGTGTCAGTTTGCTCTCTAAGGTTGACCATGATCTTCACTCACTGTTGAACCAATAAGAGGAACAAGTCCGATGCTGGCATTGGGAAGTTATTTACAGTCCAGACTCTTGTGGAGAGGAGGCTGTCTCCTGCTTGTGCGGATCTCTTCCCGTCTTTTCTCTGTGGTGCGGTAGCTTGGGCACAGTTGGGGCGTTGCCTGCGCCCTTGTCCCTCCCTGTCCACCTTGCCTGTGCTGTGTGGCCCTGGGCAAGCCACTCTCCCACCCTGGGCTTCAGGTCCCTCATTGTTCTGGGCCCGACTTCCGTCTCCTCGTTCAGCCTTGAGGTGAGCAGTGTCCGAGTGGCAGCGTCTATATAACACGTGAGCCCCTGCCCCAAACCCCACCGAGAGAGAGAGAGAGAGAGAGAGAGAGAGAGAGAGAGAGAGAGAGAGAGAGAGAGAGGAATGTCAACCTGTGGGTTGGTAGGACAGGAAGGAGCCTTAGGTGCCACTCACTTCACAGGGGAGGACACCGAGATCCCAGTGCCCAAGGTCATGCTGCTGGGCTGAGAGCGATACTCCAGTTCCCAGTCCTGTGTTCCTGCATCACTCCAGACACCCCCACGGCCCCCTCCCCTCCACACACACTGAACTGACAATTCCTGACCACATTCTGCTTGGATCACACCCCCAGGCCCTGAGCCCCCATGGCTGAGCCTGAGGGATGCCTGTCTGCCCCTGAGAATTCTAGAGCGAGTCCCAGCCCAGGGTACTTTTAAGGTTGTCTGCCTGTGCCTCTGACCGTTTTATCTGGAACACCGCTAGGAGTCAGGAAGGTACATTCAGATGCGAGAGACAGCCAGCAGCTGCCCCCAAGGCGGGCTCCCGCTTTGCCTTGAGGCAAGGCTGGGGCCACACTGAAATGCAGGTGGTGGGTCGCAAGTTACCTTAAGAGACTAAAGATAGTTTCTTTAAAGCTTTATCACTGTCCTAATATAACATGGTACCTCAACTGTACTTCAGTAAAAAGAAATGAGGATATTGAAAAGCAAAACAAATAAACAAAGCGTATCACTGTGATAAAGTGGGAAGTTGTAATCGTAGCTCCGCTTTTCACTGAGCAAACTTGTCTTGTGGATGCCCCTACCCGACTCCTACTCCTTGAAGAGAGATCTGCCCCAACTTGAACCTGCCCTCAGGGCCTGGCCTCTCCAAGGAGGAAGCCTGGACCAAGCAGAGCTTCCAGCTGGGTCTCACTGGTGGCCTTCTACACATGAGGGCTGGACAGCTGCTGCGTGTGGAGCCCTTCCCGGTGACCCCCAAACCCCATCACCTGGGTGCTGGCCTGGCTCAGATGACCAGGCCCTGCTCTGCTTTACAGGGACTCTGCTCACCTGTGTGCCGTCATTGTCCTGCACAGCCCTGTCTCGCTTCCCAGATCCAGGTCTTCATCTCCTAAGCAGCTGCTGTCAGCACCTCAGATCCAGCCTGGCCTGAGGTGTTGGCCAGTGTTCCCAACCGGCCTTCCCTCACCAGTTAATGTTCATTTTTGCGCTTCATCTCCCAAGAAGGGCACTTCCGGTCTTTATTGCAGACATCCATGTGCCCAGCTCCAACCTGAGGAAGGAAGGCAGAGCAGATACCAGGGGCTGTTCTCCATGTGTGCCACGCAGTGTGTCCGGAATGTTCTCATGACTCTAAAATCCCACTGTCTTCACTTTGCTCACTACCCAGAAACCTTCAGTGGAGCTCTCATCGAAATCCAAGTTCAGGCAAAATACAGTTTTTCCAGACTGATTTCCCACTCATCACCAGCACCCGAGCCTCTTCTCCTCAGACTGGTTCAATCTCAGTTTCCCCAATGCACCCGGGTTTTCCACTCTCACACCTTGGCTCCGACCACTGTCCGGCCACAATGTCCTTCCCCTCTCTTTCTGATGGTGCAGCCCTTGCCTCGCTCAAGTCTGAGCTCTTGGACGAGGCCTCCCCGGGTATTCTAGCCAACAGTACTCTCTCTCCGTCCCCTGAGCTTCTGTCGTATGTTTTGTCGTCTGTCATTTGCTGTCTTGCACGCGTTTGTGTCTCGTATGCCTCAGCCAGACTGGGAGAACCTTGGAGTAGGAACCGTGTCATGTTTCCTATTCACGTTTGTTTCCCCTGCGGGGCTTCACGCAGCACTTCAGGAACTCTCCAGCAGCGTTGGCTGCGAAGGAAGGAACGAAGAAGTGAGTGAGTGAATGAGTGACTTGTAGGAGGCCAGGGCAGCATGGCTCCCTTCAACCCATTTTGTAGGTTTGGTGCCCATGGCTTTTTTTTTTTCTTTTCCCTTTTATCAGGTGGTTCGACTCTTTCCTTTTGTCTCCTCTTTGGACCTCAGAGAAGGGCAGGTAACCCCGCTGAGAGATGTGACTAACTCCAAACTGAACCCTTCGGGGATGGAAGCCAGCAGCCACCTGTGCCCACTGGCCCATGGTCTGGATCGGAGCCAGGTGTCTCTCCTCCCGACAGCCGTGTGTGTACATGTGCGTTAATCCCAGAGCCGAGGCCCTGTCAGCCTCCCCCCAGAGCCTCTTATTGTGTTGACTTGGTAGCATCTAACACGCAATTAACTTATTTGGTTTTTTGGTTTGTTTGTTTCATGCCTGGAGAATGAATTGAATTTGACGATTGATGCTACGGTGGGAAGAATCCTTTCTCTCTCTTTTGTTTGTTAATCCAATTCTATGTCACGAACGAGGCCCTTGCCTTCGTGCAGCATGTTGGGAAGGAGCCTGCTTGGCCTCGACGTGGAGCATGTATAGCTGTAGAGGTTAACTGTTTTAGCGAGGTGGAAACCCTGTGGGAGTTTAGAAGGAAGTACTAACTCTTGCTTTTTTTCAAATATTTGAATCGCCAGTGGGAAATGTGGTTATGCTGGTGGCTTTGTTATCAACTGCCTGACTCACTAAAGCCTTTTGTCTTTATTCTCATTGTCATCAGTTGAAGGCAGTAGAAACCATGTGAGGTGAGGTGGGCTAAACTTTGTGCTCTGCTGGAGCTCCCTCCTGTCACTTGTGTCCCTGTCACTGGTGTCCCTTCCCCTGTGTGTCCCTCTGGAAAAGAGGACCTCGTCGAGGGCTTGCAACCAAACTTAGTAACTGTTGACTCGGGGTTCTGTGGGCCCTAATGGCAGGTATTCTATTAGTGGTAAATTGTTTTACTTAGAATATCAGCTTTTTAAAGGTCTGGGTTTTCCCAGGAACACACTCCCTCCTCTGACTAAGAAAAGCATCAAAATATAGAAAATTTGCTGTGTATTAGCTACATGGATTTCTTATTCCTTGCAAATTGGGGGAAGGATGAGGAATTAAAGTTCCCAGATTCACAACATTGTAAATCAACTGTACTCCAATAAAAATTAATTGTAAAAATTAAAAAAAAATTTACAGTACCTATACATATAAATGTGTACATAAAAGTACATATAAGTCCCTAAGGTTTATATCTTGAATCCATCTATAAAATTAGAAAAATGTAGTAATTAAATACAAATGAAAAACTACATCAATAAAATTGAAATACAAAAAAGATCTCAGATTAATAGAAAATTCAGTGACACAGTTTACTTTTTTAAGTTTACTTTTATTTATTTATTTTTGGCTGCGTTGGGTCTTTGTTCCTGCACACAGGCTTTCTCTGGTTGCGGTGAGCAGGGGCTACTCTTTGTTGCGGTGCGTGGGCTTCTCGTTGTGGTGGCTTCTCTTGTTGCGGAGCACAGTCTCTAAGTGCATGGGCTTCAGTAGTTGCAGCACGTGGGCTCAGTCGTTGCGGCACGCAGGCACTAGAGCGCAGGCTCAGTAGTTGTGGTGCACGGGCTTAGTTGCTCTGCAGCATGTGGGCTCTTCCCAGACCAGGGCTTGAACCCGTGTCCCCTGCATTGGCAGGTGGATTCTTAACCACTGTGCCACCAGGGAAGTCCCCACAGTTTACTTCTTAAAGTCCAATTTTCTAAGAGTTTTAGCCAGGAAAAAGAAAAGATTAAAGTAATCAGGAATAGATTCCCCTCCCTTGCCCCCAAGATACTTCTGTGGGATTTCTGGGGCTCTAGGAGCCCAGCTGAGAGAGCCACTGGGCCATATGTTGTTGACGTACCCAGAAAAAAGCAAGGTGAGTCTGTTAAAACAAACAGCATGTAAGCAAGCAGCCACAACAAAACTGGGTAGACCCTGCTTACAATACTGTGGGGAATAAAGAGGTCAAAGTATGACAATACAAGTAGGAGATTAGTTTTCATGGAAGGCTGTGGATGTGTTCCTTTCTGGTCCCATGAGGCTGGGCTCTAGAGTGCACATGGGCTCAGCTGCCCCGTGGCATGTTGGATCTTAGTTCCCCAACCAGGGATCGAGTTTGTATCCCCTGCATTGGAAGGTAGATTCTTAACCACTGGACCACCGGGGAAGTCCCATCTACTTCTACTTATTAAAAAGACTCCTTTGGAGTCTTTAGACATAGATTTTTCTGTGTGTCACTTTTGTATATGCAATAAAGGATACAGGCACCATAAATTGATTGAAGTCTTTCTAACCTTCACTTTCAGAATCTGATTCTTCTGAATCACTTTTCAACTCCGCTCCTCAGTATCCGTTTATGATGAGGCCGCATCACTCTCTGTGCTTTCTAGAGCGTTGGTGGTGCAGAGCTTTTGTCTCTGAGATTTTCATCCATGCTGCTGATGCCCATTCTGCCAGTTCTGATGTTGCCACTTTCTTCATCTTACTAGAAGGTGTCAGTAGAACGTGTTCTAGGCAACCTAGACTCAGATTCCTTCTTCAAGTGGGTCTTTTTTTAAAAAATCTTTTGGCTGTACCGCACGGCATGTGGGATCTTAGTTCCCTGACCAGGGATTAAACCCAAGCCCCCTGCATTGGAAAGGTGGAGTCTTAACCACTGGGCCACCAGGGAAGTCCCAGTTGGGTCTTAAATGGTTTGTTAACAGTGAACAGTCAGGAGTTTCCATTGTCTGGTCATGCCTTTGGGAATAACAACTAAGTGCGTTCATGTGTAGGCAGTGACAACAAAGACAAGGCAACAGCAATCGTAAGACCCTCCCCAGTTTTCAGAGGTGAAAAAATGTATGTCTTGTAATTGATGATAATTACCCACAAGAAGTCTAGGAGTAAATGGGCACCGTCGGTATTCCAGTGACTTCGTGATGTCAAGGCTCCGGGTGGATGTCTCTGCGAGTCTCCTTGTCACAAGGTGGCAGTTCCCACACTCAAAGGCAGAAGGCAGGGAACAGGGTCAGGCCTTTCTCCTTCTGCATGTGAGAGAGAGAAAATATCTTTCCCAGAAATCCCTTAGCAGATTTCCCCTTACCTCCCATTGGCCAGAACTACATCACATGGCCATGCATAATAGCTAGGAGGGAGTTTGGGACATCTGTTTTTTTTTCTCACCATTTCGAGAACGGAATTGGGCATGACTTCTGGATGGTCAACTAACAGTCTATCCCACTGTGGTCAGATACGTTTGGGATATGCTGAGTCAAACAACCCAAAACACTACGACTTCTCAAAGCTTTTCGTATGTGGCTCATTGAATTATGGAATATGTTTTTAAGCTTTTCCAAATTTAGGGAGTCCAAATTTATTTTCCCAAAAATAAGGAACCCAGTTTTGCAGAATACCAGAGAACCACTCTTGGGCTGTTCCCAGAATAAGAAAACGAAGGTTCTCAGAGCAGAGCTGAATCGGCCAGTGGAATAAGGTCTGTGGAAAGTGAATGGAGATGAGGTTTGGAGTAGAGACTGAGCAGGGCTGAGAGGTTTACAGCTGAGAGGGCTATATTGATTTGAACCGTCTCAGATTGTTTTGATGGGTACGGGCTAATTTGTTTTCAAGAGCCTGTATCCATGCTGCCGTGGTTTCTTCTGAGACAGGACTCAGTCGATACTGAGCTATTATTATCTCCTTTTCTTTCCTAACCTTTGCCACTTCCTGTCTTCATGATGCTAGTGATACTGGAGCAGGCCAGCTGGCTTCTGGGACTGGAATTGAGTGCTTTGCTGAAATGGTCGTGGACATGTGTGATACCTGCTGCCTCTTTTCCTCAGATACATTGCTGAGCCTTTGTAAGAGCTGGCAGACCCAGGAAAGGAGTTAGTCCGCCACCATTTATTTGGACTTAGAATCATGAAGCCCCTCCTAGTTTTTTTCCCAGAAGTGATCCTTTTTTTTTTTTTTTGGCTGCCCCCCGCAGCATGTGGGATCTTAGTTCCCCAACCAGGGATTGAACACGTGCCCCCTGTAGTGGAAGCACGGAATCTTAATCACTGGACCTCCAGGGAAGTTCCTAGATGTCATCTGGAACGTTTCTGAGTAGAATAATCATGGGTCATTGGCTGATGGATTTGGAGGGGATTATACTGGGGAGCGGGTCTCCCCCCTCATTTTCTTGCCAAAGACCACCCAGCTGTTATGTCTAGAAGGTGAAGCCTCAAACCCCTTGCCCACCATCATTCAGGAGCTGTATCTGAGGCAACCAGGGAGATTTCTGCCTTTCTCACATAATGCCCTCCAAACACCCCTTTGCCTGGATTTAGAATTCTAGTTGTATATATTTTTTATTTTATTTTATTTATTTTTAAATCTATTTTTATTTTTGGCTGCGTTGGGTCTTCGTTGCTGCACGTGGGCTTTCTCTAGCTGCGGCGAGTGGGGGCTACTCTTCGTTGCGGTGCGCGGGCTTCTCATTGCGGCGGCTTCTCTTGTTGCGCAGCACTGGCTGTAGGCGCACAGGCTTCAGTTGTTGCAGCACGCAAGCTCAGTAGTTGCGTCACGTGGGCTCTAGGGCGCACAGGCTTCCGTAGTTGTGGTGTGCGGGCTCAGTAGTTGTGGCACACAGGCTTAGTTGCTCCACGACATGTGGGATCTTCCCGGACCAGGGATCGAACCCGTGTCCCCGGCATTGGCAGATGGATTCTTAACCATGCGCCACCAGGGAAGTCCTGTATATATATTTGATTATTTAAATAGTTTTCTTTCTGCTGTTGTTAGTTTCCTGGAGACGTGGTTTTTTAAATATCTTTGGCAGGCTGAGAACTTATCATTTTCATATTTTAATGCATCTTTGTTTCATTCTGACATTTTTTTCTAAAACTGTCTGCAAGCTCCTTTGTCTTCCCCCGTTGCCTCTAATGAACTCATTCTGCGTTTGCTCCTTTAGCTAACTGACTCTTTTGCTAAAGTTACTTCAGTGAATTACTGTGCTTTGTTGGCTCATTTTCATTACTATTTAAGTAAAGTGAAAAAAAAAATCTCCAAACCCTTCTGCCATCTCTGAAAGCCTCTTAACTAATGCTGTCATGGCCCTTGTTGGTTTCATCAATCCCACCCCCCAGCCCAGAGCCCTTGTTAGCTGCTCTCGCTGATTTTGTGCTGATTTGCTGGTTCTGTTCTATCTGCGGTGCCTATGGTCCCCACGTCCTCTAGCCCTCTAGGACTACTCTTTCCTTCATTATTCAAATAAAATACCTCCGCCCCCGATCCATGCATCCCATGTACCTATGGGAAGTCTGCATGCCCGTGAGTGTTTCTGAAGATACCCAAGTTTATCAATTTGCCTAGTGGTTACTTGCCTGTCACCTCTTGCTCCGAATCCCAGCCCAGTTCTCAATAATCCACGTCTCCTTACCAGCCCCTCCGCCCTCGGGTTTCCTTCTCCCCGGAACACAACTCTCCCCCTCCAGCCCCTGAGGCACACCTCAAGCAATGCTATCATCCCTGTGCCTTCCTTGTAATCTTCTCACTTTGACAGATTCTCTCATCCAGGCAGCGAGGCCCTTCCCTTTCATAAGTATAATGGATTGATCTTGCTTTTCCTAAACAAAAGAACAGTTTCCCCCGAGACAGCGTCTGTGGCTTCTTGAGAATGAGAAATGGTTACGGTCAACAGTGTTTTGTCGCGTGTGTGTCTTTTTTTAACATCATCTTTTTCCTTCCTGATTCGTCACTTTGGGTATTTTATGGAGCTCAAAGGTGACAGTGGCAGTCAGTGCGACTCACGAACAGTCGTGTGAACAGATAAAAGAAATGGCTGTTGTCATACATGTAAAAAATACTGTCTGCATTTTATTTCCTTTGAAAAGAGTAAGGACTGAGCACATAGATTATTAAGTTCTGATATTCTAGCCAGATCCTTGTGTCCTGGGAACGGAGCAAAATGTAGCTCTATAAGGATTTTGATTTCTGTAAAGCCCGAGAAGCCGCAGACAAGCCCTGGAAAGTAGGAACCGAAGGCAGCAGTCGTTTCCTCGGCCCTGAGTCTGGCCGAGGCTCGGGCTTATTGTGGGGGGCGTCTGAAGGAGAGGAAGGAGCCTGGAGCCAGAAGAGCAATTCCTGAGCCCACAGGAGGCCCTAGAACATTCTGGGCCTGGATCCCCTCTGTCCCCTGCAAGTACACCAGGCAGCTGCCCCTCTGCAGAGTATTCCAGGGGACTGGCCTCCACCTGGCTGACCGTCAGAGCCCCCCTCTTGGCCTCGGTTGCGTTCGCCCGCCACAGCTGCCCCGGTCTGTGGGGCAGGCCTCTGACGTGTGCCCCGTCCTGTGTTGTGTCCAGGGACAGGGTGCCTTATCAGAGAGACTCCGGAGCTTCAGCATGCAGGATCTCTCCACCATCAGGGGAGACGGCGCCCCTGCTCCCTCCGGCCCCCCGCCGCCGGGGCCCGGGCGGGCCAGCGGCAAACACGGCCAGCCTAAGATGTCCAGGAGTGCTTCCGAGAGCGCTGGCAGCTCAGGTAGGTGTCACTTCCCTTCCCCTCTTTTCCACCTCGTAGGCCTTGCTTTCGTGAAGGGAGACCTAGGCCCCCCTAGGGCCCTTGCCCCAAGGACTCGCCACCCATACAGACGTCCATCAGACCGTGCCAGGCCAGCCAAGGGGCAGAGCACCACTTGGGCCAGGGCAGAGGGCTGGCCTTGGGGACTCTGATCAGGGGCAGGGTTAGGTCACCTGCACCAAAGGGCCCCATCTCCTCCATCTGATTATGTGGGGGGGGGGGGGGTGGGGGGGTTGAGTAGTAGTACCTGGACCAAGCCTAGAGGCGACAGGCCCAGCTGGACCTGGGCCAAGGCAGCTTTCTCTGTGTTCTTCTTCTCTGACCCCGCACTCCCAGGAGGGCTTACCTGTCGTGAGCACCTGAGTGTCTCCTCCCACCCAGCCAGGGCTTACAGCACGGTATCCCTTTTCCCTGCACGGTATTTCCTGTCCTGTCTCTCACTCTACCATCTCCTCCCCTCCCTGAGCCACCATGCCCCATGCATAACCTCGGCCACCACATGCAAACGCCACACTAGCTCTGAGGTCTAATTCCTGTGGAGGCCAGGGCTTTACGGAAACCACACCTCTACCTCGATGTCTACCCCTGGTAGAGGGGTACCTGGGCCAGGATTGGCCTGGAACTTCGTTTAAAAGTGCAGAGTCCTGGGCCCCCCCCACCGGGAGATTCAGTAGGTCTAGGGTGAGCCCCTGGTGTGTGATGCTGTCGAGGTTGCAGTGGGTTGGGACCCACTGACGTCTGATCCCTCAGTGGGTTTCGGGCTTGTGGAAGGTAGGGGCAGGGATTAGAGGGCTACGGAGTTGGACCAGGACTCGGTTTCCCAGACTGTTCCTTGGGAAGATTACGGGGCTTGGCTTTCGGGAGCTGAGCACTGCTGCTGCCAGCAGAAGGTTGATGGGGAAGGGGCTGCAGGGGATCGTTCTGGGTCATCACCTCCGCCCCTCCACCTTGCTGGGAAATTGAGCCTGGGGGCTGAAATTGGGCCACTATTGGAATCTCTGGCTGTGACATGTGCAGGTGGTTAGCCTGCCCTTAAATGTATAAACAGGGACCTCCAGGCCACCTAGACCTAGACTGTGTGCTGTGAGGTGCAGCCTACAGGGGCATCTCAGTCCTGCGCCTGGGGTCCTTCCAGGCCCCACCTGACTTGAGGGTCTAAGACATGGATGGGAAAGAGGGAGCCTCACCACTGCCCTGGGAATGACAACCGATGCTCCCCTCCAGGGAAAGGAGAACGGCTCAGGGCCCGGCCCAGCGTCTGCCACGTTCCAACCCTCTCAGGAATGGCCTCTCTACCCCCGGCCCCAGGATTGAAGAATGTGGCTTTTCTGTTGGAAGGGAGAGATTTTAACCCTAGCAGGGCTGGGGAGGTGCAGGCTTGGCCATGGGGGTGAGGTCTACCTCAGGTAGGGGAACCCTGTCCCTGTGCCAGGGGAGCTTAGCATGGAATCCCAAAAGGCCAGGCAGGAGGGGACCTTGGGGATCACTCAGTCTAATCCTCTGATTTTGCCAATGAAGAGACAAAGGCCCAGGGAAGGGAGCTGTCACCAGGGTTGCCCGCTGGTGGCATTCTCCTGTGGCCCCCTGACTCCTAGCCCAGGGCCTTCTCTCCACTCACCTGCTGGCCATCAGGTTTCCCTGAGCATCTACAGCTTCTGACCTCCTGGGCACCGTCGCAGAAATAGGGATGCGAAATGCAATTA
This sequence comes from Aethalodelphis obliquidens, assembly GCF_003676395.1. Classification (NCBI taxonomy): domain Eukaryota; kingdom Metazoa; phylum Chordata; class Mammalia; order Artiodactyla; family Delphinidae; genus Aethalodelphis; species Aethalodelphis obliquidens. The sequence continues at coordinate 13,423,298 of NW_020837979.1, forward strand.
GATATCGCCTCCACCCTCCGTCAGCTTCCCGGCTACGAAGCCTCAAATGAAAGCTGTCATTGGAAGAAAAAGGGCCCCAATTCTCTGAGGCTCAGTGGGCAGAGCTAGAACCAGTGGGGTCCAGTTCCAAGGGGGTAGCCACTTACCAGCTGTGTGGCCGGGGCAAGCTGTTTATCCTCTCTGCACTGCAGATTCTTTATCTAAACACAGGGAATGACAAGCCCCATTTGTAGGGTTGTCGTGAGGATTCAACCAAAATAATCCATGTAAAGGTGCTTAGGGTCATGCCTGGCACTCGAGGTCGTAGCTGCTGCCAGTTCTGTTCTTCTTGTTGATATCTAACTCACCTACGAAAGCACTTTGTAATGTGAAAGTATCCGGGACAGAAACGGGCTGCCTTGTGAGATAGTGAGATGCCTGACGTTGCAAGGGCCCAAACCAAAGTCAAATAGTCATATACCAAAGCTCTAGGGAGGGATTCCTGCTTTGGCTAGGAAGTGGGCCTAGGTGGCCCTACAGTCCCTTTCCCTCTTAGAGCCTATATTGTCATTATAGAGGTGAACGAAGCAGAGGAAGTAGGCTCAGAGAGGTCACACGCTGTGCCAAGGCCACACAGGACTGGAATCCAGGCCTCCTGCCTACACCTGCCCTTGGTGGAAGATTCGTGGCAGCTTCAGAACTAGGAAAGAGAGAGGTTTGGTAGGATCTAAAAGGTGATGGGTATTACTCAGCCATAAAAAGGAATGAAATTTTGCCATTTGTGACAACATGGATGGACCCGAGGGTATTATGCTTAGTGAAATAAGTCAGACAGAGAAAGACAAATACTGTATGTTTTCATTTATATGTGGAATCTACACAATGAAACAAACAAATGAATGTAACAAAACAGAAACAGACTCAGAGATACTGAGAACAGACCGGTGGTTGCCAGAGGGGAGAGTGGTGGCCGGAAGGCGTAAAATGGGTGGAGAGGATTAAGAGCTACAAACTACCAGATATCAAATAGATAGGCTGCAAGGATGCAATGCACAACACAGGAATATAGCCATTATTATTTATAGTATCTGTATACGGAGTACGATCTATAAAAATATTGAATTACTGCACCTGTACACCTGAAACTAATATAATATTGTAAGTCAACTATACTTCAATACGGGAAAAAAAAAAAAAAAGGCGATGGGAGGCATCCCCTGGGCTTTGAACATCTTCCCAGACAATCACTAGATGGAAGCGGATTTGGGCTGATTTGTTTGGTTCTGACCCTGCTGCCCTCCGTCCTCTGCTGTGCCCCGTGGGGCAGGGGCAGCGCTCTGGTTGCAGGTGTGCAGGCCAAGCGGGTGGAGTTTGCAGAGAACCAGAGAGCCTGCTGTGCTGCCACACGACCTGCTCTCCTCACGGCCTGCCCTTGGCCGTGGCGCCTGTGACTTCAGGGGGCCGGCAAGGGAGGTGCTGACCTAGCAGGGAGGGCAGGGACCATTGGCCCTCGCCCTGGCTGTTCTGGGCCTAAAATAAAAGTCATCTCAGAAAGGAAGACCAGTGAAAGATGGCCCAGGGTCTGGGCGTGGGGCAGAAGCACCCAGATCAGAGGCTCTGGGGCTGTCGTAACCCCAGAGTGGAGGGTGCGGGTGCCTGGGAGGGAGTCAGCCGAAGGAGGCCCAGCTTTGCGTACCCTCCCAGCACCCAGCCTCGGACGCCAGGCGTGGTCGGGTCGGGGAAACGGCCCCCGGTCTGGGCTTCCATCCTGGCTGAGTGACCCCGGGCCTGCGCAGAGACGGTAAATGCAACACAGCGAGGCAGACGTCAACAAGCAGTCACCACACTTGTTCCCTCTGGGCCTAGATTCAGCCTCAGAACCTTCCTCAGAATGATACCCCAGGCGGCTGCTATCAGAGGATTTGACCTTGGCACAGAAAACGAGCTCCGTTGCCTTCAGGTTTCCTCTGGAGAAGAGGCGCGAGAATCCCTATCCCTCCTACATCTTAGGCTTGTGAGGAGAGCAGTCACAAGGCACAGGGCTTATGTGCAAGCCCTGGCAGGTAGCACCTGTTGCGGGCAGGCTGGGAGAGGATGGGCAAGACGCGGTGGCTGCCCCCCCGCGGAGTTGTGTGCAGCGTTGGAAGCAACAGTTTCAAAGTACATATAGGTAGAGTTTGAAAACACGAGGCCTAGTGAAAAAAATACAAAACGGAACAAGATATCATATAACAATTTATGTAAAATAAAAATATAGGCCCATTGGTGTAAAATAACACTATGCAGTTTGCATCGCCCACCCTGCAGAATGGACTGGGAGGCGTTTTGTCAGATGCCATTTATTGAAAGTCTGGCACTGAACCCCAGGAAGGGTACAAGGGAGTTGAAAAAATGATCCTTGCTTTCCATGAACTTGGAGACAGCCTGTATTTAGTGAGCACCTACTGCATACCAAGGCCCAGATGTGCACCAAGACCAATGGACTGTGTAAGGTAGCAGCCAATTAGCTGTTTGAGCACTTTGAGGGTTCAGCGGTCAGTTTCCTGCAGGTCATTCTGAACTGGAAGACAGAGGAAGGGCATCTGGGCAGGCACAGTTGGAGTTATTTCTCAGAGGAAACTTTGACGTCACCCTCTGCCTTCCCTTGGGCTGCTGGACACAAGGACTGACCTCTGTGGGCCAGGCAAGGTCATCCTTGGGCTGCAGGACACAAGGACTGAGCTCTGTGGGCCAGGCAAGGTCCTTTTCTAGCACCCGAGAGGAAGCTGGATCTGGAATGATCCCCTCCGCCACCTCGGTGTCTCTACAGAGACCCACATTCCTGGGACCCCTGTATTGAACACACCGGGATCCCCACACCTCCCTGGGGCCTCCCGGTTTACCTGGGGGCTGGTTCCTGTCAACTGGGGGCTATCACTGATGGTGCCCCCATTCCCACAGTGTGTACCTGCTGCTTCACCTGCAGGACCTGGAAAGGTGAGTAGACAGCCAGCATCTCTGCAGCGTGCGGGACTCGCCTCGGGACGAGGCTCTAACCATGAGCTGGTGTCAGACCTGGGGGCTCCCTTTCAGCTGCAGGGTCTGGGGGGGTGGAGTCAGGAGGTTACCTCCTCCAAACAGCAAACATGTATTACCCTACAGCGAAGCCAGGCTAGACGTTTGGGAGCGGCTTAACTGGGTGGTCTGGCTCAGGGACTCTCAGGAGTTCCGGTCAGGATGTCGGCCAGGGCTGCAGCCATCTGAAGGCTTGACTGAAGGTGGCTGTCTTGTGACTGTCGGCTGGAGGCCTCAGGTCCTCACCACGTGGGCCTCTCTGGGGCTGCCTGAGCATCCTTACGACATGGCAGCTGGCTTCACCCAGAGTGAGTGATGCAGGAGAGAGAGCGCAAGCGGGAAGCCACAGTACCTTTTAGGACCTGGTCAGAAGTCACACACCACCACTTCTGCCTTATTCTGTTTGCTGCAAGTCCAGCCCACACTCAAGGGGAGGGGAATTCATCTCCACCTCTTGAAGGGAGGAGCGTCAAAGGATGTGTGGAGCTATTTTAAAACCATCCCAGGGTCATAGTTCCTTGCGCTCTGGGTGATGATGACATAGGCACTTACCCAGCTCCTCTGAAGTGCTGGAGCCCCAGGGGTTTCGGTCCTTGTGCAGCCAAGGGAGCCCTGGTCCTGCTTTGCCACTTAACCAGCTGTGTAAGTATGTGCGAATCACCTAACACCCTAAGCCCTGATTTGCTTCAAATAGAGAGAAAGATCCCCGCTTCCCCACTTCACTGTGCTGTTGTGAAAATGTCTGTGGAAGGACTTTGTGAAGGGTGGTGATGGTGATTACTGTTAGAGCCAGGGGACCTCAGGGAGCCCGGCCGGCCCCTGCTGCCACCCTCCCTGGGTGTGGGTGATAGCTTAGCCACGTGGTTCTCTCCTGACCTGCTCCCGCGCTTTCCCTGACCTTAACTAGACACACGAGGGACCAGAAATGGTGCTGGGCTAACCCAGCCCCCTTTGCTCCCCCTGCACCAAGGAGGTGCCTTTGGCTCAGAAGGCGAGAGGGGCCGCCCCCGGCCTGCAGCTGCTGGCTGGTGTGAGGGGAGGAGAGAGGCACGCCTGGCGCCCTTGTTGTCGGTGCCCCCTGCCCCGGTGCCACTGAGACATGGCTCGCGCCTCCCATATCGGTGGTGGGAGAAGGGTCCTGTTTTCCCTTTAATTCTTCAGTTTTAAGACTTTTCAATGCTAAGGTTTTCAAAGGTCTGTAGAAGACATGGGGGTTTTGGAGGCCATAAACCTAATGAGAACAGATGGTCCAAGGAGTCCTGAGCAGGGCTGCGGAGACCAGCATTGTCCTGGAACAGAGGAGTGTATATATGCTCAGCAAGGATAAAAGAAACGGAGGGGCTGCACGCAGCTGTTTCCAGCGCTAGCGGCCAAGACTCGGGCCTGGTGGACGTACTAGTTTGTGGGAAACAACCACAGCGTCCCGGGCAATTATGGTTATTTCTATCTAGTCACCCTTTACAGTTTTGAGTTTGTAAACTCCATGAGCCGTTCAGAACGCCTCTCCTTCTGGGATCTTGTCACTTGGGGGACCGGGGAGAGGAGAGCTGCCTTCTCCTCCGTTCTTGCCTCGTGGGCCTGTTCCGTGCTGCTGTCTGCATGGGGAAGCCCTCGCCCTCCCCATGACCCCTGGTGGTTTCATAATCAGAGGCTGCCTCTCCAGTACGTTTAAATAGAATTACAGCTGATTGTGGGAACTGAGTAGAGTTCGGTCTTCCTGGGAGCTGCGGGGATGGGGGCTTCTTGGGGACTGGACAGCAGGTGGGGCTCGGTGGAGGCCTCCGGCTGGGGTGGCCCTGCTCAGGGCTGTGATCTGGGAGCCTTTGCCGCAGCCCTGCCTTTTCTTGGCCCTCTTGACACCCAGGGCCCTGGAGTTCTTCCCCGTGTCCCTAAGGTCTTCTTGCGAGGAACCTCTGTGATGGTGGGAAAACCCCTTGGCTCTCCAGGCCTCAGTCTCCTCCTCTGTAAAGTGGGGGTGGGGGGTGGGGGTGGTTTGAGCTCGATGCCCCTGGGGGCCCTTCCAGCTCTGACCCGCTTTCTGCGGGTGAAGGGTGCTGAGTGTGAAGTGTCAGCAGACGGTGTCAGGGGAGGTTGGTCTCACGCCCGGGGCTGGGGCAGTGATGCTGGGAGAGAGGATTTCAGGGGGTCACAGACGCTTTGGTCGGAGGGGCCCTCCTGGTCCCCTGAAATGATTTCCATCTGTGCGTTTCGGGTCCCAGGAGAACATTCTGCTCCATTCCCACCCATCTGTTAATCGTTTCCTGTTGTCTCCTGCACATCTGTCTCTCTTTTTCTGTGCTTCTGTTATTCTCTCTCTCTCCCGCTCATACCTACCGCCCTTTCTCCCCTCTTTTCTCTCTACCTGCCTTAATGTTACATAGAGCTGAAAACTGAATTCTATTACTGCTTGAAATTACTCATAGAGGTGGGGGTTTTTTTCCTTTTTCTAAAAAAAATCAAGTGTATGGGACATATAAAAAGCAGAGTCATCTTTTTATCCTCTCTATTAAAAGAAAGAGAGAATTGCATCTTTCTTGAGGGTGGCCCCGCGGCAGTTTCTTTCCGCAGCAGCCGGAGCCGTCAGAGGTTTGGAGCGCGGGCAGAGAGTGAGCGTGTGTCCGTGTGTGTATACCTGTGTGTGTGCACGAACACTCACACATGTGTGTGAGTTTCATCCCCAGAGGTCCTTCCCTAACAGAATATTCTCTTCTTTCTCCTCGGTGGCTGTCGGGGACGCTGATGTGAGTGTTCCAGATGGGCGTGCTCTCCTCCAGATGCCTTTGCTGACTTTCGTGAACGGCTCCCACTAACGTGTGCTGCGGGGGAGTGTTTGCTAACCCGGGGTGTTTGCTGCACTGGTGGGATGGGTGGGGGGGGGCGGGCCCGGGGCTCCTGCAGAAAGATCAGCTCGGCCTTGGAGGGCTGGGAGTTTCTCCCTCCCTGGCCTCTCCACGGAGAGAAGAGGTGCAGCTGCTTCCTAGCCTGCTGTAGACACGTTTGCTAATACGGAACGTCAGTCAAGGCCACACACTCACTCCCCTGCTGTGGAAAGTAAGGGCGACCCCTGTCCTTTCCTAGAGGCCGCGCAGCCTCGGGCACCACGGTCAGCTCTGCGGGCTCAAGGCCTTGGCTGCCGGTTCCTTGAGATTTGGAGGTGGTTGTGGCCATGACCTTGCATGAGATGTTCCTCATACAAGTTGTCTTCAGGAGCCGTCAGAGTATTAAGGTGTGGGCAGCAGTACCCTTCTGGGTGAGAACCTGTTCAGTCACCAATTCTATTTGGATCTACAGGGAAAGGAGTGCTGGGGCCCACCATCGAATTTTCTGCCCAGCCACTCACCTTCGTCCCGGTGCCCATCTTGGTGGGACCAGGTTCTGTGGGGTTTATATCTTCATTTATACGCCTCCCTGTTCCACAAAGGATTTAAGTCTGGTTGTGGAAATACAGATGATAAATTGGACCAACTAAGAAAAATGAAGCTTGAGAGAAAGGGAATAGGCAGGTAAGATGGAGTCAGAGTGAGAAGAAAAGCTTAAGTGCATGTCACAAAGTCACAGACTGTCCAAGATGCTGGGCTTCCTGGCAGCCAGTGCAAAGAGGGAAACGCAGTTCAGAGATTCAGTGTCCCAACACGGTAGCCAGCCGGAGGCTCAGAGGCTCAGCTTGTCCACAGTGGTTATTCTCACGGGTCCCGAGAGTCAGGCAGAACATTACAAACAACATTCTTGGCAAAGCCCCTCCGTGAACACAGTAAGCAGTAGGATTCTTCTCTTTTTAGCAGGTTCTCTCTGTGGCTTCCATCCGAAGCTACTTCCAGCCCCCAAGCTGCCCACACGAACCTCCTTTGCTCCCCACCTCTGCTGAGTTGAATGATTGTTTTCTACTCCTGCCTGGATATCTGGGTTCCCCTTGATCCGTCACTCCTAGTGGGCCAGAGGGTCACTTCTTTTCTACCCTTTAGTCCATGCTCAAGGATGCAGAGGAGAACAAACTTGAAACCATTTTTGTTTCAGTCCTGAGATAGTCGTTGTTGTTGTTGTTATTATTACTCTTATTATTTTGGTAATGTGTGGGTTCATGGCTCAGAATCCAGACCACGTGAGCAGGCTGAATTGAGGATGTTTTGGTGACTCTGGGCTGCCCTCTGAACCCCAGAGCGATCGGTACAGAGAAAGCCCTGGCCCCGGATTTAGAGGGGACCACGTGTGCAGAGGCACAGACTCAAACCGGTCCCCTACCCGTTCTCAGGATGTGGGGTTCTGTGCTGGGGCGGACGGAGCTGGCCAGGCTGCTTCTGCAGTTTCTGGCCTGGCCTGAGAGCTTTCGGGCCTGGGCTGGCCTGTCTCTTTTTCCTCCTGTCAGGTGTCCAGAAGGAATGTCCTTGTGATAGGTGTCGAGTTCTGATTTGGGACAGGAGCCAAGCCCTCTGAAAGGATGTCAGGTCTCCACCTCGGTTAGTGGACCAGCAGCCACTGTGGGTACAACCCCGGGGTCAGGTGCTCCGAGGGGCCCAGGAGGATCAGCCATAGCTCAGGATGCTTTCTGTGGGGCTGAGGCAGTGAGACGGACGGACAGGAGAACCAGGGTGCGCAGCACAAGCCATGTGGTACACATCCCAAGCCCCGCTGGGAGTAGAGAGGCAGGCAGGACCGGAGCATTCAGGGAGGGCTCCCTGGAGTTGCCAGCCTTCGTGTTCCTCGGTCCTAAGGATGCAGCTGATTTGGCCAGGGGAAGGGACCAGAGGGAACCTAAACCCGGAGGAGACAGGCTGGGGGATGCACTGGAGCAAAAAACGCAAAGGAAGTTTAATGATCTCGGGCTCTTACTCAGGTGCTGTCTGAGCAGGTTTCTCCCAGCCTACGATTCAGCTTTGAAATCCGTGGTTAAGGCAGCTCTGCTCTCGTGCTGCCCCCTGCCGGCTATTGGGAGTATAGCAGCAATGACCCGGAAAGCGGCTCAAGATTAGGCTTCCGCTGTTAGTTTTACTAAGCCCACACCGGGTGCTGTTATTCCCCTTTTGGTAGAGAGAACACATTTGGTGGCTGAAAATGTTTTGGGGAGAAGTAGCAGGCTGTCCCAGAAAGAGCTCTGGTTTTTATCTGCAGGCCTTGGGGTGGTCGGACCAGGTGATCTGAGGGCCCCCTGGCTGTGCATTAAAAACAATATACGAAGCCTAGGAAGATGTGTCTCTGGGTGTCAGATAAACTGGGTGTGGGCAGGAAGTATTTTACGTCTCGACTGAGATAGGACCACATGGCCAGATGACATGGAATATGCTCAGCATTGAACATTGCAAAAATACCGTGCACTCAGTGACATGAGTCCATTCTGGTGCTCTCCCTGGGGATTAGTCACGGCAGACCAAAACGGGAGTCCTGCTGTCGTTTGGGAGGGGAAGACTGCTGCTAGATTCTCCTTCCACTAGGCTCCTCTGCTCCTCTAGGACTTGGCCTTTGAAATGAAAAATCTACATAGCTTTGCTGAAGGTTCTCTTTGAAGGCTTCCTGTCGCTTAAAGAATGCTTGGAGCTGAATGTGCAAGTGTAATGAAGGCACTGTCAGCATCGCTGGTTTGTATTATAGAAAACTGTGCTATTCCTCTCCAGAGGTCACTGCCACCATCTTTCCTAGAGATTCTTTCCCGGAGCATTCTTCTGGTATGGCCTCACAGCTCTAAGCTGCAGGGTTAGACATGTCTCAGTTAAGGCAGCGCTGTCGCCACCTCCCCTGGTAGCCTATCAGTAGATTCTGAACCCTGTGCCCGTTCCCATGCACGGCGCCTGACCAGTCTCACAGTTGCAATGATCCTGGATCCTCTGCAGTATCGCTGGAGGGTACCGGGGCCTCGGCTCTCCTAACCGGCCTGGCTTGCCGTGCTGTGTGCCTAACTTTGACCTTGCGTGCCCTTCTTCGCTCCTTTCTACACTGATCCCACTTCGCTGTACTTTGTCTCCTCTGCGTAGATTGTAAATGGACATTCAGTGGTTGAGGGGGATGTGAATGAGGGTGGTGTGAAGGCATGGGAGCCTCACCAGGTCCAAAACCCATTGGCGTTTTCCGATGATGATGAGGAAGACCTGCTGGATTTCATGTACAAGTATAAAGCGCCTCGAAGGACGGAGTTCCCCCTGGAGGTACACGGTGTTGGGGGCTGCGGGGTGGAGCGTGTGTTTGCACAAAGGGCTCTGCCCTGGAGAACTGGGGCTCCCGGGGGCAGCATCTCTTCGGGCACCCAACGCCTCTGGAGTGCCTGGAGCGGGGAGACCTCCCTGCATCAAACAGGCAGGACAAGCCACTAGGTAGCGTCCAGCTACTTGCCAAGGGGTAAAAAAGACCCTACTACTTTTATTTGGAAATAGGAGAGGTGAGATAGTGCCTAGGGATTAAAAAAACAAACAAAAAACCCAACTACCAACCTAAGGTGATGTGTGAATGAAAAGCAACCAAATGAGTGTTTTGGAGGAAGAAAAACTCAGAATGTGTCATATGACAAGTCTTTATAAATAAAGCGTGTTCATCCCTGTATCTCCATGACACAGCGTAGTGCCTGGTACAGCACAGATGTTCATAAAATGTTATACAAGGGGCACAGCCCTTCAAAATGACCAAGACAATACACTTGATGTGTGTACTCTTGCCAGTTGTAGATGCAGATGGAGTTTTGGCAGCAGGAGGGCCAAGCCTAGAGCCTCAGGGCCTTGCTCTGTGCAGGGTCACCAGCCTTGGGCTCGGGTGCAGGGCCCGCAGAATCGGGGGACCCCAGAGTCTTCCTCTCTGTCCCGTCGCATCTCCCCCCCTTCCCCTTCCCCTGAACACTGCGGCCTGAGAGTCCATCTGAGGCAAGTTGGGAGTCCCCCTGCCCACAGAGCAGAGACCCTTGTGAGCCTCAGGTGAGGCAGTGCATGGAAAGGCTGACCTCCTTCCCGGAGGGCAGGGAAGGTGCCAGAACCATTCTAGGTCCTGAGGCTTTGTGCCTTTTTGCTTTTGTTTTTGTACAGCTGCGCAAGCTGCTTTACTGTTTATGGTTAATCTGCTTGAGGCAGATCCCTAAAACAGGTTTCACCCATTCTTTTCTTACTGTGTCCAGAGGTGGCTGGTAAACATTTCCTAGTCGCAAAGGTGTAGCGTGAGGACTCAGGATGTGGAAGGCCAGAGCCTTCCGTTCCTGCTTCTTTCTCTTCTGCTTCCCTTCCGTGTGCCCACTGGGCACCAAGCTCCTTGCTGGGAAACGGTGGTGAACTCGGCCCTGCTCCCAGGGAGTCACAGTGTGGCAGGGGACACAGTGCACAGAGCAGGCACGCTCCCGCGTGGGCGCAAAGTCCTCTGACGCCCTGTCACGTGCTAAGCAATGTGAGAACCAAGGAGCCGATCCTGGCTGTGAGTGGGCCATGTGGGTGGATGGAGAAGGGAGGAAGGACCTCTGGTCAGAAGGGATGGAGGTATGAAAGGGCAGTGTAGAAAACGAAGCTGAGTACAGAGTTGGGGCCAGTTGTGAACCCCCTTGAGTGCTATGCTAGAAAATATTTCCCTTTTCTTTTATTGTGATCCCCTGTGATTTGTGTGTCCCATGGAAGGAGGGGTCCCTTGATAGCCATTTGTAGGGAAGATGAAGTGGAACCCTTCATACTTAAAGGCAGTGTTTCCTCTGTTGTGTGGTTTGCTGTGCATGAAGGGATTTCACCTCCAGAAAGAGGACTGGAAATTTGGTGATGGAAATTTGAAGCACGTACCAAGTAACACGAGGCTGGTTCCCAGGGAAGAGATGGGGAGGTCTTTCTGCTGAGTCATTTGGTAAGATCATTTTGCTCTCAAGGCAGAAACAAGATGTGTCATCCTTCTGTGTAGCCATTCACTTGGGAGATCCAGGGACTTAGGAGAACATGAAGAGGGAGGCGCCGGGCTCAACTGGCTCAGCTTCGTGGCGATGCTTGGGCTGTGACTCCGATTCCTACTGTGGACACTCCGAGTGGGCCCCCAGCCGCACCAGCCTCTTCACACACGCGTGCATTTGACCAAAGGAGCTGGAGTCTCAACACAAACCCAGCCGGGTGCTGTCCTCGAAAGCTTCCATGCTATGCCAAATTGAGGGGTCCTTTTTCTGTTTCCTCTACCAGGCACCGCCTAGAATCCTTCGATCTCGCTTCAGGAAGAAAAGTACCTCATCCTCGGCCACTGAAACCACGTGAGTGAGATGAGCCAACAGCACTGGATCCACAGAATGTTTCTTCTCTGCCTTAAAGAGCTATTTATTCACTAATAACATAGAAACCCGCAGGCTGGTGTGCTGAGCGTGCAGCCTCGGACACGGCCTTTCCTCTCTCCCCTGTTCCACTTAGAAGAGTTTCTCTTCCCCCCTCCTTTTCTTTCTTTTGCTGGGGAGAGGCTAAAGGGAAAGGTAGTGTGCCGGGGGTCAGCAGTTTTCCACAACTGGACCGGCGTACAGACAGCAGTGTTTTAGAAATAGAAGAGAATCGCCCCCACTGCTGGGATGCACATTTGTAATTTCTTGGTCGCATACTTCGTTTTTAGTCCTGTATATGCAAACAAGGCAATTTGCTTTTTAACTTCTTTTTGTTCTTGGTACCAGTACTTTGGACTACAATGTACATATTTATGGCTTTTGGCTTAAGATAGTGGACTTGCAAGGGCTGCCAGAGGTTCTGATGTGGAAGAAAACTGCAAAAGCAGAAGTGTAAAAAATTATCTTGATTCTAGAGGATGTCTCAGATGTGCTTACGGAGCTTCCAAATACACCTCGAGTACAGCATCCCTCTTCCTGCAGGGCGATGGTCCATATCCTTCAGACAGTCAGTCAACGGACCAGAGTGAAGTTTTAGAATGAAGAGAGGCAACACTTTAGTGACAGGTGTGAGTGTAACGAAGACAGGGGAACAGCCTAGAATAAGAGAAAAGTCACAGGAAGCTTGTCTCTCCCATGGATCCAGGATTAGGAGCTTCTGAATCCTTACAGGGGGTTTATCATTGTCTTAGGCAGGAGCCTCGCCCTTGGTAAAACTTCTCTCGGGCGTGTAGACTTACAGAGCGGTTGTAAGGAATCATCTTGAGTGGTTCAAAAGTGCTTGACGATGACTGTGTCTCCATAATAGGACCCAGTGCTGTGACTGATTTCCCCAGGTAGAGGAGCCCACAGTGGGAGCTCGTTTCAGGAAACACTAAGCGAAAACCAACCCATCCACCCAAACAAAAGCAACCCTACGATCATGCTTTGTTTCAGATACGCGGTGAAGTACATCTGAGACACCTGGGTAACAGTCCAAACGCTGGGTTCTAGAAAGGTTTCAGAGGTCGAGACCTTCATGGATGTGACTGGCTCCCCAGCTCACGGGCAGCTCTGGCTCATGCCCTCTGTTCCTCTCCTGGCCTGTGCAGAATGTGAACCAGAGAGATGTCGCACGCTCATGGGCACTCGTACTTCATACAAGCCCGCATCGCTTAGGAAGAGAACAAATCACTGTCTGAGGGAACTCCCTGCTTAGACTGAGAATTTTATCTGAAAAGAAGAATCTGGTTTAAATAGCATTTTGGTCTGAGGCAGCTGCTCTGGTAGAGCTGAGCCTAAATGTAGGACTCATATACTTACGCTTAGAGTTGGTGTTTCCTTTCAGTGTGATGCATGCAGTGGTCACAACCCAGTTACTTATAATACTTCGATTGTGTTTGTTCATAGATAGGCCCTGAACACTAGAGAGTGTTATGTACCACATAGAACCTACTGTCGATCAGCTATAAACAGGCCCAGTTAAAGACTGAGCTATGCAAACACACATCAGTCTTTGCTGGTGACACACTGGCTGGATCTTAGCCACCTCCGAGAGGGTTTTACTTGAAGTTGCTTGTTACCAGATGTGCATATTTAAATCCCTTTTCCCCACAATGCCTCTGAAGGTGACTTTGTAATTTACAAAAGGATTTACGAAAATAAACCTAAAAGCAAATTTGTGGTTCAGAGGGCAAACAGAGGCTGTCTGTTCATTGTCTGTGCCCCACACCCACCAATACCTAAACCCCCGAGGGAAGACAGAAAACCTGTTTTCTTCAAGCTCACTGAATAGTTTCAGACAGAGGAAAAATATACGCTTTAAAATGTATTTACCTGTCATTGGGAGTACCCAGAATTATCAGAAACAAAAGCAAAAAAAGCTTAACTCATTAAGCAGCTTTTTAGCAATTTTTTTTTTTGCCAAAGTAATAAATGCCTTTAGCAGCAGAGATTAAAATCCTATTGTGAACAAGCTATATTTTCACCATTTTACAATGGAGAGTTTTAACATACGGGCTATGAAGTTTGCACTCAACTATGCCAAAAACAAGTTTGAAGCACTCTACTCTCAGACATGCTGTATTAGTTCTCATTTAAGATTTAAAAAATATAAAGGTATCCAAACTGCTGTCTTAATGTAACTATTTTTCCTTCAAGTGTTGGTTAGGGAGTTGGATTCTCTCTTAAAAACACCCACTGTACAACTGAGAGCAGCTGTCATATTTCTGGCAAAACATGTTTACTTATCCAACAAGCTGTGTATTTGTGTGGACTGACGTAAAATGTGAATGCCTCAAAGTGTACAAGTAGTGATGTGGAGTTCTGTCTAGAGGATAAAACTGAATGTTTTTAATTGGCTGATTTACAGACACAGGCTGTTTACAAAATGCTAGCTGGAAAGTCTGTACTTTTCATGTAGTAATTTTCGGTTCTTTGCTATTGAGCACCTGTTCTGTTTCTGAGAAGATGAGACGTGGTATTGTACTTATAAACTGGAGAGTTAGGCATAATCCCTCCTGGCTTTATGTGAATAGCTTGCTCACTTCGCTGGCCTCTGAAATGTATGTTCTCTGTAGTATACTGTCCATGTGTCTGTGATAACAGTGCTTGTCAACCACGACCACCACCGAGTACCTTCCTAGTTGTTCACCTTGCACAGTATTGGAAATGGTAAAGGATGTGTGTTTCATTCACAAACGGCACACACTCAGAGAGCTGGCATTCTGGACGGTGACTGTGTACACTTGCCCTTGGTTTACTTCTGTAATCCCCATAGAATGATCTGTAATCAAATAGTATACTGAACTGTGCATCAAAGGGATGTAAAGTTACAGTACTCCAAAGGTTGAAGTTCTGCTGTTTTGTTATAATGCCTGATATATATCTTGAATAAAGTCTTAACCTTTTTCTTTTAAAAGACATCTTTGTAATGTTGGGCTTTTGAGGAAAGAGAAAATACTTTAAAAAAAATGTATTCGTCAGCAAGGATTAGAAGCTGAGTACTCAGCCACTAACTGGCCTGGTGCCTGGTGACTTGGCTCCGTGCCTACTGCACAGAATTGTTGCAAAGAGAAAAAAATTAATTGATATCTGTGCTTTGAAAACCAGTTGCTCACATAAATATAAATCTGGTACTATGTTTGTCTTACATTTTTAAAGGTCGCCAGTGGAAACCAGGTAGCTGTGAAAACAGGGTAGTTCATCTGCAAGGCAGTTTTAATTCTGCAAACAGACCTTTGGTCTGTTGCTTTCCTTCTAGGAACCTGTGTCCTCATCGGCAAATGCGGGAGAAGGGATGCAGGTCAGAAGAGGGCGGGGCCCATGGAGATGCACTGGGAGTTATGGATGCCCTTAATGCCACTGCAGCCCTTGCCTTTAAGATATAAACGGGTACATGGACTTCCCTGGCGGTCTGGGGGTTAAGACTCCGCACTTCCACTGCAGGGGGCGCGGGTTTGATCCCTGGTTGGGGAAGGTCCCACATGCCACGTGGTGTGGCCAAAAAAAACAAAAACAAAAACAAAAACAAAAAAACCCCCAAAGAAAGACTTGGAAACTCAAAATCTGAAACGTCACAATGAAACCCTCATTTTCTTTGCCTTTATAGTCCTATGTGTTTGACGCGAGGACTGTAAGGCATGGCAGCAGCAGGTGAAGAAGACAATAGAGGACTGAAAGAAAGAAGAGGTGCAAAGGCAGGCTGAAAACCCACTCGTTAATCATTTCCTGAGCCAAGTCCAATGTCAACAGAACTGATATTAACCAGGTTAAGAGCTGACAAATAACAGAAAAGCAAAGTTATAAAATTTAAAAGCTGACTTGGTTCAGTGTCATAAAGAAGTATTTAGTATTTCTGGTGCTAGATTACAGTCACGTGTTGATTTTGATGTGAATTTTCATATGTTGTTAGAAGGCTTGGGGAAATACACAGGATTCCAAGGAGATGGGACCAGGGTTCTGTGACTTACTAGTTGTATTTTGGGTAATGTATTTAACCTTCTGTGAGCTTCAGTTTCTGCAAATCTAAACTAGGGACAGATAATATCTCCCTTGCAAGGTTGGTATGAGAGTTAGCCGTCTTGTGGATCCATGCTGGGATGTAGTAGGTGTTAAATAAATTCCACTTTTACATATACTTGAATGTCATTTAGATAGACCCTTTAATGTAATAAGATGTTCTGTTGTCAAACTATAAAATCACTGTAGATGATAAGCCCTGCTACCCATAAAACAAAAATTACATGTATGAAAATTCCCTTTCCCCTAAATCATGTGCCTGTCAGCCCTCCACTTCAGTCCATCTCTGGCTGCTGGGGCCTTAGCCAGCCCTTGTCTCTACCTCTCCTGCCCCTGGCCTAGAGGGGAAACCAAGGTGCTCTGAGGCCCACAGACCCCGTTGTCCGCGTTGCACTAAGAAGTCACGGAGGTGGTAGAAAAGGCTCCTCCTCAGCTTCTTCGGGCGCCAGACCCATCCCGCTTCCAAGGGTGAATGGAAGAGGTGAGGAGCCAGGCAGGTGAGAAATGATGTGGAGGCCTTGTGAGGGACTGGCTTCTGCTACCCCAGAAGCAGGAGGAAATGAAAACCCATCAAAACAGAAAGCCATTCCATGCGTCAGGTTCTTGAGATTCTCGTCTCGAATCAAATGTGTGTTCTTTATTAACTGGTCCCATAAACAGACACACACTTGGCCTTGGAGTTTTAGAACACTCTCTTGTCACCCTTTTTTCCTTTTAGTGAACACACACTGGTTTCAAGGAGTTCCTCCAATAATCCTAGTCTGACATGCCACAGAATTCCAATTTGGTTATCTTTTTCTTAATCTGTTAATAGAGGAACTGCATCTTATCATCACCAACTATTATATTAAAGGATCTGAAGCAGTAATTGAGGCATAATTGTATTTAATAATGGTTTTTCAACCCGTCAAAATGCTCTGCTCTTTGAAAATGCTTCCCAGAGATTCTGACGGGACAGCGGAGAACCACTGCCCTAGACTGTAAGCATCCTGAAAAGCTGAATTTTCCTCAGCGCCGCTTACCTGACCCTCTTCATGTGAGCAATGCTTAACTTCTGCATCGTTCCTAAACATGACTGAGATTACTTTTCCCCTTTAGATTCTACAATGTGTCTTTGGAAAATTTTGGAAAAAGTTTACCCTCACAATTAAAAGTATGAAATCTCAAGTGGATAAATGAACTTTTATAAAATATAGTATCTTTTAATTCTTGGTTAAAAAGTTTTTGTCTCCACTTATACAGCCCCTTTAGCTTCACGAATGGGCACACTGAAAGGCTATTTCATTTACTCTTCTCTCAATGAAAATCCTGTTCCAATAAACTAAGTGAGAACTGCTATGAATGCAGTGAACCTAGTAGACCAGACGTGTTAGCACCCCAGGCCCACCTCTGAGAGAAAACTGCTCACATAACTATTTTTTGCTCCACGTGGACCTGCTAGCCCAATCAAATGGGCCAGGGTGGGCTCCTGACCTCAGAACAGCCAGTCATCACACTGGTCGGTGACCCCTGATGAGACCTGGTGTAAAAGGACAAACTGACCCAGTTAGAGTCTCTTTGCAGTTTGTTAGAGACTGGAGATAGGAGCTGAGGGTCACGATGTAGGTGCACTCAAAGGTGCATGCTAGCGTTATTATGGGAAGCAGACACTAAGAGTAAACAAAAGCTGTGAATCAGAGAAGTTGGTGAGGAAAGAGAATGGAGCCAGTGATGTAAAAAGAACAGAGCCCCGTGCATGGCAGACCCCAAGCCTAAAGATCCACCACTTCTGCTGCTGAGGCCCCTGGAGGTGCCTCAGATCCAGCATCGCCATGTAATTTCTGCTCTTCCTGAGGCCTGGGGGTTAGTTCTGGGTGGGAGATGGGGGTGTGAGGTGTTCCTGCGTTCCCAGGCACATATCCTTAATAATGTCACACTGCTTGAGCTAACTTGTTAGCTTTACAGTCTTCTTACGTTTGTCCTAACTGGAGATTCCTTGCAACTAAATAAGCCTAATTGGAACGACTGTTTAAGCCATTACCATTTGTTAAAAATAATCAGAATTTAAAATTTCTATTTCTCTGAACAAATCTGGGAATGTTTAATCCATTAAGTTTTAAAACATTGGTAAGTTTAATGTTGGTACTACATGTTTCCATATCAGTTGGTACAACTTACATCATGTCTTATACTGTTTCATCTTTGCAAAGACATCATATACACAAAGATACACATTCAATAACTGGGAAATCATAAAACTTCTGATCTATACTCTCAAGTTTGTTCGGTCATGATACTTCTGATAAAGGTCATCAGCATACCAGTTTCGCCTCTTCCAGAAAGATGTTGTCATTTTATCTAAGAGCTTACTTTGGGTTTTATTGCAGAAGACAAATTCCCTCAAGCGTCTTTTTCTTGCAACCGTCTTCTTCCATAATTTTTTCTTATAACCAGCCTGTTAGATAATATTACAAAGACAATTTAAAACATTATATAGGAAACAACAGCTATGTTAACCACTCATGGTTCATAGGCTCGCTGGAAACAAAGACTAAACTTTCATAGGGGCTGGTATGTTTTTCAGAAAAATGTGATTCTCAGTGTGGGGGAAGACAGAGAAATCGTGTGTAGTTTGAAAAAGGAATGTTAATAATTTAAGAGTTTTAAAAAGATTATTTAAAGCCACAGCAAATAAAGCTAAATAAATCGTTGTGCTGGTGAAGCACAGGGTAATGATATATAATTGTAACAGCTAAATTTATATGCATTACCTCATTATCTCTTCAACAATCTTCAACAATAGCATAGTATTATTCTCATTTTACAGATAAAAGAGAAACAATTAGAGCAGTTAAGCAGCACACTGAGGCCAGAGAATTAATAAGAGCTCTTAACCACTACACTGCTATCTTCCTAAAGTGGAGGATGATGAAGGGAGTACTGGCTAGTTGGTGACACTTACGTTCATTTAAGGGGGCCTAAGTATGACAAAGGCTGAGAAGCAGAGTTCTCAAGTATACTGTGTCATTTATTCTTTTCACACACTGGGGGGACCAGTTTCTACAGTAAGTACTTTTCTAAGGAATAATGACCGCAGGAAAACTATTATTGGGAGTGGTGAAGGAATAATCCATGCATTATTAATTTTGAAGAATTATTTTTTTTTTTTTTTGCTGTATGCGGGCCTCTCACTGCTGTGGCCTCTCCCGCCGCGGAGCACAGGCTCCGGACGCGCAGGCCCAGCAGCCATGGCCCACGGGCCCAGCCGCTCCGCGGCACGCGGGATCCTCCCGGACCGGGGCACGAACCCATGTCCCCCGCACCGGCAGGCGGACTCCCAACCACTGCGCCACCAGGGGAGCCCTGAAGAATTAATTTTTGAAGAAATAGATAATTAGATCGAATATAAAACTATAATCATAGCCTGTTTTATTTTTTTTCTTTTGGCCGTTCTGCACAGCTTGTGGGATCTTAATTCCCCAACGAGGGATTGAACCCAGGTCCTCAGCAGTGAAAGCGTGGAGTCCTAACCACTGGACCACCAGGGAATTCCCAATCATAGTCTGTTTAAACTAGAAGAGACCTTAGTTGCCACCCAGGTTAATGCTTGGCTACAGTAATTTATAGGAGAGGTGAGACTAGAAACGCAGCTATTGGTAAGAGTATTTGGGTCCTTTCAAACCAAGGGCTCTTTAGGGCAGCACACTAACTGAACAAAACCACAGCTCTTTGCTGAGAAGGTGCCTTGGGGTTTCTGACATGACTTAGTGTCATCACTGTGACCAGCAACTTCTGTAGTACAGTGATGCTTAGAAATAAGGAAGGGTCATTTCAGAGTTCTGGCTTTAAAATGCCAGAGATTAGATGGTTACTTCTCATTACTTACAATTCTAAGTTGAAAGAGTCAAAGAAAAATCCCCATATTTGTGTAACAATTTTCTAGTTTGCAAGCCAATCTGGGTCCCTGTGGATCTCTGACATACAAACAGCTAGTTTGCTGTCCTGCCCATCAACAGCAGAATATCTCCTTTGAAGATTATTCTGTGGAATGTAACCACTGTGAAAATGCTTGAGACTTTTTGGACAATCTACAAGTTCATAAATGGAAGGAGGGAATAAGCAATAAAAATTAGGGACACCTGGATGAAACTGTGCTGCAGAAAATACTTTCTGTTTTTATACATTAGTGTAAATTAACCCACCCAGATTTTTGTTTTCTTCTTAAAATTAGATTTTGATAAAGCAGGCCATTCTGCATATGGAATACTTTTGGGGTCCTTGAGCAGGGACTAGGTATTATGACTGGAGAATTCGATCAGGTCATTTATAACAGTGTGAGGGTTTCAGGGCCCAGTAAAAGGGATGTGGAAAGGAAGGCAAGGAAAACCACCCATTTTATGTTATCTAGGGCCAGATGAGGACCTGGAAATAGTATAACAAAAGGGAGGAAATGTTTCCAATGGTCCCAAATTCATAACTGTGTGCTGAATTACTTAGTTCAGCTACTTATGGATTACATGAGCTTCTACTGACTAGTGTAGGAAACTAACGACCACAGTACTGTTCCAATGGAGAAGTGAGCTGAGAGTTCCAATTAACTTATTTGTCTACAAATTTAGGATTTTTTATAACAGAGTACCTTTCAAATAGTGAGAAAATGCTACCAATTATCTTATTTTCACAGGGAAACAAATTTTAATCTTTAAAGAATTATTTGTTTGTTAACTCCCAAGTAGTAAAAGGGAATTAGGATTTGAAATTATCAAAACTCAAAGGTGTTTTGCAAACCTCTGGTCTTCAGCTGCTTCCTAATTATCACCTACTCTGTTTCCATGAATAATAAGGACATGAATGGAAAAGACCTGCTGCTGTGGGAGAAGACAGAGTAGGAATACTCTGTCAGAGTCCCCCTCTAGAGGCCATGGTCCCTGGCCAGAATAAATATTGGAGTTCTGTCTGATATGATCACCAATCATACACACCACCAGAGAAAAACTTACAAAGTCAAATTTAAAACAAGTATATGAGGGGTTAATGTTCCGCCATAAAGAGTAAGCCACCTGGAGAACCCAATCCAAGGTAGGCTGGAAGCTATTCAGTCCCAAATCTACACCACGGGACTAAGTCCTTGCTGAAGCCCGCTCTGCTGTTCTAATGCTCTGGGCTTAAACAGAGCCTCCCCACAGGTTATTTACATATCGGGGGCTTCAAAGGGGTTCCGGTAATCATCAGACAAGACAGACATGTAAGAGACCTGGAATGAACCTGTCCTGCAGTGAAGACTTTCGCCATTGTGAATAATATTTTGTTATACGAATAGTTAAAAATGTTTTCTTTACATGTATTCACTGACATGAGAGATGCCTGCCAAGCCGGGACTTAAGCACGGCACTGTAAAAGCTGCTGGTAGGATGGGGGGAAGATGTGTCAAGGAACAGGCTGACTTCTGCTTCAGTTTAATCTAACCTCACGCTCCTTTTCTAAGCAAGTAACCGTGTGAAGACTCACCTTTCTCCTTAGCCACAGGCCAGAATGAAGTCGAAGAAACCTATAGATGGCAGCTTTCACAGTCTTTCTCTTGCCTTTTCTTGAACTGTAGTATGTTACAGTTCTGACTGGTGGCTTCAGGACGTTTGGGAGCAAGGGGACCACTCTAAAATATATTGAAACATTTTTAACTCAGCAATAAGACATTAAAGGATAAAATCCACTTCTGTACTTAGAAATGAAAGCAGCAGCTCCACTGGAATAGAGCTCACTTTCAATAAACATTGTTACTCCAGATGATCCGTGACACTACACATAAGAATGGCAACAAGTCCTCCATAATCTACCCCCTCAATCCCTAGGAGAGAATTTATTCTGCTGTATTTGAATCACCTGATTCCTTATCCATCTGCCACTAGATTATAAACTCCTTGAGGACTTTAACTTATTTTTAGCTTCGTATCGTTTTTGCCCAGTATGGTGCTGGGCACCGAGGAGCGCTTAACTAAATATCTGCTGACTGAATACGCACCACACGCAGCCGAGCCTTGTAAGCTGAGCATCTTGTTCACCCTCCCACTTCGGCTGACAGCTTCCACCCAGGAAACCACATCTTAGAACATCAGAAGTGGGCCCTGTGTAGTCATCCCTGATGCTGGCATGTATATTCTCCCATCCTTCAGGCACAGTCTATATAATAAACCGGCAAAGAATATCATCTACTTCTAAGATGTTGTAGGCATGAAGATTTTAGAATTTTTGTCCAAGCATCATGTTTACTGAAATATACTCAACCTATTGAGGACTGTGGCAGTCTGCCCACATGTCAGGTTTCTGACAGATGTGATCAGTCTGGGAGCAGAGGACACAACCAGTGTCTGAATATGACTGAAATGTTGGGAAGACAGTGCAGAACTAAGACAGGCATTCTTGGAGCAGTTTCGATAGGCTGAAGATGCCAAAATACTCAGGGGCCGTAAGATTCCTGGAGAGAGAGAGAAGCATATATACTTAATATGACACTCCAAAATACACGTGCAGGGAATTCCCTGGCAGTCCAGTGGTTAGAACTTGGCGCTTTCCCAGCCGGGGCCTGGGTTTGATCCCTGGTCGGGAAATTAAGATCCTGCAAGCTGCGGGGCGTGGCCAAAACAAAAACAAAATTATGCATCCAGATATTTAAAACGAAGTAATGTACCTAAGTGACCAAGTATTATACGTAATTAATGGGTCCTGAGCATCAGAGTCACGTGGACCTTTTTATCCTTACTGAGGTATAGCTTACACATCACAAAATTACCCATTTATGTACAATTCAATGCTTTTTAGTAAATTTAGAGAGTTGTGCAACCATCATCACAGTCCAGTCTGATGTGTCCTAGCTCTACATTCAACAGTAGGGGACAGAAGACATGCAATGTTAATTCCCACCACCAGACCTTATACTGTGAATACACAGAACCCCTGCGCGTAGGGAACGGCAAGGCAAAAACACAACAGCTCCTCGGCTCCACAGAGAGACTGCAGGTGGCAGGAGGAGGATTCATAAAGAAAACAGAAGAGGTACTTGAGCTTCCCTCTAGAAAATGAACAGGCCATGAGAGGAGGCACAGAGTCCAGGCAGCATGAACAACGTACGCAAAGTCAGGAGCAGGGACTGGACCTGCCACAGAGGCTGAGCACTGTTTGCCTGACTATCGGAGATGCCTGGGGAGTAGTGGGTAACAAGGTGGGCAGCTCAGAAGGCAGATCATGGAAGGCCTAGATGTGTGGACTGAACGCAGTCCTCTTTATCAATCCTTCACACTATCACCAGATTCAGAGTCCATGGCTGCAAAGCAGAATCACTCACAGAGCTCTGACTCCACTTGTAAATTCTGAGTGAGGCTAGTGTGGGACTCAAGAATGTGCATATTGGGCTTCCCTGGTGGCACAGTGGTTGAGAGTCCGCCTGCTGATGCAGGGGAAAACGGGTTCATGCCCCGGTCTGGGAAGATCCCATATGCCGTGGAGCGGCTGGGCCTGTGAGCCAGGGCTGCTGAGCCTGTGCTCCAAAAGGGGAGAGGCAAAAAAAGTGAGAGGCCCGCTAAAAAAAAAAAAAAAAAAAAAAAAAAGAATGTGCATGTTAACAGAAACAGAGTCATAGATATAGAAAACAATCTATGGTTATTGGGGGGAAGGGGGGGAGGGATAAACTGGGAGATTGGGATTGACATATACACACTACTATATATAAATAATCAACAAGAGCCTACTGCATAGCACAGGGAGCTCTACTCAATATTCTGTAAAAACCTATATGGGAAAAGAATCTAAAACAGCGTGTATATATGTATATGTATAACTGATTCACTTTGCTGTACAGCAGAAAATAACACAACATTGTAAATCAACTATACTCCAATAAAAATTTTTAAAGTAATAATAAAAAAAGAATGTGCACGTTGATAAAACTCCACAGGATGATGGAAATGTCTGAAAAGAGGATTGTGGTGATAGTTGCACAACTCACTACATCAAACTGTACACACAGAGCCTCCCTGGTGGTGCAGTACTTGGGAATCTGCCTGCCAGTGCAGGGGACACGGGTTCGAACCCTGGTCTGGGAAGAGCCCACATGCCGCGGAGCAACTAAGCCTGTGCGCCACAACTACTGAGCCCACATGCCTAGAGCCCGTGCTCCGCAACAAGAGAAGCCACTGCAATGAGAAGCCCGGGCACTGCAAAGAAGAGTAGCCCCTGCTCCCTGCGACTAAGAAAGCCCGCGCACAGCAACGAAGACCCAACGCAGCCAAAAACAAAATAAATTAAAAAAAAACTGTATGTACAAAACAGGTAATTTCATGGTATGTAAATTATACCTCAATAGTTGGTTAAAAAAAAGCTCCACAGGACTTCCCTGGTGGCACAGCGGTTGAGAATTCGCCTGCCAATGCAGGCGACACGGGTTCGAGCCCTGGTCCGGGAAGATCCCACATGTTGTGGAGCAGCTAAGCCTGCGAGCCACAACTACTGAAGCCTGCGCACCTAGAGCCTGTGCTCCGCAACAAGAGAAACCACCACAATCAGAAGCCCGCGCACAGCAACGAAGAGCAGCCCCCACTCACCGCAACTAGAGAAAGCCCACACGCATCAACGCAGCCATAAATAAATAAATAAATACTAAATTTATTTATTTAAAAAAAAGCTCCACAGGTGAGTCTGATACTGAGTGAGGGCTTGGAACCACTTTCTTATTGTCCACTGCACTGATTTCACATGACAAAAGAAGTGAAATGCCAGTGTTTGAGGCAGACTGGGTTCATATTCTTGCTCTACTACTTACTAGCTGTGTGCCAATGGGCCAGTTAGTTAACCTTTCTGTGCCTCAGTTTCCTCAAATTTAAATGAGGTTAATTATGGGCTTTCCTGGTGGCACAGTGGTTAAGAATCCACCTGCCAAGGCAGGGAACATAAGTTCGAGCCCTTGTCCGGGAAGATCCCACATGCCGCGGAGCAACTAAGCCTGTGCACCACAACTACTGAGCCTGTGCTCTAGAGCCTGCAAGCCACAACTACTGAGCCCATGCACCACAACTACTGAAGCCTGCACGCCTAGAGCCCGCGCACCACAACAAAGAGTAGCTTCCGCTTGCCGCAACTAAAGAAAGCCTGCATGCAGCAATGAAGACCCAACGCAGCCAAAAATAACTAAATAAATAAATTTATTGAAAAAAATAAATGAGGTCAACCATGGGCAGGTAATGAGAATTAAATAAGATAAAATATGTAAAGTACTGGGAAGAATGCCTGGCATAGAGAAAACATTTAATAAATGCTAAAAGCAGACAACAGAAAAGAGCTGAGGAATGCTTAACAAAGATGGTATAATGTTAATAGGTGGCAGAAGGAAGATGGAATACTTAAACCCTTATTTTGCCTTTCTCTTCTCCATCAGAGATAACAATTTCCAGTCACCTGGTGACCTAGTGGGTAGGATTCTGGGCTTCCACTGACGTGGCCCAGGTTCAATCCCTTCAAATCTCCAAGTATAAATAATTTATATCTCAAAGAACTGAAACTATTTGCAGACATGATTACAAGCCAGGAGGTAAACTTTGAAAGATTAAGTGAATAGGAGGATTGTAGACAACAAAATGTCCCAATTTTCACAGACCACCAGAGCTTGATATATCTCAATTAAAAAACACAACAAAACTCTCAGAAGTTCTTGGAAACTGCCCCTGAAGGAGGTGAGCAGATGGGAGTCCAGAAATAACTGGGCAAACTACAGGCTTATCTGTAGGAAAAAAAAATGTTAGAATGGATAAATAGAAATGCACAGAAAAAAAATTTTTTTTCTCGTCAACCGGGAGTGAACTGTTACTTGAAAAGAACTTCATTTCACTTTTTGATGTAGTCACCAGCCTGAGAAATCATGAATA
This sequence comes from Aethalodelphis obliquidens, assembly GCF_003676395.1. Lineage (NCBI taxonomy): Eukaryota > Metazoa > Chordata > Mammalia > Artiodactyla > Delphinidae > Aethalodelphis > Aethalodelphis obliquidens. Next base: position 13,448,519 of record NW_020837979.1, read on the forward strand.
TCTAGACAGTGCATCCTGACTTTAGGAAGTCATGTGAAAAGGTTTCTTATATTCTAAATAAATATAGAAATGTGGGCAGGACAATAAATTAGGTAAATTCCAAGCTGATTGGAAACTGTACTCAAATTAGTTGATTGCTGTTCTCCTGGTGGAAGTGTCTTCCTGGCTCCCTAATTGACTCTTATTTTTCCCCAATTTACATGAAGGTCCTGAAGCTGTACAAGGCATGTTTAGCAAATCTGCATAAAAAACAGGCTGGGAACCATGGCTTATCAACATATTTGTGAAAAGATAGACTGTCTAGACTCAAAGTGATCTCAGTAAAAGGAAAAACAGACCAAAATTAACAAAATGAAACCAGGGATAAACCAACTGAGGTTAGAAAAAAATGGTTCCTGGAACAACAGGAAGGGTGACTGTGGCTTGAGAGCAGTTTCTGGGAAAATGACTTGGGGGGCTGTAGCCACCATACCGTCTCCTGGACCAACACTGTGATTTAGCTTGTAAAAACCAAAGTCCGGCTTAGACTGTGTTAACCAAGGGCAGCTCACAAATCCAGGGCAGCGTTTAACTGCTCCTTCAGTCTTCTGCCCTCTTTGGGAATTTTAGTACAGACAGGCTTTCTCTTAAACACCCTCTTGTATGGAGAACACTGATGTTTTCATGAAGGAGGTGACACAAAACCAGTTTCGAAGGAGTAAGAGAGGAGGTAGTGGAAACAGGAGGCCAAAAATGGAATATGTGGTACGTAGTACGTTTGGGGAGCTCTGTTTGGGGAATTACAAATATATCCCTGTGGCAGGAATCAAAGGAACGTGGGGGTAGGGGGAGGTGAGTGTGACAGTGTCTAAACTAGTGGTCTTCAAGGTTTTTTTTTGATCCCATATTCTCTAAATGAATTTTGAAAAATTATGTACCCTTTCACAAAATTTCAGTATCTAAAATTTTAAATAGTTTAAAAAGGATATAATTTCCAGTATATTTCTAAAACTGACATTTAAAAATAAGCTGTCGCACCACTCTTTTAAATGTTTTCAATGGAATCTAAATACCATAGTGAGTTAATACCTGCCTACATCATCAATTGTTAAAAAACAAGGACAATAAATCCAAATTGATGAAAATAAGAACTTTTCATCAAAAGATACGTTAAACAAACTAAAAAGGCAAGCCAGAGTGGGAGAATATATTGGAAACACATTTAAATGAGAAAAGACACACATCCAACACACATAAAGAACTACTATAAATCAGTAAGACAATTCAATAGAAAAATGGGCAAAATATTTGAGTATTTCACAAAAGAAATTCAAATGGTTAACACACATGTAGAAAGGTATTCAGGCTCATTACTTATCAGGGAAATGCTACTCAAACCACAACGAGACACCACTAAATACTCACCAGATAGAAAAAATGTACAGGTCTAACAATACCAACTGTTGATGAGGATATGGCGCATACAGTGATGGGTGACTTTTTTTTTTTTTTTTTTTTTTTGCGGTACGCGGGCCTCTCACTGCCGTGGCCTCTCCCGTTGCGGAGCACAGGCTCCGGACGCGCAGGCTCAGCGGCCATGGCTCACGGGCCCAGCCGCTCCGCAGCATGTGGGATCTTCGCGGACCGGGGCACGAACCCGTGTCCCCTGCATCGGCAGGCGGACTCTCAACCACTGCGCCACCAGGGAAGCCCGTGCTGGGTGACTTTAAATAAGCACATCACTTTGGCAGCATCAGGCAATACAGAAGATATACATATTCCCTGATTCAGCAATTCCATAGCTAGTTTTATATGTATAAACACACACACACACCCCATAGAGAAACTCTGGCACTCATGCACCATGACACAAGGCCAATCAGCTTTGTACCTAACCGCCCCAAAGTGGGAACACCCAAATGCCCATCAATAGTAAAATGCAGAATTGTAGGGTAGTCCCATAAGAGACCATTCTATAGCAATGAGAAAGCATGACAGCTACTTGTAAAATGAATGAATTTCACAAAGAAAAAGAAGACACAAGAGTACATACTATGTGATTCCGTTCATGGAATGTAAAAAAACAGGCAAAACTAAACAATATATTGCTTAGAGATGCACATATAGCTCTTAAAACTATTACAGAAAAAAAGACAAGGTAATAATAAAAGTGAGGGCAGTGTTTATGTTTGGTGGAAACGGGCAATTTTGGTTGAAGAGGCACAGAGGTGAAGGCTCCTGGTTCTGTTCTGTCCTGGCCTCGGTGTTAGTTATACCCCATGTTTGCCAGAGAGTTATTTGTTAAGGTAGTCATGTATGCTATATACATTTTTCTTTATATATTTCACAACTGAAAAATACCCCACATAAACCAACTCTTCTGTAACAGTTGGAAACTTTACACTTTTTTCTTTCTAGTCTTGTTCCACAGAATTTTATCCTATTTTGTGTGAACGTAATTTACCGATCACCGTATCTTATTTGAACGATCTTTAACTTTTGCAAGAGTCCCTACAGTGAAGGCAACTCTTCACTTCCGTCCTCGCTCTCTGTCAAGAAGTCCTTAAGGCTGCCCTAGGGCCGCCACTGAGTGAAGCAAGCAGCCGCAATCCCGGCACGTTGTGTGCATTTCATACAGCCACGCTTACCATACGCCGGGTACTACACGCGGCGCTTTACGTGCTCGAGCTCATTTAGTCCTCAGGTGGATAGTGTTATCCCTATTTTAGAGCCGTAGAATCTGAAGTTCAGAGATATTAAATAACTTTTCAAGGTCAAAGCTCGTGAGTGGCGGATCCTCGCCTCGGTGGGACTTTTCTGTCTTTCTCGCCCCCCACCCGCGCCCTTCTGGTTTGTTTTCTAGGGAAGGCGGAACGGCTAGGAACCGGTAAGGAAGCCAAAACTGCGGGACACCCCGGTTCGCGAGGGTCCAAGAATCTCGGAGATCTCCGGTGCTGGCGGCCGAACACAGGCCGCCCCGGAGAAAATTCGGAACAAACCTCTGGCCTCATATAACGATCCCTCTCCTTTCTTTCTTTTTTTTTTTCCTGTTAACCTCCACGCTAAACGCCCACTCCATCCCGCGCCAGTCCCCCCTTCCGTGAAGGCGTGAATCGAGCCCCTCGCCGCCCACTGACCTGAGGCTGCTCTCACAGTACACGCAAAAGCGGAGGCCGCCATCTTGCCGCCTTGCCTTACGGCAGCCGAATTGGATCTAAAAACTTCAGAGCAAGAGGGCACTAAGGAAAAGTAACCTGGGCGGAGTCGGGGGAAGGGAGTTAAAAACATGAATAAAGGAACGTTGAAGTCTACCTTTATTGAATATCTTCTTTATGCCAGGCTGTCCTTCACCGCTGTAAAACAAGTGCCTATAGAATAGTGCCTGGCATATAGTAGGCTCTCAATAAATTCTTACTGAGCATTTGATTGAAAGATGTATTTAAGTACCAGCATATTTGAAACAATTTCTTTTTGCTCATTTCATTAAATTAGTTTGAAAGAATAAAATGTATCCTTCCAAAGCTGGGATATGTTGGGCTAAATTGACAGGAAATAGCAACATTATTAGAATTTTTTTAAAAAATTGAATGCCAACTCTAATCAAATAAATGTAAGTATCCCGAGGACATCAGATACACACACACATTTGTTTTCTCTCTCTCTAATCAATAAGACTGCTATTTGGTAGAACAGCACCTCAACTCTTCCTGAACAATCTACATACCTTATCTTATTCCTGAAAATTAGTGATCATACATTTTTAAACAATGTTCATTTAAACAGAAAATAAACAGCAAACCTCTCTCCCATCCTTGTAGTCTAAGATACTTGACGCATATACAGTATATGGCACTATTTACTGGTTGAAATGGGTAAGGGTCAAACACTGAGTCTCAAGGAGTTCACATTTAATAAGGAGACAACTACAGACCATAATAGGCAGATAAATGACTGATGGGGCAGTTCAAAGATAAGGAGGGAAGGCTTCTGGTTGGGGTGATCAGGGGACAAGGAGATAGAGTATAACACGGATCTTAAAGAATGGGGAGGATTTTTTAACGAGGGCAAGGTCACTGTTGGCAGTAAGAGCATCAAGAGCATCTCATCAAGGTGAGAAGAGAGGAAGCCAAGACAGAGAGACACAGGATATATTTAGAGCAGTGGTTTTCAAACTTTTTGGTCTTGGGACCTCTTTACATGCTTAAAAATTGTGGATCCCAAAGAGCTTGTAATTATATGGATTATATCTGTAAGAATGTATTATATTGGAAAGTAAAATTGAGAAAAAAATTAAATACGTATTGTACTAGTTTCCTATTGCTGCTATAACAAATTAACTCAAATTAGGTGGCTTAAAACAACACAAGTTCATTATCGTACAGTTCTGTAGGTCAGAAGTCCAAAATGGGTTTCACAAGGCTAAAATCAAGGTATCCAGGGCTGTGTTCCTTCTGGAGGCTCTAGAGGAGAGTTTGTTTCATTGTGTTTTCCAGCTTTTAGAGGCTTCTTGCCTCCTTCCATCTTCAAAGCCAAGAATCACATCACTCTGACTTCTGCTTCCATTGTCACACCTCCTTTTCTGATTCTGACCCTCCTGCTTCCCCCGTCACTCCTAAGGACCCTTGTGATTACGTTGGGTCCACACAGATAATTCAGAATAGTCTCCCCATCTCAAGATTCTTAATCACACCTGCAAAGTTCTTTTTTGTCATGTAAAGTAACATATTCACAGGTTCCAGGGATTAGGAGAATGTGGACCTACTGGGCAATAAGTATTCTGCCATTGCACTTATTAATTCATTTTAAAACAACAATTATAAGGACTTCTCTGGCAGTCCAGTGGTTAAGAATCTGTGCTTCCACTGCAGGGGCACAGGTTTGATCCCTGATAGGGGAACTAAGATCCCGCATGCTGGCGTGGTGCAGCAAAAAAACCCAAAAGACCTATTACATATTGACACAGATATTTTTATGAAAAATAACTATTTCAAAATTTTTAAAAAAATTAGCGAGAAGAGTGGCATTGTTTAACCTTTTTGCAAATCTCTGTAAGGTCTGGCTTAATAGAAAGCTGCATTCTGAAATTTGCTTATGCATTCAATTTGTTGTGGTATCACTTGTCATGTAGTCTCTGGGAAAACGCTACAATTATGTATGAGTAAAAACAGCAAATAATATCTTAATATTACAAAGGTTGTTTTGATTTTTTTTTTTTATGGTACGCGGGCCTCTCACTGTTGTGGCCTCTCCCGTTGCAGAGCACAGGCTCCGGACGCGCAGGCTCAGCGGCCATGGCTCACGGGCCCAGCCGCTCCGCGGCATGTGGGATCTTCCCGGACCGGGGCACGAACCCATGTCCCCTGCATCGGCAGGCGGACTCTCAACCACTGCGCCACCACGGAAGCCCTGTTTTGATTTTTTAAAATATATTTATTTATTTATTTGGCTGTGTCGGGTCTTAGTTGCAGCACGCGGTATGTTCTTTGTGGCAAGCAGGATCTTTTAGCTGCGGCCCGTGGGCTCTCTAGTTGTGGCGTGCGGGCTCTAGAGTGCACATGGGTTCAGTTGCCCCGTGTCATGTGGGATCTTAGTGCCCCAACCAGGGATCAAATTCACGTCCCTTGCATTGGAAGGAGGATTCTTAACCACTGGACCACCAGGGAAGTCCCATATTGTTTTGATTTTATGGACCCTCTGAAAGGGTCTCAGGCTCGCCAGGGACCAGGGCCTTCCGCGCGGACCAGGGCCTCCCATACCACACTTTGAGAACCACTGAGTTGGTTATATTTCAGTTTCTCCGAGTTTTTGGGTAGACAAGTGGGTGATGAGCTTGAACCGCTATTGTTGCTATCTTGAGCTCCCATCTATGGTGGCCACTTTGAGCCATAGAACATGCACACAGGCGGGAAAGGAACTCTGAGACATTTCTTAAGGGTCTTTGAATTGGCAGTGGGAGTCACTGCCATGTGGCATGTTTTTGAACAAGGGAGTGATTTAAACTTCTGAGTTACTTTAGGAGAGTCCATTTTAAAGCAAAAGAAAAAAAAAATCTTAAACCGCACGTGGAAGATGAGGATTAACGACTTGGTTAAACGAGAGGTCAGGAGACTACAGAAATTAATTTTGGAGTTTGAAATCTTGAAGCTGGAGAAGTTGCTAATGATGTTCAGGCTCAAGGAATACATGGCTGGAAGAGACGGAAAATGTTCACTGGCCTTGAAAGGTTTATGGCCAAGGTTTTTGAAAAGTCATCACCCAGCATGACAGCAGTGGGCAGGGATGAGATGGGGGGCAGGGGGACAGCAGTTCAATAATTAAAATTACTAAAAAAGATGGGAGACTGCTCTGGAGGCTATTAAGTGATGGCGATATGAAATACAGAGTGTAATGTAATTACAAAAGTACCCTGAAAAGCACTGAACCTATATAAACATAAGTCATTATTTCATTTTAGATAATTTTCAAACCTATTTCTCTACTTCACAAATGGGATTTAGTAGCATTGTGTACCTCTAGGGAGAACACCATACTACAATAGAGTACCTAGTTAAGACTTGAAAGTGAAATGCCAACGGTCGCGAGACCCCTCCACAAGACCACCAGAGTCGAGAGTCAAAGCCAAGCGG
>NW_020837979.1:13455133-13784669 GCF_003676395.1 Aethalodelphis obliquidens
GCGTCAATTCAGTCTTATTCCCACCAAAGTAGAACGCAGTCCCCTCAAAAGTACTTTGCAAACGCAAGAGACACACAAGTTATTTAGTTTCTACGATATATTGACGGTAAGATCATAATTAGTACTAATAGCATTGAATACGGTGTTCAGTATTTAACGTGTGTTACCTTGATTACAGGCTCAGTGGAATACTTTGAACAGTGTTTCTGCACTGACCTCATCTTCCCATCCATCCCACAGATTGCGACCAAAATTATCTTTCTAAAATAAAAACTTGGTGAAGAAGGCGGTGTGGTTTAATATGAAGGAGTAGAAGCTGTGGAACCCGAAGAATCAGGGTTTCTATTCCTGCTGTGCTATTTATTAGATTCCTGAACGACACATTCTGCACAAAGATCTCCCCAGTGTTCTTTCACCCAGTCTCCCACAAGCAGGATGACTCCCGGAAGAAGGGCTGCCAAACGAACAGAACGCGCAAACCGAGACAACACCACTGTTTACGTAACTTTGGGCAAATCCATTCCTTTCTACGAAATATCCAGCTGACAGAAACAGCTGAGATGCTTTCTTGTTTGAATTCTCCGGAGTCACACCTGCCCGGTTTCCGCGCGGACCAGAGCCCGAGGTCCAGACGCACTGCTACCCACCTCAATCACCCAGTAACCCGAGCTTGGGGTAACAGCCAAGAGCCCCGAGCGCGACCCGGAAGGAGAAATCGCCCCTTCCGTCTAAGCAGGGCCCACCCTCTCCCAGCGGCCTGGACACGGGCGAGAGGGAGCTGCGCGTGCGCAGTGGCGTTGGCTGCCCTTCCGGTACGCCCGGCGCGGAGAGGCGGCACGGACGCAAGCACGCACGGACGCAAGGTTTCCCCTACTTGCGCCGCTGCCCTAGCTCCCACTTACACCTGCAGCGCGGTCAGCCCCGCAGAGATGCTGCGAGCCTGTCAGTTATCCGGCGTGACCTCCACCGCCCAGGTGAGGACGCGGGCGCCGGGAGAGAGCGCGTGGTGAAACTGACTCCCGGCAGCCGGCGGAAAATAAGGGAGGCTTTGGCTCTGCCTAGGCCTGGGGACAGAGGCGTGTCTCAGGGCCGCCCTTATCGCGAGAGTCCGCGGTGAGCCCTCGAGGCAGTCAATTCGGCAGTTCGATGGACTGGAATGACTTGAGGGTTATTGCTGAATAGGGATGGGGCGTGGAGAAGAGAAGGTGGCGGGGAGGCGGGCGTAGGACGGGAGGCACGGCTTCGGGGACATGCCATCCAATCAGCCCCGCGCTGCCCCAGTCTAGGACCAATTGAGGCTGCTGGCGCCCGGGTCGCCGGTTGGGCGCTTGATAGGTTTCGCGCAGCCAGTGGTTGAAGGTCGACGGAAAACTGCAGTTCCCAGCAGGACATGCATAGCCTTGGCTTGTTGCATCTTAATAAGGAGGTGCCTGGACTGCTAGAGTCCGCATTTTGGGGGGGGGGGGGTCAAGATTGTAATTAATCAGGAGGGGCTGCCTTTCTTTTCGTAGCGGAGAACACTTCTTGAGCTAATGAAAGATTGTAATATGGAGCTCGAACACCTGGTACTCGAGGAAGGTTAGGCGTCATGACCTTGTGCTCATTTCTGAGATTAGCCTGAGGATCTGTGTCTTCAGGTGCTGGGACGACTTTGGCAGACATTCAAGGAGCCCAGACACCCAGTTATTTTTATTTCTGCATAATTATCAAAGTAATTTTCTGAAATTAAAAAAGGAAACCTATTCCCATTGCTCACAATTTAAAGAAAATTGGTATTTTGGCAAAATGTGGTATTTGCAAAACAGGTCCTGTGACTCAAGCAATTGAGCAAACTCCCTGGGCACAGCGAGTTAGAAATAAAAGTCAAGCTTTTTTTTTTTCAAGTTTGCTTATCTCCCCTTTCGTTTCCAGGGTAAGAGAAGCAGTCTGTTCTGTAGGAAAGTGCGGGGTAGTGTTAGTTTTCTGTTGCTTTATAACAGGTGCCACAGATTGAGTAGCTTAAAACAACACATTTATTATCTTAGTGTTTCTGGACATGAATGGTCGGGGTTCTCTGCTCGTTGTCACACAAGGATGCAAAGTGTTTTCCCTGCTGTGGTTCTCATTTGGAGCTTCTCTTCTAAGCTCCTTCAGTTTGTTGGCAGAATTCAGTCCCTTGCAGCTGTAGGGCTGAAGTCCCTGTTTTCTTGCTAGCTGTCACCTCACCCTTCCTGGGGGCTGTCTGAAGTTCCTTGCTGCAAGGTCCTCAGAGGCAGTTTGTAACACAGATGTTTACTTTCTTGCAGGCTACCAGGAGCTTGTCTCTTAGACTTCAAAATTTCTCTTAACTTCCCTGTTTCTGATCTCCAGACCCAGATTTAAACGGCTTATGTGATTAGGCCAGGCCCACCTGGGTAACTCCCTTTTGATTAGTTCAAGTCAACTGATTAGAAACCTAATTACATCTGCAAAATCCCTTTTGCCATACTACTCTAATCATGGGCTTAACTGCAGGGGGCAGAGATCATGGAAGCCGACTTAGAATCTGGCCTATCATACTGCCCAAGTGGGGCTAGGAGGTTGGAGGAAGCATAACTGCCTTTCAGGGCAGAACTGGTGAGGTATGTTTTCGGAGCTCTCCTTTCAGGCCCAGTCTTGTTACATCATGGTTGTCACTGATCTGTCTCTGTCTGCCCTGAAGTCCAAAACTACTTTTTCCTTCCTTGCCTTTATCAAAATATTTTCCACTTAATGGGATCCCAATTAGGAAATTAGGAGAAAACTGGTTAAAACTTCATATTAAAATATGAACCCTTTTCTAGCCTGCAACCAAGATTTCTTACCTTCCTAAAGCTGCTATCTTGAAAAATTCATTGGTTTATTCTTCTTATCTCCTCATTCATTCTATAGTATTTGCTCCTGCTGCGTTGTGAAACTCTTTTTGCTCTTCTCATGTAGTATCTTGGGTCCCATTTTACCCTTCATCTCTTTTATTTTCCTTTGTTGAGTCGACTTCTTCTTGTACCTCTAGGAACTCTGGTACCCCAATGAACTTTCCCCCTCTCCCCCTTTCTCTTTTCTTTTAAGACATTATTTCAGAGCAGTTTTAGATTCACAGCAAACTAGAGGGCATTCCCCATATACCCTGTGCCTGAGGGATGCATAGCCTCCCCCTGTATTAACGTCTGCCACCGGAGTGTTACATTTGTTACAATTGATGAACCTACATTGACATATCATAATCACCCAACATCCGTTGTTGACACTAGCGTTCTCTTTTGATGTTGTACGTTCTGTGGATTGAGACACATGTATGATGGTATGTATCCATCACTATGGTATCATATAGAGTATTTTCACTGTCCTAGAAATCCTCTGTGCTCCACCTATTCATCACTTGCCTAGCCCCACCTCCTGGCAACCACCAGTCTCTTTACTGTCTCCATAGTTTTGCTTTTTTCAGAATGTCATATAGATGGAATCATACAGAATGTAGCCTTTTCAGATTGGTTTCTTTCACTTAGTATACTTCAGGTTCCTCCATGTCTTTTTATGGCTTGATGGATCATTTTTTTAGTGCTGAAAAATATTCCATTGTCTGGCTGTACCACAGTTTATTTATCCATTCACCTACTGAAGGACATCTTGGTTGCCTCCAAGGTTTGGCAGTTAAGAATAAAGATGCAGTAAACTTTTCAGTGCACGTTTTTACGTGGACATACATTTTCAGCTCCTTTGTGTAAATACCAGGGAGCACATATGCTGGATCATATGGTGAGAATATGCTTTGTTTTGTAAGAAACTGCCCCTCTATCTTCCAAAATGGCTGTACCGTTTTGCATTCCCAGCAGCAGTGAATGAGAGTTCTTGTTGCTCCACAGCCTCACCAGCATTTGGTTGTGGTCAGTGTTGGGGATTTTGGCCATTCTAAGAGGCATGTAATGATACTGTCCCATCTCTTTATATGCTCTCTTACTGGGATTACATCAGTTCCTAGAATTTTAATCCCTAAGCAGATGATTGTCTAGCCTCTGCTTTTGAACTTTGTACTCAAATTTCTAAATTCTTGTTTGATTTTGTCAAAATCCTTTACACTCCATCACACCATCTTCTTTTTTTTTTTTGCTGTACACGGGCCTCTCTCACTGCCGCGGCCTCTCCCGTTGTGGAGCACAGGCTCTGGACACACAGGCTCAGCAGCCATGGCTCACGGACCCAGCCGCTCCGCGGCATGTGGGGTCTTCCTGGACCGGGGTATGAACTCATGTCCCCTGCATCGGCAGGCGGACTCCCAACCACTGCGCCACCAGGGAAGCCCCACACCACACAGCATCTTCTTAAATGTCTTCTGGCTTTTACTGTTGCCCTCCTAGAGTCAGTTCTTCACCTAGTTGTTAACAAAGGCCTTTAAAAAAGCATACAGACCATGTCCTGCCCTCCCGTGACATCCCGTCTCATCAGAGTAAAATCTAAAGTCTTTACCGTGCCCCCTGGGCCCTTCATGATCTGGCTCTTTGCATATCTTATTTTTCTACTCGGCCTCATTCTCTTCTTCTCACTGCCTTTTCATTTGCTGTTTACCCTGAAGTTCTCCCACACATCTTTGCTTAGCTCTCACTCCCTTCAGATATTTTCTCAGCTATCACCTTCCCTTCAGAGAGGCCTTCCCTATCTAAAACAGACCTCTGAGCACTCTCTCCTTTGCATCACTCTGAACTTACCCTTACCCTACTTGGTTTTACTTTGTAGCCCCTACCACCACCTGACATACTGTGTATTTATTGTGTATTTTCCACATTAAAATGGAAGCTCCTCAAAGGGACTGTATCCATATCAGTACTCACAGTAGTCCCAGCTCCTAATAGGTGCTCAGTAAATAAAGATGTGTCATTTGTGAATGAATGTGTCATTTGAATGAAAGAATGACATGTTTGAATGAAAGAATAAATGTGTTCTGTGAATTTTTCTTAATTTCTGCAAGTGGATGGGACCTCCCTTAAACTTAAACCTCCATAGGTTTTAGAACCTCTCCAGAGAAACAGAACCGATGTAGATAGAAAGATTTACTATAAGGAATTGGCCCATGCAGTTGTGGAGGCTGGCAGGCTTGATATGCACAGTCCCAGAGGAGCTTGTGGTGCATTTTCAGTCTGAAGGCTGGCAAACTGGAGACCCAGGAGAGCCGATGGTGCAGTTCCAGTCTGAAGGCATTCTGCCGGAGAATTCCCTCTTGGCTTGGGGAGACTGGTCTTTTTGTTCTATTCAGGTCTTCCATTGACTGTCTGAGGCCCACCCATATTATGGAAGGCAACCTGTTTTATTCATAGTTCATTGATTCAAATGTTAATTTCATCCAAAAACACCTTCCAAGTTGACATAAAAAATTTACCATCACGGCTGGCATCTAGCTTATCCTCAATGTGTGGACTTAATCATCCTTAAATTCCTTACATGTGGGTATTCAGCAGAAATGAATTGCTCTTTCTTTCTTTCCCAGAAATGAGCTTCAGAGCTCTGACTCTTCCTCACTTTACTTCCCAGACCTAACACCATCTGTCTTCTTTTAGTCCCAGGACTGCATGGCCAGGCCCAGCCTTTTTTGAGGTGGGCCTTGGGTTTGGAGGACCTGGGCTTTCAGCCTAGCCTGGCCCTCTCCCAGACTACAAATTCGGGAGTGGTCATCTGCACGTGCATTGATCTTATCTGCTTATAATTTTGAAAAAGCGAAAGAAACATTATTTTTGAGGGTTGACTAAGCTAGCTTATTTAACTAAGACCAAGTTTGATATCAGGGCTAATTTAGGACTGAACTTGTGTGTGGACATTTTTAGCTGTCATCTTCTGGAATTCTTTCTTTTCATTAGGGTTATAAAACACTGTTACTCAATAATAGATGTAGGTAGTGAGGCACACGTGGTAGAAAGTAGTTTAGTATATGATGCAGCCTGTTTGCTTCTATGCATATTAGAATCCTTTTTTTTTAAAATAAATTTATTGTTTTAATTTTTGGCTGTGTTGGGTCTTCATTGCTGCGCACAGGCTTTTCTCTAGTTGCAGCGAGCAGGGGCTACTCTTCGTTGTGGTGCGTGGGCTTGTCATTACAGTGGCTTCTCTTGTTACGGAGCACAGGCTCTAGGTGCTTGGGCTTCAGTATTTGTGGCACGCGGGCTCAGTAGTTGTGGCTCAGGGGCTTAATTACTCTGCGGCATGTGGGATCTTCCCAGCCAGGGCTGGAACCCATATCTCTTGAATTGGCAGGCAGATTCTTAACCACTGCGCCACCAGGGAAGTCTAGAATCCTTTTTTATTATTCTTCATTTTCATTTCTCTGGACCAATTGCTTTCAAACCATTTTGAAATACATTTTACATCATAACTTAGAACAGAAGATTGAGAGTATATAGGTAATATATATTTTCACACGTATATGCAGAGAAAACTAGAGAAAACTGCTTTTGCCATACTGATGAATGTCTGCTATTTCCTTGTCATAACTGAAAAGCACTTTTTCTCCTATAGAATATGTTTTTACTGGGAAATAATACTGCTTTCATGCCAAACTTAATTGGATTTGTGTATGTGATATATTTTTAACCTTAATGCATGATTCCTATAAAATATTTTTAGTCAACTATAGAAAGAGTTGTTGGATATTAATCTGTAATTTAAATGTAGAACTTGCCATTAACTTCGGGATACCTTTTGTTTGTGTGGGAGGAATCCTTATTGCAAATCTCAAAACCGAAATGTCAGTTACAGCAAACGGCCACATCTAGAAGGGAAACCTGCAACCTCCAGATAGGGTTCACATGAGGGGACTTGTATTATAGTCTCTGTTTCCAGGATTGTGGTTTCTTTTTATATGTTCACTTTAATTTGGAAGAGCTAAGGAATAAGTGGTCTTTGCAAGAACATTACATGGGAATTGTGTGTTTTAACTTGCTTTTTGGGGTTTTGTTTGTTAAAATCATGTTTCTATAGGTTGGAAGCAGCAATGCTAACCTTATAACATTTATTACAAGGCTATATGTCAAGGCAAATTGTTTTGAAACAGTATTGTCTTTTGTACATTGTTGGTTATTATTAATAAAAAGGTATTCCAGAACTAAGAAGTGTCCAGTATTTTGTGTGTTAAAGTTAGGACGTTTAGTTTATATAAATAAAGAGAGTTTAGTTTGGTGCTTAAGAAAGAGGGTTCTGAAGGTAGACTTTGGATTTGGAAGTGGTTTCTTACACGTGACACCAAAAGACACAAGATAAATTGGATTTCACAAAATTAAAGAATGTTTTGGGGCTTCCCTGGTGGTGCAGTGGTTAAGAATCCACCTGCCAATGTAGAGCCAGAAAGTAGAGAGTGGCTGACAGGAGCTGGGGAGAAGGGAAAATGGGGAGACTGCCTAGTTGGTACAGGAGTTTACTTTTGGAGTGATGAAACTGTTCCGGAGCTAGGTGACGGCGATGGTTGTACAGCATTGTGGATGTACTAAATGCCTCTGAAACGTACACTTTAAAATGGTGAATTTTATAAGCGAATTTTACCACACAGAGAAAAAAACAAAACACTCAACACCAGGCAGTTGCAGATGGCCTGATATATACAGAGCTAGACTTATATATATATATATATAAAATTAAAGTAATATAAAATAATATATAATAAACTTGAAGTAGCATCCATTAGCCGGAAATGGGACAATTTGAGTTTTCAAAAGGATAACAGTTGCAACTGGTTTAAGTTCATCAGAAGTGTTTAAATCCATGAGTTGATAAAGATCCTGTTTTGGTTTGCTAAGGCACCTTGAGCTTGGGGTAAAAGATTTATTGACTGCCTCCCTCAGTTCTGGGGGTTTCTGGCCTCAGCTGGGCATTTTGTGTCCCTCGTGAGGTTGTAGTCAGGCCGTGGCTGGGGCTAGAGTCATCTCAAAGGCTTCCTCACTCCCGTGTCTGACAGCTGATACTGGCTGCAGCTGAGACCTCAGTGGGTCTGTTGGCTGGAACACCTACATGTGTGTCTGGGTTTCCTCCCAGTTTGGCGGCTGTGTTCCAAGAGCAAGTGTGATGAGGGGCAGAGCCAGGCAGAAACTGTATCCCCTTTATGTCTTGGTCTCAGAAGTCACAGAGCCTCACTTTCACTGCCCTCTATTAGTAAATTAGTAACTAAGGCATGCCCTTGTTCCAGGGAAGGGCTCAGTTTGCTGGAGGAGTAGCAAGTTTCTGGAAGAGCATGTGTTACAGGAAATATTGTTGTAGTCAGTTTTGGACAATACAGTCTGCCTTGTAGCCATGACAACTTGCATTCCTCCCACATGTAAATACATTCACAGCCTTCCTCATAACCCTCCAAAACCTCATCCCATCACAGCATCAGGCTTAGACTAACGGACCAGGATCTTGCCATCAAGTCAGATCCCTTTGCAGGTAAGACATCTTGAATGTGGTCTGTTGGGTACAGTTCCTTAAGTGCTTTTCCTTTCAGTCTAAAGACCTGTGAACTAAAGAGACAAGTTATCTGTTCCCCATATACCCTACACACAGTATAGTGTGACACTCCCTTCCAAAGAGGCACACAGCAGTCACTGTTCATAACAAATGTCAAATCCAACTGACACATGTTGCTGCTTGCTTAATTAGGACTTAGTTTTCTTGCTTGGGAATGTTTCTCCATAGCTCTTTTTTTTTTGGCTGCACTGCGCAGCATGTAGGATCTTAGTTCCCCAAACCCGAGCCCCCTGCCGTGGAAGCGCTTAGTATTAACCACTGCTCCGCCAGGGAAGTCCCTCTCCATAGCTCTTGGTTCTACCCTCTGGGCTTCAGGTTTCACCCTTTGAATCATCCTTCCTTTTCTGTTTATTAATTAATTTATTTATTTTTGGCTGCGCTGGATCTTGGTTGCTGTGCGCGGGCTTCTCATTGTGGTGACTTCTCTTGGTGCGGAGCACGGGCTGTAGGCGCGCGGGCTCAGTAGTTGCAGCACGTGGGCTCAGTAGTTGTGGCTCGCGGGCTCTAGAGCGCAGGCTCAGTAGTTGTGGTGCACGGGCTTAGTTGCTCCACGGCATGTGGGATCTTCCCAGACCAGGGCTCGAGCCCATGTCTCCTGCATTGGCAGGTGGATTCTTAACCACTGCGCTACCAGGGAAGCCCCATCCTTCCTTTTCCAGATGTGTCGCCTGTTGGCAGCTGAATCGTTTTCTCAGACTGCTTTCTGTCTGTAGAGGTTCTAGAGGCCCAAAACCTCTATTTGTTTTATACTCTTCACCTTTAAATCCAGGCCGGCCTGTTTTTCATCTTAATGACTCTGTGGGTTTCTTGTGGGTCTTACTGGAGTGTTCTCCATTAGAGAAGAGCCACACCCACAAATCTGATCAGAATAAGCTCTTCTCCAATTTTGGGCTCCCTGTGAGGCTGCTGTGGTCTCAAACCCCTAAGATTCTCAGCTGCCCTGTTGTTTAATAAAAAGAATATGGGATGCATACTCTTAAGGTCCTTAGTGGGCCTTTTCTCAGTATAAAAAGTTCTGTGAGGAGCACCTCCTGAGATCTTTCTGAGGTCTTAAAGGATCGTTGCTAACTGGAGAGGCTGAGAATGAGAAACAGTCTTATTTTTTAACCCACCAAGTACTAGCTCCTTTTTTTTTTTTTTTTTACTAGCTCCTTTATATTTCCTTCAAATTTTGCTTGAAAGCTAAACAGTGTTTTTCGGTTTGTTTGTCTTTCAGAAGCTTGGCGCTATCCTTATCATACTCTGCTAAAAGGAAGCAGTTGGCACTTGTGAACGTTCTGCTTAGTACTGTCTTTAGCTAAATCCATCAGTTCATTAGGTACAGCTATACCTAATTTTCTATTTTCCACGTCTTACCACGGGTGACAATTTTGATAAACTTCTG
The DNA here is from genome assembly GCF_003676395.1 of Aethalodelphis obliquidens. NCBI lineage: Eukaryota > Metazoa > Chordata > Mammalia > Artiodactyla > Delphinidae > Aethalodelphis > Aethalodelphis obliquidens. Next base: position 13,464,996 of record NW_020837979.1, read on the forward strand.
CCACTACATACAAAGATCCCTTTTTCCTCCAGGTTCCAAAAATATTTTTCTCACTTTTCTTAAGCCCTCACCAAGACAGCTTCTGTGAAGGCCACTAGGCTTCTGCTAACAGTCTCCTCAAGGCCCTTCCAACTTTCACTCCCCACCCCCCAGTCCCAAAGTCATTAACACGTGCTTTATGTTTTATAGTAGCACCCTATTTCCAGGTACAAGCATCTGTTTGGTTATAGCTGTAAAACAGATCACCCCAAACCTAGTCTTTATTTATTCTTTTATGGTAAATAATATTTATTATTATACAGATAAAAATTATATTGTATTGTATATACTTATAAGGAAATAACATATAAGTAAATATCTTTCATTTCTAAGGAGGTTCCATTAGGAGGTTCTTGGGGTCTCATGAGCTTGCAAGGTTCTGGGGAAGTGGCAAGGTTCTAGAAAAGCATGTGAGCTGTGAACTATAGCAGTTTTTGGAAAATACAATCTGTCACAATTAATAAATGAAAACCAAAAAACCGCACAATTGTTCATCATCAGAGGATAACTGGATAAAAGGATAAAAAGAATCAACCATTTATCCTCCTTTCCTCTGTGAACTGTACTATTGAGTAATCAAATTGTAGATGAGGGGAAGCATCTCTATAAAATACGTCAAATTATAAATGAAAAATAAAATTAGAGACCACTTTTTGCAACTTCCAATAAATTAATGGATCTAGACATTGTACATCAGCACAATTGATAACAGCACAAAAAGAGAGGCAAGCAGATGTTGTGTACCTCCCGATGAAAGAAAACACCACCCCCTAAAGTCTTGCCAAAGAGAGTAAACCTGAATCTGATCAAGTGTCTGGTTCCAGCTCCAGCTTGCAGGAAATACAGAGGACAGGAACGTGTTAAATTGCACCTTGAACAAAATCCAGTCTGTGGAAAATTCTGCAGGTTGAACAAACAGATTTCTTCAACAGAATAATTACTGGAGGGAACACCTATAGAGTAAAAGACCTATGGATTAATAGACTTAGAAGATACCCATATTTTTTTAATAGGCAAGACTAAACTTTGTATCTAGGGATTCATACTTGGGTGATAAAACCATGAAAAACTTAAGTATTTTGACTCTTAAAGCTCTGTTTGGAATATGAAATGCAACATAGACTATGATGGTAGCCTAATGAATAGGATACTTAAATTTTTTAAACCAGGAGCAACTATTTCAGATAAAAAACCTGTTTATTTGCCTCAGGATACAATCAATTTTCTTTTTTTTGTACAGAAGTATGAAACTTTTTTTAAATTAATTTTTCGGCTACGTCGGGTCTTCACTGCTGTGCGTGGGCTTTCTCTAGTTGCGGCGAGCGGAGGCTACTCTTTGTTGTGGTGCACAGGCTTCTCATTGTGGTGCTTTCTCTTGTTGCAGAGCGTGGGCTCTAGGTGTGCGGGCTTCAGTAGTTGCAGCGCGTGGGCTCAGTAGTTGTGGCTCACGGGCTCTAGAGCACAGGCTCAGTAGTTGTGGCACATGGGCTTAGTTGCTCCGCCACATGTGGGATCTTTCTGGACCAGGGATCAGACCCATGTCCCTTGCATTGGCAGGCGGATTCTTAACCACTGCGCCACCAGGGAAGTCCCAAGTGTGAAACCTTTTATTGCTACTATGTTTTGGTCATAAAAGATAAATTTTTTCACGTTTTATCCCTTCTTAAATCAGGGTGCATATTACAGTTGGTGCATTTTTACAATTGTTTAATTCAAAGCTCAGCTTTCAAAAACAAAAGCAAAAGCAAGAATATCCAGAAAAATTCTGAAAAAGAATAGTACTAGAAGAGAGGACTAGCTCTACCAGGTTAAAACCTAATTCTAAGATGCAGTAGTTAAAACATTGTGGGGTTAGTCTATGAATAGAAGTGTGTGAATAGGTGGAACAGTGGAACAAATTAGGAAATCTAAGTGCATCAAGGAATTGAGTATATTTTAAGGTGGCATTTCAAATTGTTGGGGAAAAAATGGATTATTCAGTCTACGATTTAGGGACAACTGAATAGACATTTAAGAAAAAATAAAGTTGAATCCATGCCATATACTTTACACTGGATTCAAAGATTTAAATATAAAAAAGATGAAACCATGAGAGTAATACCATGGAAGACTTATTTTATCATCAGAGGGTGACTTTCGAAGAATAGGAGAAAACCCGGAAATCATAAAAGATGGACACTTTTGGCTATAAAAGTATCACAAACTGGATAAAACCATTTGCAAGTAGCAGGGACATGGCTAATTTTTCTTTGTATGTAAAGAACACTTAGAACATGAAGATGATCAATCTTATTTAAAAGTGGTCAGAGGATACACTGACAGTTCATAGAAAAGGAAGTAAAATAGATAATAAATATATTAAAAGATGCACAGTCATAACAAAGGAAACTGTGATTAAAACTGCACTGCAAGGCTGTTGGAGAGGCTGTGGGAACCCCCATCCCCTGCACTGGCAGGCGGACTCTTAACCACTGTGCCACTAGGGACGCCCCTAATACAGCAATATTTACCAACATTTCAGATTTTACTTTTAGGAATACTTTTAGGAATTGACCCCAAATGATGTATGTTTCTCATTGTTTATTATAATAAAAATTTAAACAAAACCTCAGTCACCATCAAAAAGAGGCTGGTTAAATATATTAAGTGACAACTGTTGGAGGCCAGAGGGAATGAAATGTACCCACCAAACTGAGAGCGTCTTGAGACCAAAACACAAGGCAGGCAGCTCCACATAATCAACAGATCAGTTTATTATAGGGTAACTTACAGGGTGGGATCCAGCAGGCAATGATCCAGAAGCGTTCACAACTGCACTCCGCATGTCTGAGGGGCTATTGGGACGATTTTATAGTTAACCTAGAGTACAGGGGTACGTGCTTGGGAACAGGACGTGCATTCCTAAGTCAAGATGATTGAGTGGGTAACGGGTCTCATGGGTAAGGGAATACGTCAGCAAAGGTCTTCAATGTTTGGGGACTAACAGAGCGTAGAGGCCCCCTGGTCCTAATGATTATTAAACAATATCTATTAACTACAAAGCCTTTGATGACAGAGAAGCGATTTACCACACAGTACCATCCTGGGCAGGGTCTGTGGAAGGACAGGAGGAACTGTATGGGCCTAAGATGGCATCAGTTATGCTAACAGCCGTACAACCAACCATACAGTGGAGTACAGAATCACTCAAATCCAGTAGGAAGATTTTCATGTGCTGATATAGAATGAGCTCAGGTGTATATTGTTGAGTGAACTTTAGTACAGGACTGGGTGTATGTTATGGTATCATTTGTGTAAAGGGGGCGTGCCCGGAATTCTCCGTCACAAACTATCTGAATATATAAGAAACAGATAGCATTGGTTGCCTATGGAGAGGGAATCTAAGTGGCTGGAAGACAGAAGCATGAGGGAGACTTCACTCTGTATGTAACTAAACATTTTGATTTTGAATTTCAGATTTTAAATTTACTTAATGCTAGGAACTGTAAACTTACAATCACATCAAATATATCTGTCAAAGGGAGGGAAGAGGGGCAGGGTAAAAGTAGAAGATGGATAAAGGAGCAGGTTAAAAAGTATATATTGCTGTGAATTAGGGTGTTCTCAGACTCTAGTGTTGAATCTGGCTCTGTATTACACAGAATCAAGGATCCATTATTATGTTTGCTGCTTGACGTTCCAATTAGCTAATTGTCCGCCGTTAACAGTGCCTTCATTTTTGACTCATACCTTTTTATACCCATTGAGGTAAAAAAATGCTTTCTTAAACAAAACACAACTTTAATGGTTTCCTAATATTTCATCCCTAAGTGAACAAAATGGAGTTGTTGATATATGAAAGTAGATGCAATTCTGTTTGAAATTTCATGCTACCTGCTTTATAGAACAGTAGGAAAACACCCTTTTCTTGTAATTTCAGTTGAGAATTCTACACTAAAGGTAATAATTGAAATACTTTTAAAATACCAATTATAGCTGCTTTACACGTTGTAAAACATACAGTTTTTCCTCCCCCAAATGTATTAATATGTTAATTTGATGTTTACCTCTAGGCTTTGGCAAATAGAATGTAGATGCAACTATAATTCTAGAGTAATTTCATGTGCTCTCTGATCATGTGATATATTTTCTTAAAATTTAAGATACTTTTAAAAGAAAGTTTGTGTTTTTCTGTTACTCCTTAGATGCAGTTTCATCAAGGAACCTAGAGAAAGCATTTTTTTTTCCCTTGCTGCTGTTTGATTTCCTACTTGGTATAAAAAAAGATTTTATTTCTGGATACAATAAGTTTGAAATTTCTAATTGATAGCTATGCATGGCCTTAGGTTTATCAAAAGCCTCCCCAAATAGTATTTAGATGCCCATTTGTTTCTTTTATTTAAGGGATCTACATTTTGTTAAGAAACGTTTGATGTTATGTGCTTTACTTTGATTAAAACAAATCACACAGCATTGTCTTGATCATTTGCTTTTGTGTAAAGGTAGACAACTTATATGGAGATAAGTATTTACATGAACATTTATGACATTAGTAAACTTAGTTTTTTTTCTTAAAATTATTGACTTTTAGTCTAATTATATATTAGGAGAAACCAAAATGAACTTTGAGATTTAGATGAATAAATAAATTTATAAAAAAGAAAACATGGCAAATCGTCTCTAAGAAATAATTAGCATACATAACATTAAAAGTGCTAATTGGCACCCCAGTGTTATAGCAGCAGTATTTACAATAGCCAAGAGATGGAAGCAACCTAAGTGTCCACCAACAGATGAAGAAGGTGTGTGTGTGTCTGTGTGTGTCTGTGTGTGTGAGTGTATAAAATGGAATACTACTCAGCCATAAACAGGAATGAAATTTTGCCATTTGAGCAACATGGATGGACTCGGAGGACATTATGGTAAGTGAAATAAATTAGACAAAGACAAGTACTATATGATATCACTTATACATGGAATCTAAAAAATACAACAAACTAGTGAATATAACAGAAACAGACTCACAGATATAGAGAACAAATCAGTGCTTATCAGTGGGGAGAGTGAAGTGGGGAGAGGCAAGACAGGGGTAGGGGATTAAGAGATACAAACTGCCATTTGTAAAATAAATAAGCTACAAGGCTATATTGTACAACACAGGAAGTATAGCCAGTATTTTATAATAACTATAAATAGAATATAACCTTTAAAAATTGTGAATCACTATGTTGTGCACCTGAAACTTACACCATACATCAACTGTACCTCAATATAAAAAAATGCTAATTGATCATGGTCTCATAGTCCCTGTTTTTTGAAATCTTAAAAGTCGTTTTATATGAGTCTTTGGGGCGTAGGAAGCATCACTGTTTTTAAGGGTTTGTAAATATGTTTCATGGTAAGGTAAGTTGGTTTCTGAAAGTAAAATAAATTTTTGTTTAATGAAGACGTTTGTATTGGTAATAAAAGTACTGCTACTGAGTTCCCAACCCTAAAGTCCTCCCAGATTCTTATAACTCTATTGGTTGTGGTGTTTTTTCCTTCTTCTCTAGAGTTGTCTTTGTGGGAGGTTTGTACTCCGTCCATTGCGACCATGCCGTAGATACTCCACTCCAGGCGGTTCTCGGTATGTAGCATGTCTCCCTGTAAATAAATAGGCTTTTAACTGTATGCTGAGGGGCGTGTGTGTGTGTTCGTTCTTTGGATATGAGAATGTCTGCATAAAATCTTTTTTTTTTAAGGGGTACAAACACTGGAGCTTTGCCATAATATCTTTGGAGCATTATTTATTTGTAGGCGAAAATTTGTCAGGGTGCTCCTTTTGGTTCTTTGGTGACTGGATGGCATCCAAGGTAGACCCCCCACCCACCCCTTTATGGCAAATAGATATACATCCAGAACTCAGCACGTTGGAACTTTAAAAGTATTTGTTCTACTTGACATTTGTTTTATTGTATTTATGGAAATGTTTAAGGGAGAGGACTGTTGAAAATTAGTGATACTTGTTTTTTGGGTTCAAAGGAAGCCTCATGATTGTGAACATGCCAAGGTTTGTTTTTTTTTTGATGTGGACCATTTTTAAAGTCTAGGAGGCATGTGGGATCTTAGCTCCCTGATCAGGGATCAAACCTGCACCCCCTGCATTGGAAGGCGGATTCTTAACCACTGGACCGCCAGGGAAGTCCCTGAACATGCTAAGTTTTAAGTGTTAGAGGGAAGATTGCTTCATTCTTCCTATCCTAGATATTACTGTGTTAAAAAATTATCCATAAAGAAATATTATTTTTTGTTGTGAACATATTAAAAAACAAATCAGGGAAAGGTGATGTGCAGCTGTGGTGATAAACGGGGCTGCTGTGATCTGAATCCGTGGTAGAGAAATAGAGGCTTGAGGTCTTTGAGACTCTTACATTAGTCTAAGGAAGTAGGTTTAGGAGAGCCAAAAAATAAAAATGTGTTTCCTGTTTCTTTCACTTAGGTTGTCTCCTAGCAAAATTGCTGGAGCTGGCATCTTGTTTGTTGGTGGCGGTATCGGTGGCACTATCCTGTATGCCAAATGGGATTCCCATTTCCGGAAAAATGTAGAGAAAACCATACCTTACTCAGACAAGCTCTTTGAGATGGTTCTTGGTTCCCCACCGTATACTGTTCCATTGCCAAAGAAGCCGGTAAGAGTTTTAAGCACAATTTCAGCTTATCCTAGAGAATACTTTGAAAAGCAGGTTGTTTTCATCTTGAAAATATTTTGCTGGGTATATGTTTTCATTTTTTAAAAAATTGAAGTAATATTACGTAGAGCTGGATTTTTATCCCTTTGGAGTCCCATAAGTGCTCTCCTTTAGTCCACATCGTATAGAAAATAATTATGTGGCACACAAGGCTAAATGGAAGGGGCAGCTCGGGCAGAAGTAACCCCAGCTGCCCTGTGGATGGAGGGGGTTCTGTGTCAGCCTACAGCATTGCAGCCCTCAAACTCTGACTTAGAAGACTAAAAACATAAACGTAGAATGGCCATGACACAGGACCCACATGTCATAGTTAGTAATGGCTCCTTTTAGACCTCAAAACAGCCACAGAATTTTCAGCTACGTACCGATTCTGTGACGGGAATACCTTCTCGTATTCCTGGAACTTTGTGCATATTCTTCATATTCTTCTTTTTCCCCCATTAGGCTTACAAATTTTTTTTAAACATGTTAACGTATTTCCTCTTTCAAACGGGTGCTTGAAAAAAATGTATAAAAGAGAGCATGAATTTTTGCTGCTTTGGTATTGGATATTTCTTCATGCTGTGAGGCTGGACATGGCTGACCAGTTCTTTATTAGAAACTGGGTAGACGTCTGTTCTGCAGTATCTAACATGGTCTCGAGACCAATCCTATGACAGAGTTACTATGTGGAAAAGCAGGTGTCCTCTGACTTCTCTCACCTCCACCCCAAATGACTCAACATGTTCTTGGTCTTCTACAGCATTTATTCTTCCATCTGAACTTTAAAATGTCCATGTGGGCTGAGGGAGGTAGTGTTGCAGCTTCAGTAGTCGAGGAGCAGAATCCTATGGCTTCATTCTAAAGTCCTGGGCCTATTTTAAGCTCCATGACCTGGGAGAAAGAGCTGGAAGCAATTTCAGGAGCATACAGTCAGGCTGAACAGTTCAGAGTAGTGTTCTTTTTGCCCTTGACATGACTTCAGGTGTCATTCTCAATAGCCTTGGCCTCTTCTTGCCCCACTTTCCCTACCCTGCTGAACATTGCCACTTGTGAACTTTGCATGTCTGTACTCCACCACCTCAAAACTTGCGCTCTTCCTGATTTGCTTTTTATGTATTAAAGATTGTACCACGCTGTCAAGTAGCTCAGTTAGAATTCTTGGATTCATCCTCACAGCTGCCCATATTTTGTAGCTATCCTATCTTTTTTTTTTTAATGTCATTCATTTCTTTTTTTTTAATTCATTCATTTATTTATTTAATTTATTTTTGGCTGCATTGGGTCTTCGTAGCTGCGCGTGGGCTTTCTCTGCTTGCGGCAGGTGGAGGCTACTCTTCGTTGTGGTGCGGGCTTCTTATTGCAGTGGCTTCTCTTGTTGTGGAGCACGGGCTGTAGGTGCGTGGGCTTCAGTAGTTGTGGCTCGCGGGCTGTAGAGCGCAGGCTCAGTAGTTGTGGCACACGGGCTTAGTTGCTCCGCGGCATGTGGGATCTTCCTGGACCAGGGCTCAAACCTGTGTCCCCTGCGTTGGCAGGCGGGTTCTCAACCAGTGGGCCACCAGGGAAGTCCTAGCTATCCTATCTTGTTAGATCTCTAATGTTTATTGTTTTCTTTCCACCATCTTTATCTCATTTCTGACCTTTATCACTTTGTATTTAAATTAGCCCTGTTCCTCTCCCCTGACACACAGCCTTTCCCACTTCCTCCCAGTCTCCAACCCCCCAGTCTCTCTTCCTAACATGATCTAGGCCATCCTTATATCAGTATCAGAGAATCTTCTAGAATAAGTGCTGTGATGTTTTCATGATATTTTCATCATATCACTTAATCAAGAACTTTGATTCCTATTGTTTTAAAGACAGAAGAGAGATTGTCTCATGTTCTGAATAAGGAAAGTGAAGCCAGGAGGTTAAATGTTAACCTAGGAGCTGGCTGTTGGTTCCTTTATTTCTGTAGTTTATGACTTTTGCTGGTTCTTAGGTTGACATTTAGTACCCTTGGCATTCTGGCTCTCATTTACATTTCCAGTCTTATCTCTGTATGGTCCTGCTCATAAATACTTAGTTTCATACTTGTTTACCTTACAAATATGCCTTGTGCTTTTCATTCATTCATTTACTCAAATGTCAATCAAGTGCTTATTATGTACCAGGCATTCTTCCAAGGTCCTTGGTAAACTAGAGAACTAAAGAGTGATCCTTTCCATATGTACAACTCTTCTCATGTTTGTCTTCTACTCAGAGTGACTTCCTTTCTTTTGTCTTTCAGTGTTCTCTTCAAGGCCTGCATCTTTCACTACACAGCTGAATTCCAATAGCAATTATTGTTTTTATTTTTTAATTTGTACCATTTATTCAGCACTCTATACTGTTGTGCTTTCTTACAAACTTGTTTCTTTTAGAAACTATGCATTTTATTTCATGGTAACCCTTTTAGTGTCAACATGGTTATTTATGCATAGACAGTAAATACTGAGAGAAGATAAACCTAAAATCTTTTTGATGGACATAGAATAAGACCTGTCTAAATGGTGACAAATGTTATGTTCCTGGATGGGATGTAATATAAAAATGTCATTTCTCTTAAATATATGCATTTCTCTCAAATCTCTCTTAAATATGTATATATTTGAGAGAAATAATGTTTTTATGATATGTGTGTATATGTACATAAGTACACACACAGACATCTGATATGAATTCTAATTGATTTTTCCAGAGGGTGAAGAACCAGACAAGATGATTTTAAAGTTCATGTGGAGGAATAAGTAATGTATAAGACTAGTCAAGGACATTTTTAAAAAGTGTTGGGGTAGGGGGTCAGAGGTCACTTGCTTTTCCAGATACTGACTGTTACAATCCTACTTTCATCAAACAATAAGGTTTTGACATAGGAATAGAAATTAGAGGAACAGAACAACGGAGTCTGGAAATAGGCCGTATTTATACACAAACACATACACACACATTTGTTGTGAGAAGTGTGAGTTGCCAGAACCTTATGTGGAAGTGGTAATGTCTTAAAAATATACAAGCCCTCTGACCCAGCACTCCCTCTTCTGGCAACTATCCTGCAGACAGCACACTCTAGTGCTCTTCAGTTGTCTGTGGACAAGAATGCTTAACAAAAATCAGGAAACAACTTGAATGTCCATAAGTAGGGGAGGAATTGACCAAATTATGGGATTTGCCACTCCATTAGGATATACAATTAAATTAGAATATTATTCAACTAAAAAGAATTTCTTGACCAGAAGCAAATGTCCATAATATGTTGTTAAATGAAAAAAGGGTTACATGATAATTTGTATAATATAAAATTAAGTATTTTAGTTTGTTTAAAGAAATGAAAAATTGTATATGTATATATACCCGAGCTCATGGGTGGAAGGATAGATTTCAGGGCATTAGCAGTGGCTCCCTGAGAGTGCTGGAAGGAGCAATGAAGGGGCAAACTAAAACAATGATGTATCTTGATGTATGTTATTTTGCTTGTTATATAGTGAGCATGCATTTCATGAGTTAAAAAATAACAAAATTTTAATAATAAGAAAATGGATATATTTCTTTTTTTTTTTTGCGGTATGCGGGCTTCTCACTGTTGTGGCCTCTCCCGTTGCGGAGCATAGGCTCTGGACGCGCAGGCTTAGCAGCCATGGCTCATGGGCCCAGCCGCTCCGCAGCATGTGGGATCTTCCCGGACCGGGGCACGAACCCGTGTCCCCTGCATCGGCAGGCGGACTCTTAACCACTGCGCCACCAGGGAAGCCCGAAAATGGATATATTTCTGATTTCTGGTAGTGACAAAATTCAGAACCATTTCTATTATGTTTGAGTAGACATCTTAGGGATATCTGAGTCCCACTGCCAAGTTCTGGCAAAAAAGGGGACAGCATAGGTGGTGAATGAAAATATTTCTGTTACTCAGTAATTTTCTGTGGCACATCACCTGGCAGTCCTGTTAATGAGTGGTACCTTAAACTTAAGGCAGGTGGTTATTGAGAAAGAGAAAAACAGGCATTACTCACAATTAGATCATATATCTTAGTGTGCAGGTATGGGAATCTTGGAGATTAGAGAGAAAAAAGATGAATTTTCATTTTTACTCAGAGCCTTCTAAAAAAACATTTGTTTTTAACTGAATTTATTTAGAAGACACCATAACTGGATTTAGAATGCGAATGGAAATAGCCTTCTCAGTGTTGTATATATAAAAGGAATGGTGTTTAAAGGGAAGGTCATATATCATGTACTTTATTAGTTGCCCTAAGAGAAGTCTTTGTTACTATTAAAATATAGACTAGTCATTTGGAATGACATTTTTGGACTGCGTTTTTCTAGTACGATGGCTTCTCTTACTATGGTTAATAAAATACATTGTTTTGGCACATATATACAATGGAATATTACTCAGCCATAAAAAGAAACGAAATTGAGTTATTTGTAGTGAAGTGGATGGACCTAGAGTCTGTCATACATGGTGAAGTAAGTCAGAAAGAGAGAAACAAATACCGTATGCTAACACATATACATGGAATCTTAAAAAAAAAAATGGTTCTGATCAACCTAGGGGCAGGACAGCAATAAAGACGCAGACGTAGAGAATGGACTTGAGAACCCGGGGAGGGGGAAGGGTAAGCTGGGACGAAGTGAGAGAGCGGCATGGACATATATACACTACCAAATGTAAAATAGATAGCTAGTGGGAAGCAGCCGCATAGCACAGGGAGATCAGCTTGGTGCTTTGTGACCATCTAGAGAGGTGGGATAGGGAGGGTGGGAGGGAGACGCAAGAGGGAGGGGATATGGGGATATATGTATATATGTAGCTGATTCACTTTGTCATACAGCGAAAACTAACACACCGTTGCAAAGCAATTATACTCCAATAAAGAAGCTTAAAAAAAATTAAAAAATAAAATACATTGTTGTAAATTGTTGATACCTTTATGTTAAAAGCCTGAAAAACTTGACTTTTAAAATAATACAAGATACTTTGTGCTGCCTGTTTTTAAGAACACTGTCATATCTGAAATGTTAAATGTTTTTCATTTCCAAGATTCAGTCTGGTCCACTAAAAACCTCTAGTGTATCTGAGGCAATGAAAGAATCTAAACAGCCTGCTTCACAGCTCCAGAAACAAAAGGGAGACGCTTCAGCTTCAACAACAGGTACCTATATTTAGAATCATTCTTTTAAAATTATAGGTAAATGAATTGTTTTAATGTATTTGTACCCATGGTCAAGAGGGGGGCCCGTCCCCATGAAGGACTCTTCCCTCACCTTGGGGAGGGAGTATTCTCACCTGTCATCTTGGCTCTCCTTTTAAGGGTTGAGTGGGATATGAAATTGGGCTTTATTGGGAACAGCTACTAAGTAATGGTAACAAGAATTGTCTTGCCTGCAACACTTATTTTTCTGTTTCTTTTTCCTTTTCTCTGACTCCTAGCTTTCCCTCTCTTTAGATTTTAAGATTTGTTCTCTTTCCACACCTCTTTTTTCTGCCTGTTCACCAGCTCTTTCTTCTCTCTTCTTTCTTAGTGATGAAGTGTCTTCATCTAGTTTTGATCTGCAGATTTGTTCCCCTTGATGATTGTAATCCCACACTAATTTATAGCAGTGCCTAGTCCTAACCTGGTCTGCATGCATTTGAATTTATTATGTTTCTCCTTTCACTTCTGTCCTTGATTAAATCACCTGACTTTCACTCAGTAAATACTGAGTATCTACTGTGTGCCAAGTGCTGGGTGTCTTTTAGGCACTGGGGTTATAGCAGTGAACAAAACAGTAAAAACAAACACACAAATGCTGTGAAGATTCCTTAGTGGGATGAGGGGAGGGAAGTCGCATATAAATATACAAGTAAATTATGTCTAGGATGTCATACAGTGATAAGTGTGGGAGGGAATATTGCAATTTTAAATGGAGTGGGTAAGAAAAGTTTCCTCTGGAAGGTGTCATTTGGGCAGAGACTAGAAAGAGATGAGGGAGTCAGTTATGTAAAGGGCTGGTGGGGAAGAGCATCCAGGCAGGATTAGCTAGTGCAAAGGCTTGGCGTATTCTAGCAAGGAGCAAATGAAACCGGGGTAGAGTAAGAGGAGAATAATAGCAATAATAGAGAGGGAGCAGAAAGCCTATAGTGGCAGTCGTTGGAGGCCATCGTAAGAGTTTTGTTTTCTAGTCTGAGTAGGATGGGAAGTTGTTGGGAGGATTATGAGCCGGGGTTGATAGCTGACATTTTTTTTTTTTTTTGATAGCTGACTTTTAATAAGATTACTGGCTATTGTGGAGAATAGATAAAGGAACCACGGACGCAGCAAGGAGACCAGTTAATGGGCCTTGTGATAATCCAACTTTAACTCTTAAATGGGACCTTCAGTTTATTTAAATTTTTTTTTCTCCATTTAGTTGCTCCCCACCCCACCATCTATTCCACCTTCAGAATTACTCATTTCTCTTCCATCAACACTTTTATTTATAATTTATAAGCTCTTGATTTTTCAACCTTCTTTTCTTTAAAAATATGTCTGTGAAGTAATTTCTTTAACCGAGTCCTGTCCTTTACTCACTCACCATCTAAACTGTGAACTTGTCTTCTTTGTGTTTAAAATTGCCGTGCTGTTCTTGCCCACACCTCTTTCACCTCTGCCACTCTTCAGAGCAATTAAAAAATAGTTTTTGGTTACTTTCTTTTATCTACCTTCTTCATTACAGGCTCTTTTCTCATTTGTTATTATTTTTCTATGTTATGTAAATCTTACGTCCCCTTCTCATGTCAAGATTTAGTACCATTTAGTACTGTTATTAGAAGGCTTGCCTGAGAATAATGGTTGAAATGCAGGTGGATGCTGACCAGACTCTTCTCTTGTGCTTTCCCAGCCATTGCTCATTGTGTGTGGGTTTGTGCAGTGGACAGCGCCCCTGACTGTGTGTTTGAGTAGTGGCAGCACATGTGTTTGTGTCTTTAAGGAGTCAGATGTGAAGTGGGAGGTTGTAGCAGTGGATTCCTGTGTGTTTCTCTGTTAACCCAGGAAACTGTAAATACCATGTGTAACATATATTTATAGCACCTACAGAGGCAGCTCAAATTATTTCTGCGGCAGGTGACACACTGTCCGTCCCAGCGCCTTTGGTTCAGCATGAGGAATCTACAGAAACTGATCACCCTGAAACTGGTGAAGGAAAACCCAAGCCTGCAACTTCAGGTAGTTAAATTATCTGTATTTGTGGTTATGTAAATGATATGCTCATCAGAACTATGCAATGTCTAGGCATTCCCTAAATTTCAAAGTCTGAATAAATCTTTAAAAACAAGGGGTTTAAGAGCTGACCCTTTATTTATTTATTTTTTTAAATATCTTTATTGGGGTATAATTGCTTTACAATGGTGTGTTAGTTTCTGCTTTATAACAAAGTGAATCAGTTATACATATACATATGTTCCCATATCTCTTCCCTCTTGCGTCTCCCTCCCTCCCACCCTCTCTATCCCACCCCTCCGGGCGGTCACAAAGCACCAAGCTGATCTCCCTGTGCTAGGCGGCTGCTTCCCACTAGCTATCTACCTTACGTTTGGTAGTGTATATATGTCCATGCCTCTCTCTCGCTTTGTCACAGCTCACCCTTCCCCCTCCCCATATCCTCAAGTCCGTTCTCCAGTAGGTCTGTGTCTCTATTTCTGTCTTACCCCTAGGTTCTTCATGACATTTTTTTTTCTTAAATTCCATATATATGTGTTAGCATACGGTATTTGTCTTTCTCTTTCTGACTTACTTCACTCTGTATGACAGACTCTGGGTCTATCCACCTCATTACAAATAGCTCAATTTCGTTTCTTTTTATGGCTGAGTAATATTCCATTGTATATATGTGCCACATCTTCTTTATCCATTCATCCGATGATGGGCACTTATGTCGTCTCCATCTCTGGGCTATCGTAAATAGAGCTGCAATGAACATTTTGGTACATGACGCTTTTTGAATTATGGTTTTCTCAGGGTATATGCCCAATAATGGGATTGCTGAGAGCTGACCCTTTATTTCTTCATGTTGGAATCGTTGAGTGATGATGTGGTTTTAGAATCTTTATCACAAAAATGCCCTCAAGTTGATACATCTGGCAAGCACAAATGATGGTGTTTTTATGTCCCCATTAGCTGTTGAAATTCTGTGCTGAAATTTGATTGCCTTTCATTTAGTTTTCCTGCAAGAGGAAGCATCCTCAACTTCTGTAAGGGAGCGGCCACCTGAAGAAGTTGCAGCTCGGCTTGCGCAACAGGAGAAGCAAGAACAAGTTAAGATTGAGTGTATGTAAACCTGACGCTTCTTAAGTACTTGGGTCATCTCTCTCGGTTGCTCTCTTCTTTAGCTGTCACACAAGTTTCTCATCCGTCAGCTCTTTGTGGTTCCTTCAGTGGTGTTGCTCTGTTCACCATCTTTATTTCATCATTTGTGTTCTTTCCATCTAAACTTTTACCCAGGTGACAAGGGCTATTCTAATACGCATAAATTCAAGTGATTCACGTACTTTGTCCTTTTGTTTTTATCATGGTTAGTGCTGAAGATTCCTTATACTCTGCGGAACACAAATTACTTATGTTTTGGCCACTTGCTTAAGAGTCTTCTAACTGTTACACTCATACATTTATTTGTGCAGGTTGGAATGGCTCCTACTCTGGTTTATTACCTGGCCTCTGGGCTCAGTCTGGCCGCCCCCTTATCTGACATCATTGGGGGATGGAATGTTCCACACATTGCTAGTTTCCACCTAACCGAAGCATATTCCTTTTTAAGTTTCAGTTTTACATTAGGTTTTTTGATGGCTTAAAGAAAGATGTTAGTGGGACTTCCTGGCGGTCCAGTGGTTAGGACTCTGCGCCAAGGGCCCAGGTGTGATCCCTGGTCGGGGAACTAAGAGCCCGCCTGCCACAGGGCCAAATAAAACACGGATATAAGTTACCTAAAAATGTATTTTCCTGTCTTAAACGAGGTACCTGGAACATAATTTATTGTACTGTGCTACAATATATTGATGTCCCTGGAGGTAGTGTGCATGTAGCTTTTTGCTGGACCAAGAGATGTTAGTTTTAAATTCTTAGGACAGCTGTTTATAGTTTTTCGTTTTTTTTGTTTTTTGTCTCCATCACGTTTTTCTGGTTTTTTTTTTTTTTTTTTGTCTTGAGTGGTTCTTGTTTTCCTTCAACTTGCTGGCTCTGTCCTACTCCTAGGAGGCAAGTTTGTTAGAATTGTGTGCAGAGTAGAAGGGCCAGAATGAGCGCAGATGTAGGGCATTCGTTTGATTACTTGCATTTGGTTTTTGGTCTTAGCTGTGTGGGTTTATTTTGAGGCTCTTTATTCTGTTCCATTGATCCATATGTCTCTTTTTCTTTCAGTACCACACTGTTTTGATTACTGAGCTTTGTAGTGTTGCCTGAAGTCTGGGAGGGATATCTTTCCAACTTTGTTCTTTTTCCTCAGGATTGTTTTGGCAATTCTGGGTCTTTTCTGGTTCCATATAAATTTTAGGATTATTTGTTGTAGTTCTGTGTATAATGTCATGGGTATTTTGGTAGGGATTGCATTAAATCTGTAGATTGCTTTGAGTACTGTGGACATTTTAACAATATTAATTCTTCCAGTTTAAGAACATGGGATATCTTTCTATTTCTTAGAATCATCTTCAGTTTCCTTTATCAGTGTATCGGTCTTTCACCTCCTGGTTAGGTTTATTTGTAGGTATTTTATTTTATTTTTTAGTGTGACTTTAAATGGGAATTGTTTCTTTACTTTCTCTCTGATGTTTCATTGTTAGTGTAAAGAAATGCAACAAATTTCTTTATATTAATCTTGTATCCTGTCACCTTGTTGAATTCATTTATCAGTTCTACTAGTTTTTGTGTGGAATCTTTAGGGTTTTCTATATAGAATGTCATGTCATCTGCATATAATGACAATTTTACCTCTTCCCTTCCAATTTGGATCCTTTTTATTTCTTTTTCATGTCTGATTCCTGTGGCTAGGACTATCCAGTACTATGTTGAATAGAAGTGGTGAGAGTGGGCATCCTTGTCTTGTTCCACAATTTAGTGGGAAGGCTTTCAGCTTTTCACTGTTGAGTATTATATTGGCTGTGGGTTTGCCATAAATGGCTTTTATTATGTTCTCCCACATTGGTAAGAGTTTTTATCATGAAGCGGTGTCGAATTTTATCAAATGCTTTTTCTGCATCTATCGAGATGATCATGTGGTTTTTGTCGCTGTGGTGTATCACAGGGATAGATTTGCATATGTTGAACCATCCTTGTGACCCTGGAATGAATCCAACTTGATCATGGTATATGATCCTTTTTATATGTTGTTGTATTCAGTTTGCTAATATTTTGTTGATGATTTTGACATCTCCATTCATCAAAGATATTGGCCTGTAATTTTCGGGGTTTTTTTGTAGTGTATTTGTCTGGTTTTGGTATCAGGGTGATATTGGCTTATAGATTGACCTTGGGAGTGTTCCCTCCTCTTCAGTCTTTTGGAAGAATTTGAGAAGGATAGGTATAAGTTCTTTGTATATTGTTGTAGAATTCCCCATTGAAGCCATCTGATCCTGGATTTTTGTTTGCAGGGAATTTTTTAAAATTATAGATTCTATTTCATTTCTAGTGATTAGTCTGTACAAATTATGTTTCTTGTTGATTCAGTTTTGGCAGGATGTATGTTTCTAGAAAGTTGTCCATTTCTTCAAGGTTGTCCACTTTGTTGGCATATAACTGTTCAGAGTATTTTCTTCTTAATGATTTCTTTTGTATTTCTGTGGTATTAGATGTTATTTCTCCTCTTTCTTATTTTGTTTATTTGGGTCCTCTCTTCTTCTTGGTGAGCCTGGATAGAGGTTTGTCGATTTTGTTTACCCTTTCAAAAAACCAGCTCCTGCTTTGTTTTTTTTTTCTATTTTTTTAATCTCTGTGTTATTTATTTCATCTCTAATCTTTATTATATCCTTCCTCCTGCTGAATTTAGGTTTTGTTCTTCTTTTTCTAATTCTTTTAGGTGGTAGGTTAGGTTATTTATTTGAGTTTTATTTGTTTGTTTTTGAGGAAGGCCTTTATTGCTATGAATGTCCCTCTTAGGACTGCTTTTGTTGCCTCCCATAGATTTTTGTATGGTTGTGTTTTCATTGTTGTTTGTCTCGAGGTATTTTTTGATTTCTCTTTGATTTCCTTGTTGACCTATTATTGGATTTTTAGTAGCATGTTGTTTAGTCCCTATGTAATAGGTTTTTCCTCATTTTTCTTTCTGTGTTTGATTTCTAGTTTCATGCCTTTATGGTCAGAAAAGATGCTTGAAATAATTACTATCTTTAATTACTTATCCTCAATTTCTCGGGCTTGTTTTGTGTCCTAGTATGTGGTCTGTCCTAGAGAATGTTCCATGCACGCTTGAAAAGAATGTGTATTCTGGTTTTTTGGATGTAGTGTCGCTGTAGATAGCAATTAAGTCTAACTGTTTTATTGTGCCATTTGGGATCTCTTTTGCCTTGTTGATGTTTTGTCTGAAAGATCTGTCTGTTGATGTCAGTGGGATGTTAGTCTCCTACTATTAATGTATTCCTATCAGTTTCTCCCTTTATGTCTGTTAGTATTTGTTTTATGTGTTTAGATGCTCCTATATTGAGTGCACATAAGTTAATGAGTATAATATCCTCTTCTTGTATTGATCCTTTTATCATTATATAGTGTCCATCTTTGTCTTTCTTCTTTGTCTTTCTCCATGGCCTTTATTTTAAAATGTATTTTTTCTGGTCTGAGTATTGCTGCCCCTGCTTTTTTATTGCTTCCATTTGCATGAAATATCTTTTTCCATCCCCTCACTTTCAGTCTGTGTGTGTCTTTCGCCCTAATGTGGGTCTTTTGTAGGCAGCATATTGTAGGTTCTTGTTTTATTATCTAATCTGCCACTCTGTGTCTTTTGATTGGAGCATTTAGTCTATTGACATTTAAGGTAATTATTGATAGGTATGTATTTTTTGCCATTTAAAGTCTTGTTATCCAGTGAATGTCTTCTTTGTTCCTTTCTTCTTCTTTTTGTTCTTCCTTTTGGGGTTTGATGGTTTTCATTTGTATTATGTTTGAATTCCTTTCTTTTCGGTTTTTGTGAATCTGTAGCGTGTTTTGATTTGTGGTTACCCTTGTTTTCAAGTGTGTTAACCCGTTGCTATATCTGCTTGCTTTAGACTGGTAGTCATATAAGCTCAGACACATTGTAAAAGATCTACATTTTCTTATTCCCCTCCTCCACATTTTGTGATTTTGATGTCCTATTTTATATCTTCATGTTTATCCTTTTGCTGTTCACTGTAGTTATAATCGCTTTCACAAAATTTTTCTGATTGTTTCTTAAACTATATGCTGGCTTATTTAAGTGATCTTCAATCTTTTTATATATTTGCCTTTCCTATTGCGATTTTCCCTTTCATATAGAAAACCCAAAACATGTCTTATTTTGAAAAAATTCAGATATACATAAAAGTAAAAATAGTGTAATGAACCCACATAGATTCACCATCTGGATTCAGTAATTATTAATATTTTATCATACTTTTAAGTGAAATTTTGATTCGCTGAATCTGTATTTTGTTTGTTTTGAGGGGGAAATGCAGTGTAAGACTCAACAGGTGAAGAGGGAAAGATTAAAGTCATTTGGCAGGAGGGATCTAGTTTTTAACTTTTTTTTTTTTTTTTTTAACTTCAGCACTAGCCAAGAGCTTAGAAGATGCTCTGAGCCAGACTGCTTACATTACTCAGCAGGCTATTGTGGCTCAGAATGCTGCGGTCCAGGCTGTCACTGCCCACGCCAACATACTGAAAACAGCCATGGACGATTCTGAGGTGGGCCAAAGAACGTTAGACACGATTTCTTCCTTCTAAGTTGGGCTTTCTCTCACTAAGCGAAAACGAACTAGAATGATTGTCTTTTTAGAAAAACAAACAAAAATGAAAAAAAAAATTTCATGTGTTCTTTTTAATGAATTTTATAAATGGTGCTTTATCTCACAACGGTGATATGATATAAGAATTAGTTCAGATTTGCTTTCATATCTTAATAGTGCTTGAATGTATTTGTTGTTTGCCTGTTTTCTTTTGCTTTAAAATCGCCAGCCATTTTTTAAAATAAACTTTTTTGTGTGAGATACTTTTAGATTGACACACAGTTAAAAGAATAATACAGAGATCCCAGGTACCCCAAAACACCAGCTACTTTAAATGCTTATATGTTGATTATTTAACTTACATTGGACACTTCACAGAATAAAGTAATTACACTAATTAAAATCTAATACTGGGACTTAGGGCTTCCCTGGTGGCGCAGTGGTTAAGAACCTGCCTGCTAGTTCAGGAGACCCGGGTTCGAGCCCTGGTCCGGGAAGATCCCACATGCCGTGGAGCAACTAAGCCCATGCGCAACAACTACTGAGCCTGCATTCTAGAGCCCGTGAGCCACAACTACTGAGCCCGTGTGCCACAACTACTGAAACCCGTCCGCCTAGAGCCCGTGCTCCCAACGAAAGAATCCACCACAGCGAGAAGCCTGCACACCACAACAAAGAGTAGCCCCCACTCGCCGCAACTAGAGAAAGACTGTGCACAGCAGCGAGGGCCCAGTACAGCCAAAAATAAGTAGATAAATATATTTTAAAAAATGTAATACTGGGACTCAATAAATTTCCTTTATAATTACATTCAGTTATTCAGTATATAAAAATGTATCTTGACACCAAGTCATTTAAAGAATAAAATGAAATAGAGAACCTATAGATCTCAGGAATCAGGATCATGCATGATCCGTAAAGTTACTTTGCCACCATGACTGTGGTTTTTAAAAAATTTAAATACACTTCAGATTGCTCTAGTTGTATGTACGTGCATCACAAAGGAGTTAAATTAGACCTCTGATGCAAACAGTCAAGAAGCTACAACCTTTGAAAAATTAAAAGAAAATTCTGTTTTGTTCAAAATCCACGAGAAAAATTTAAATCTTAGTCAGAGTTCAGTCAGGAAAGTAGAAACCACACAGGAAATATTTACTATGCTGGTTAGACACATGTATAGAGAAGGCTGGAAGTTGCATGATATCAGGAAGTTGAGTTCAAACCCAAGTAGGTTCTTTCAGAAGGACAGTGATTAGAAGCTTTAGATGTCCATGGTACTGCTTTGGTGGAAGGCTGCATAAGAGGGTATTTCCTCTTCCCACTGAACACATAACGTAGTGCATGTGGATTAGACAGTGTGAGATCGTTTACAATAAAGATGTTACAACTAAAGGATACTTTATAGCAGCACAGTTAACCAGATTAGGGAATACTAGCTGGTGTTAACAAAATAATCAGAAAAGCGTATTGAACACAAGTTTTGAAGTGTTAAAAATTGATCCCAACCCTGTTTCTTGTAGTAAAAGAAGCTGTAGGTGCACATGGGCTGTCCTATAATATATACTGAGTTAATTTCTCAAAGCATTGTTTGTAAACAGTTGGCCCAGGCTTGATCGTGGGGGAATCCGCTGTCTGTTTCACAGGACAGCTTATCCTTGGACCTCTGTAAACAGGAATACCTTTAACAGAGGGAGACACATTCTGGCCCCCAGATATGTCATTGACATTTACCTGATTCATGAGTCTGTTTGGGTTAGTTATGAAGAGTTATCTTAATACAATACCAGGGTCTTGTAACAGCATACAATAAAGTCTTGGAAAATTTTTTATACAGGATACTGATATGGCCCAAACCAGCAACTTTTTTGATGTATTTTATTTTGCAAGATGGCTAAAGTGGCAGTTCACTGAATCTTCAACTTGATTATCCACACCATGAAATTAATTGGTTTTGTCACTTTGCAACAATCTATGTAGAACATAAAAATTAGAAAAGTGAGATACAAAGATAGAAAAGAAGTACCAAGTATTTCTTCTAAAAGCAGGGGTTCTTCATCTAGAGTTGGGTCTGTGGATAGAATTCAGGGGCTCGCTGAACTTGGATGGAAAACATCTTTATTTTCCCTGGCCTCAAAAGCTTTTCTTCAATTACGAATAGTGACAACAAAAGCAGTAGTGTTAGTATAGTAGTATCCATAACTTTATTACCAAGAGAAAGCATAGGTATTTTCATATTACGTTATGGTACTTGCAGATCTCTTGAAATATCATTTATGCCCATCACTACTTCTGGATTAGGGTGTTTATTAGTTCTACTACTAGATCTTGGTTTCTATTTCATAAAATTAAAAAAATGTATATTTTATGACCATATTTCAATGTAATTGGGCTTCTCTGCAATCTAATAGTTTCATTGTAAGCATTTAAAAATGTTACCCCGAGAGGCTTCCTCAGACTGCCACAGTGGTCCGGTGGCAGGGTTAATCCTGCCTTAAGGAACTTGGTTGTTTAAACTTTCCATTGATGATGGATGTACCTTTAAAATTGAGATCACACTAGATGTCAGTAGGAACATAATGTGGAGAATTGCTTGTGAATGACCCAAACCAGAGGCATTACTTTTGCTGAGCCCTATTCCCCTTAAAGTAGCAGGCTTAGGGCTGCAGAGGCAAAACCACTTCTGTTTCTAACAAGGGAAGATACGGGTTGGGCATCCAAGGCCCAGGACACTGCACTGAGATTGCACTCATGTTTTAAGTGTGCAGCAGCCCCTGTAGTGGCCCTCTTTGGGCGACTTGAAATAGAATTATTGAACCAATTCAGTCGTTTTTTTCTTTGATAAAAAATATTTCATTCTTTGGTAATTTAGTATGTTCCTATTCCTCTCTAAGGTCCTAGCATAGTATATAGTTACCCCTCAGTATCTGCAGGGGATTGGTTTCAGGACCCGCCACGGATACCAAAATTCACGGATGCTCAAGTCCCGTAGTTGGCCCTCCTGCATCTGTGGATTCAGCCAACTGCAGATTGTGTAGTACTGTGTTGAAAGAAATCTTTGTATAAGCGGACCCATGCAGTTTAAACCTGTTTTGTTAAAAGGTCAACTGTACTTTGAAGAGAAGCCATAAGGTGGTTTTTGCTTCGTATCTACACATAATATACTACTTTAAACTGTATGTACTTGGCAAAAGAAAAGGGAGGGAAAAATGTCATTTAAAATAGTTAATAACTAATTTTAAAAATAGTTTTAAAGAGTTGAAACAGTTCCAAATAACATTCTGCTCATTGTTTATATGATGCAAAGTGAGAGGGGGATGCAAGCTGGACTTGCCTATGCCACGCCTTCAGTGATTGGCTTTCTTACACCTCTCTTGTGTGAGCATCTTGCTGCACTGAGTGTGATTATAGTGTTAGAGGTGGTTTTTGGTTTTGGTATGATGGATCGCCTAAGTATTAGCCAACTCTGCTCAGTTGAAGAAGTGGCAGTCAGTTCCAGTGCTGGAGCAAAACATGTTAGACCTGCCTAAGGAATTTGCACGGGAGATATATATATATATATATATATATATATATATAAAATACACATTCTGTAGAAGTCAGGTCAGGGTGGAGTGGGGTTCTTGACAGTAGTTGATTTTCTCCTTAAAAATTATGGAGGGTCATTCTTTAGGGTAATTAATGTTTTCGGAGGAGTAAGGATCCTACAAATGGGTAAACTTTCTACTTATTCTTACTGTGATTTCAGTAGACCTGCAAATAAGAAAATTTTAAGCACCGATGCTTCATTGAGGAATGATTTAATCAACAAACAATTCATGACAAGTTATTGATCTTACTAATCTTTTCTGCTTCGTGTCTCCTTTTGAGACTCTGATAAAAAATATCATGTGCGCTGGAGCAGAGTCTTTTACAGTTTTGGTGCGGGTGGTTGACGGGAGACGGTTCATGGATTTCTTTGAGCCTGTCCGTGAACATTAGATTAAGAGTTCCTCTTCCGGAGAAATAGTGTATATAACTTTTTACCTTTGACTTTTATGTCACTACTTTCTGCATTTAGTCATGTTATTGTGACAGTAATAGCAGTTATTCTTGTTTACATAATTAAAACTTTTTGTTTAGATTGCAGGTGACAAGAAGTCAGCTCAGTGGCGCACAGTGGAGGGTGCATTGAAGGAACGCAGAAAGGCAGTAGATGAGGCTGCCGATGCCCTTCTCAAAGCCAAGTAATTACTCATGGACTTTAACAAGTAATTAGGGCCTCCTGGTGGCTTTCTTTGTACTGTCTGCATAGAAAGAGGAGGCAGAGAAACCCTTCCCTCCCCTCTCCACCTGTACTGTATTGGTGATAGGAGCACGGAAGCTTAAAAGGGAGAGAGGGAATAAAATATTGATATATAACCCAGCCAAAATAAACTTGGCAGAAGCCTATATAAAAGATCTTGTATAAAAATCAAGTTTTTCTTTGGGTTATTATTTAGGTGATATGTGTTCTACAGACTTACTGAGGCTCTGCCATCATTTCAAGATGTTTCTGGGATGTCTTGAGCAGTTTTATCAGAAATTAAAGAGTATGTCACAGTCTCTTTGCCTTAACTACCAAAGTAGTTAGCGTATAATGAGTCTAGTTTTATGCCACCTTGACCTTTCCTGGAAGTTGGCTAAAACTAGGATCAACCAAGCAAACCAGGTACAAGATCAACCTCTGACAATGGGAACCTTCATTTGAATAAAGGGCTCTCATCAACATGATGGAATTATTATTGGGTGGGCCAAAAAGTGCCTTCAGTTTTTTAAGTAAAAATGAAAAACATATTTTTCATTTTCTCCAAGAACTTTATTGAACAGTGTTTTCACCCTTTTGTTCCACTGCCTTCCTGCCATTTTTCAGGCAACTTCATAATTCCATCTTCCCAAAACTTTTAATCTTCTTGAGCAAAGAGCTGTTCCAGGTGCCTTTTACAGTCTTCCCGGGAATTGAAATTTTTTCCATTAAAAGAATTATGTCGGGCTTCCCTGGTGACGCAGTGGTTGAGAGTCCACCTGCCGATGCAGGGGACGCGGGTTCGTGCCCCGGTCCGGGAAGATCCCGCATGCCGCGGAGCGGCTGGGCCCGTGAGCCATGGCCGCTGAGCCTGTGCGTCCGGAGCCTGTGCTCCGCAACGGGAGAGGCCACAACAGTGAGAAGCCCGCATACCGCAAAAAAAAAAAAAAAAAGAATTATGTAAAGACCAAAATAAATGAAAATCCGAAGGTGCAGTCAATGTGTGGTGTATACAGTGGATGAATCAGAACGACCCAGCCAAGCTGTAACAGTTTTTGCCTGGGCATCAAACATGCAGTCTTGGGTTATCCTGATGGAAGATTACGCGTTTTCTTTTGACTAATTCTGGATGCTTTTCGTCGAGTGCCGCTTTCAGTTGGTCTGATTTGCAGCAGTACTTGTTGGAATTAATCGTTTGGTTTTCTGGAAGGAGCTCATAATAGAGGAGTCCCTTCCAGTCCCACCATAAACACATCACCTTCTTTGGATGAAGACCAGCCTTTGGTGTGGTTGGTGGTGGTGTATTTCTCTTGCCCCATGATCTCTTCTGTTCCACATTATTGTACAGTATCCACTTCTCATTGCCCATTACAAATTTGTCTTAAAAATGGAACGTTTTCATTACATTTAAGTAGAGAATCACAGGCGGAAATATGGTCAAGAAGGTTTTTTTCCGCTTAACTTACGTGGAACACAAACGTCAAAGCGATTCACATGACCAGGCTGGGGCAAATGATTTTCAGTGCTTGATTTGGATATTTTGAGTATGTTGGCTATCTCCCATGTGGTGTAACATAGATTGTTCTCAGTTATCGTTTCGATTTGATTGCTGTCGACTTCAGCTGGTCTACCTGACCATGGAGCGTCGTCCAGCAAGAAATCTCCAGCACGAAACTTTGCAGACCACTTTTGACACGTACGATCAGTCACAGCGCCTTCTCCATACACTGCACAAATCTCTTTGTGCGTTTCAGTTGCTTTTTTACCTTTCTTGAAATAAAGTGTAATATGCCGAAAATGTTGCTTTTTTTCTTCCACCTTCAATATTAAAATGGCCACACAAAAAATTCACCAATTTTGATAATTCTTTTTTTTTGCGCGGGCCTCTCACTGTTGTGGCCTCTCCCGTTGCGGAGCACAGGCTCCGGACGCGCAGGCCCAGCAGCCATGGCTCACGGGCCCAGCCGCTCTGTGGCATGTGGGATCCTCCCGGACCGGGGCATGAACCCGTGTCCCCTGCATCGGCAGGCGGACTCCCAACCACTGCGCCACCAGGGAAGCCCTGATAATTCTTTTTTTAAATGCGTGCTGATATGACAGCTGTCACATACAATCTAACAAACTTGTTTAAGTGCTACTAAAGCCATCTTATGGAAAAAACTGAACAAACCTTTTGGCCCACCTAATCAATATTTGTCATTCAAAATTTTGCTGTCTTAACAAAATGTTTAGAGAAAGAGAAGCCTTCTAATAAAGCCAGCATATCTTTTAGGAGATTGAAGGCATTATGCTCACATCAGTAGACCATGAGTCAGGGCTCTGAGTTCTGTGTTTTGTGGTTGGGTAGACCATAGTCCATCCAGCCTGAATCGTGAGGGCTCCTGAAGACCCAGCTATTTGCTTAGTGAGCTCTTAGGCCTCCTCCCTTGCCTTTGCTTTCCTCAAGCTCTCATTGGCAGGGGAGTCAACCTAATCCTTGCAAAAGCTGCCATTTATTGAGTGCTCCTGATGTAGCAGGCACTGTGCAAGTTACTTAGCATGAATTACCTCTACTCCCTGTATAAGGGTGAGCAGCAAAGGAGAGGCCGGTCTGGGAGCTGAATCCAAGTCTCTCTGGTCTGAAGCCTGTGTGTTCTCCTGTACACCATGCTACTCGTCCGGTTCACTCTATAAATCTAGCTTCTCACCAAGGTGTTTTCAGTTGTTGGTGAGGAAGGGTTCTCTGCCTGTTGACTGAAAAAGCATTGAGTAGTTTTTTCCAAATTAAATTTTTCATAGACTTAACAAATTGTTTGTCATATTCTTTAATAAAGTTGATAAGGACTAATACTAAACCTTTGTTTTGTTTTATTGGTTTCCAGAGAAGAGTTAGAGAAGATGAAAAGTGTAATTGAAAATGCAAAGAAGGAAGAGGTTGCTGGGGCCAAATCTTATATAACTGCTGCAGAGGGGAAACTTCACAACATGATAGTTGATCTGGATAATGTGGTCCAAAAGGTGTGTTTCTTAGATCTTGTACAAGTATTTTTTATTTTTAATTGTAATTGTTTTGTCAGAGGATTTTTAAGAATTCCGGAATGTAGTAAGATTCCTATCATCTTTCTCTCTTTTCCCTTGAAAAGAATATTAGTTGTAACTAATTTTAAAAACTTGCCTTGGACACAAAGTGGATTCTTCAGTATTGTTGATACTTTTTATAATAGGTAGACATTTGCTCGTGGTCATTACCATTTATGGAAATTTCACAAGTCTGCACTTGTGATGTGTATGGGTAATTTCCCGTGACCCAGAGAAAGAGGGACAGGGGCACAGTGAGATGGGACAGGGCCTGTCCATGGCATTTGAATAGAATTAGAAGGAAACAAAGACAAGACTTACGTTCCTTTTTCTGAGCTTGAGATTTCTTTCTGTATATTGCTTATATATTCACAACCAAATGTAAATAAATAAATGACTGTGACTTAGAGTATTTTGGAATGTTCATGGTACTTTTTGTTCACTTTAACCACATACCCCTTGTATCTGTTCAGGTTAAGGCGGCTCAGTCTGAGGCTAAGGTTGTGTCTCAGTATCATGAGCTGGTAGTCCAAGCCCGGGATGACTTTAAACGAGAACTGGACAGTATTACTCCGGAAGTCTTGCCAGGGTGGAAAGGGATGAGTAAGTACAACTGAAGTGTTGGTACCTTCCCTTTTTTTTTTTTTTTAACAACTGATCAACTGATCTAAACTTGCTTCAGCTCCATTCTCTAGTCTAAACCCCTCTGGCATGCACATCTCATCTGATATGCAGTATCGTGTTTTCCACATTTTATTTCAGTCACACCTGTGACAGGTGACACACCTGGTTTAGCCGTGGTGGACACAAGTTCCAGCCAGTGTAATCTGGAATCTAAGTGAGTGAAGTGACATAACCTTGACTCTGTTAGCATATTATATATATGTAAAATTATTCAAAACCTTTGTGACTTTAAAAATATTCATAATGAATTACTTAAGGCACACCTTATGACTGCTTTGTGACAACACTGTGGTTGAGAACTCACCCAGGGGTGCTGGGTGGAAAGGAAATCTGCTGTGTGGCCTTCAACTTGCAAATAGCTCAGACTGCATGGAACTTTGATGGCTCAACAATTACACGTTGTAACTGCAGGGAATAGTCACATTTCCTTGAAGCTCTGTGAGAGTAATAAGAATCACGGAGATTACCAGGCTCAACAAAATCAAAACAGTACTTCTTAAATGCCAGCGTCTGTTAGAAACTGAACATCAGGTAGCACCTGAAGAACTGGCATTATAGACCTCTCTGGGGTGAAGATGTCAAGGCTGCATCACAGAACCGTGGCTGGTCTAAGGAGCTCAGGTAATAAAGACAGTGCAGGAATTTTCACAGCATCATAGCCAACCAAGGAGGTGTCATGGCAAGAAGTGGAGTCAAGGCTGTTATTAACTCAGATATGTAGTTAGTTTTTTTTAATGTAGTTGACTCACTTAAGAGGGAGATAGATACCAGATTCTTGTCAAAGCAAAAAATAAAAGCAGGATTTGTAAGAGAGGATTAAATGGAGAATCACACAAAGTTTAGTGTGGGAACAGTGAGTCAGTCTTATTTGAACATTGTTGGTTAAACTTGTTTGAACTGACTAGCAGCAGAGGGGACAGTGTGGACGGTGTGTCCTTGAGCAGGCCTGCTTCAGCCACATCTGTACTGTTTCCCTCACCAGACTCTTTCAAGGGCTGGGCTTCACTGAGGTTACAACTGAGACAGATGTGATTATCCCAGAGACATCCTCCTCCACAAGTCACTCTACCACGTTACCTTTTTTTAATCCTTCTGAAATACTTACTCACTGGTTTTTGTTTGTTGTGTGTGTATCTCTGTCCGTTGGATGTAAGCTCCTTGGCTTAAACCTGACGTTGGTAGACAGTAGGGAGTCTAGGTTGGCTGCAGTAAATTAAATAAGGTTGAAAGGGCAGGTCAGGCTTTGCCTATAGAGAGTTAGTTATGAGTGCCATCCCTAGAAATTTGCATTCTCTCATCTAAAATACTTGTCTTTGGTCTTCCCAGTAGGCTAAATCCTACTAATTTTTCCATGCCAGCCTGTGAAGTTTTTAGCTTAAAAAATTTGGGGACCTGGGTCGGGGGGAATTCGTTGGTGGTCCTGTGGTTAGGACTCAGTGTTTTCACTGCCGAGGGTGCAGGTTCCATCCCTAGTCAGGGAACTAAGATCCTGCAAGCTGTGTGGTGCGGCCAAGATAAAAATAAATAAAATAAACATTTTTTTTTTGGCTGATTAGAAAATTGCCCGTTGTAAAGCATGAAAACATTAAAGCAGGCATTCTCAGCTCAGCATTTTTGCCCCCAGAGAATATTTGGCAATGTCTGGAGACAGACTTGTCACATTGGGGGGTTCTGCTGTCATGTAGGGTAGAGGACAGAGGTGCTGCTCAGCACCCTCCAGTGCACAGAACAGCCCCTCCAACTAACTGTCTGGCCCAGAAAGTCAGTAGTACCAAGGTTGAAAGACCCAGCATGAAAGAAACGTATCATATAGAAAGGGAAAATCTTCTGCAGTGTAATCTTTGGATTATTTTTTAGAGGGAGGAAGGCAACCTCCATTTAATTTCTTATTTTTTAAATAGATTGAAAGGTACAAATGGCACCTGCTGAAGTTTTTCCCTTCCAGCCATGCCTACAGCTGCAGAGTTTTCCTGCCAGTGCTGCTGATTGCTTGTGTCCCTCTGGGGATAGTGACTTATTCCATGATTCCCTCAGCCCTCAATATATGTTCTCGCTTCTGAAATCTGAACTCTTTTAAGACCTATACTAAGCTCATTAGTACTGATTTGTGTTACCAGTTATTTTTCTCTTATTAGTCTTACTTCCCTAAGTTATGAGTATCCTGATGATACTTATCTGTCTAGTACTTTTTCTGTGTTCTCCATAGCTGAGCACAGTGGCAAACATAACAGTATTTAGCTAACATTGTTGAGCATTATTTTATTTCTAGCACTGTGTTCTGAGTGCTTCACATGTAGTTAACTTTTTTAAAGTTCATAACAATCCTTTGAGGTGAGTTTTATCATTATGCCCGTTTTATAGATGAGAAAACTGAGACACAGAGGGCTTAAGTAGTTTGTCCACGTTTGGGGCTAGTGCCAGGATCTCATTCTTACCTACTAGCCTCCCTGTTCTCTGGCTGATTGACTCGTATTGGCAGCACAGGACCCCCTTTTGAGCTTTTGAGAAGAGGGATGATGTGATTATCATAAGTAGGAGGATTCATTTTTATGAGCTTGAGGGTGAGTTTGACGTAGGGAGGGATGCTTCAGGGTAAGGAAGCTATTCAAAGCTGCTGGAGTAATCTGAGGGCGAAGTGATATGGGTCACCCAGTGTGTATGCCAAGGGCACTGAAAATGAGGAATAGGAAAGAGACTTAGAAGTGGTCATTCACCAATTGTTTTGTTTTGTTTTTGGCTGCACCGGTGCGTCTTGTGGGAGCTTAGCTCCCCAACCAGGGATCGAATCCAGGCCCCTGTCAGTGAAAGCGCTGAGTCCTAACCACTGGACTGCCAGGGAATTCCCAGCAACTGGTCTGTTGAACCATAACTTGTATCTAGTGAAGTTGACAGTGTATATACTCCCGATCCAACAGTTCAGTTCCTAGGTATGAGCTCAGGAAGACTCACACAGGTGCTCAGGAAGATTCATTAAAATGTTTATAGCAGCACTGTTTGTAAGAGCAGAAAAATCAAAGACAGTTAAATACCACACATATGGCAGTGCAGATGAATGACCCAGACCATTTCTCTTGAACATAAATGTTAAGGAAAAGCAAAAAGTTGCAGAAGAATATGTAAAATAGGATACCGCTTACATGAAGCTTAAGAACATGTAAAATGAAACTCTATATTGTTTAAGGTTGCATGCGTATGTGAAGTATAACAAAATGAGTGAGAAACACTATATTCAGATAGCGGATACCACTGTGGGAGGAGGGAGGAGGAGCCACTAGGAGGTGTGCGCATGGGTGTTGCCAGGATGAGAGAATGAGGTGCAATTTGTAGGTTGTCAGTATTCCCGAGGGACATTTCCTTTATTGCTAGTAGACTAGTATATGTAGCCATACTTGCGTGCCACGTTGACACTGACCTATTATCTCTTAGCCTTGTCCATCTTTTGCCGGTTTTTCCTGCAGCATTGGGACAGATCCCTGTGTCTCTGGTTGAATACCAGATTAAGTAGTTGAACTTTTAGGGCCATTCTGGATGAAAAATACTTGTCTTTGAACTTGTTGAATCCAAGGGTCATACCCAGGATATTAAGAAGCTTATTCTGAGAGGCAGGAGACTGGCTGCGGGTCCTCTCCTGTCAGGGCTTCACGCAGTGGCACTTGTGATCGTGGCGGGGAGCATCATCCGAACTCTTCAGAATGTTATTTTGTTTTCCTTTCCGCCACGTCAGGCAGTCATAGTTCTTAGTTTAATTTGCACCCATTAAGCACAAATTTAATGTGAGTTCACTGTTTTCAAATTTCCAAAGAAGAAAAATTAATTTTATAAGTATTTGCAATGTTAGGAGAGGCGTGGTATTGAGAACACAGTCAGGACTGTGCCTTCGTGAAATAGTCTACGAACTAATGCAAGTGGGATAAACAAGAATTGTAGTTTCCATGTAAAAACTAACCAAGTTGATTGCTTTACAAAAGTAGTTAGAGATGAGTCCCCAGAAACCAAGACTACTTTAATATTGACTCTCTTATTTTCTGAAATGTTAGAATTTACCTTGATTTATGTAATGTCTTCTGATCCTTTAAAAAATTTTTAGGAAATAAATTCATCATTTTACTTTCCAGTACCAAAATATGCTTTTTCTCCTACTAGCTTCTGCTTCCTTCTTGCTTTCTTTTGGATATTCCTATTTAATGATTAATAACTGAAACATGTACTTACTTTTTTTCAAACTTATTCTTTTTCTTTGTAGGTATTTCTGACCTAGGTGAGTAATTATGTGTATTTTATGTTTAAAGGCTTCTGTTTTGAGTCTTAAAGGACTCAAGTCTTTTCATTTTGCCTATGATTCTTATACTAAACCGTCTGAATTAATCTAAAGTAGAATTATGTTGCATGTGATAAATCTCATTTGTATATTTTTGTCATCCATGTGCTCTCAGGAACAAAAATGTTTTCACTATGTGATTGGAAACCTGTAGATATGATAGATATATATATATCTTTTATAAAAGATATATAAGATATATATCTTTTATAAAAGATATATATATATCTATATAAATATATATATATTTAAGTTTTTATTTTGTAAAATTTGAAACATTAAAAAGTAAGAAAACGATAATGAACTCCTGTTTACCCATCACCCAACTTTAGCAGTTACCAACACATGGCTGGTTTTGTCTCATTTATTCCCCCAACTTATGTTGAAGCAGATCCCAAACATTATATTCTTCAGCTTGTAAAAACTTTCAGTATGTTTTTTAGAAAAATGTGATGACCATACCGTTGTCCCAGTCAACAATAATTCCTTAATGTCATCAAAGATATCTCTTAAGTGTTCAAATATCCCTAATCACTTTATAGAATGAGTGTTTTTAGTTGTTTTGTTCAAATCAGTATCCAGAGGAGCTACACATGGTGAATTTGGGCAATAAATCTCTCATCCTCACTTCGTTTTTTGCTTTTCAATCTACGTATCGTGGAGTTGAGTTGTTTATCATAGTATT
Source organism: Aethalodelphis obliquidens (assembly GCF_003676395.1). NCBI lineage: Eukaryota > Metazoa > Chordata > Mammalia > Artiodactyla > Delphinidae > Aethalodelphis > Aethalodelphis obliquidens. The sequence goes on from NW_020837979.1 coordinate 13,497,648, forward strand.
TCCCATATTCTTTATTTTGCTGTTAGAGCCATAATTCCTAACCTGTGGTAATATATCAGAACACTTCTGGAGTGTGAGATTGGGGAAAGAAAAAAAAAAAAAACATCAGAATCAGAATCCTTGGGTATGATTATTTTTAAAAGCTCTACCAGTGATTCTGATGGACAGCTCTGGCTGCAGATCCCTGTCCTGGATCATATTATCTGTGTAAGAAAAAGTAGAAAACTCTTATAAGGGAAAAGTCTGAGAGAACTTGGATTTGATTCACGTTTTAGCAGAAAACGTAGAAGTGAGTACGTTTGTAAGCTTTGTATTTAATTGTGAGCTTTGTCCTTAGAGGCAGAATTATGGTGAGTTATAAAGCCAATGTATAATCAGTTCACACTGGAAGTACTGCTCATTTGGGTTCCTGGAAAAAAACTGATTCTATACTTGGAGGCCTCCCTGAATTATTTTGCTTGGGATTGAAAATGCTTAGTTGCTGGCCATGAGCTGTGAATTTCTGATTACACGGCAGCCTCTACATCTCTTTTGAAAAGTCAGCTCCTTCCTCTTGGCTTTTCTTCCTAGCTGTTTAAGTTACAATCAGTTGAGGCAAGTTACCTCGTAGATGTATGATTTTGGTGAAATCATTAACATTTTCATGTGGTTTTGTTTAGCTGACAGGCTCTCCCCCGACGACCTAAACTCCCTGATTGCTCACGCGCATCGCCGCATCGACCAGCTGAACAGAGCGCTGGCCGAACAGAAAGCCACGGAGAAGCAGCACATTGCCTTAGCCTTGGAGAAACAGAAGCTGGAGGAAAAGCGGGCGTTTGACTCTGCAGTGGCAAAAGCATTAGAACATCACAGAAGTGAGATACAGGCTGAACAGGACAGAAAGGTAAAGAAATGAGCAAAACTGCCTAATGTTTAAAGTGAATCTAACTTGTTTGCTTCTAGAGGTAATACCAGCAGTCACTGACTTTAAAATACTAGCTGTTAAGTCAGGCCAACCCCCCTCTTGAATGGAACTTTGGCCCTTGTTCTAGTCAGAACTTCTAGGGAAGGATTGGTCTAGCAGAGAGCCTGTACGTTGAGCTGATGCAGGAGTGTCAGAAAGTAACGAGCTGCTGTCATCCAGGATTATCTAGCTTGCCTTTTCCCAGTGGAGCCTCTGTCCCCTTAAGCAGTGCTGAGTCTGTTGGATTCCGAGTATATTATTCTCCTCAAGGGTTGTTTTTTGTTTCTTTGTTTGTTTATTTGGGGTTTCTTTGGCTGCAACACATGGCCTGCAGGATCTAGTTCCCTGACCAGGAATTGAACCCGTGCCGCCTACAGTGGAAGTGCTGAGCCCCAATCGCTGGACCCCTCTCTGCAAGCGTTTCTAAGTAGTTAGTGGTGAAGCATGGATGAAATAGCTGTAGTCTTCTGTCTGAGCACATCACGTATTAAATAGGTGTCTACAGGCTGATTTGGGAACCTGACTACTCATCCTACCTTCGCATTTTCTCAGCTGCACAGTTGACCATTCCCTCCTCCTTTTTTAAAAAAAATTAATTAATTTATTTTTGGTTGCGTTGGGTCTTTGTTGCGGTGCGCGGGCTTCTCATTGCGGCAGCTTCTCTTGTTGCGGAGCACGGGCTCTAGGCACGCGGGCTCAGTAGTTGTGGTGCACGGGCATAGTTCTCTGCGGCATGTGGGATCTTCCCGGACCAGGGATTGAACCCATGTCCCCTGCACTGGCAGGCAGATTCCTAACCACTGCGCCACCAGGGAAGTCCACTTCCTCCTCCTTGAAGCTCTTTCTTCCCTAGGCTGCCAGACCCCGCACTTGCTGGCCTTTCCCGCTGCCTTGCTGACGCTCCTTGGCTTCCTTTGCTCAGCCTTAAAATAGCGGCGTGCGCTGGCATTGTTCTGAAACCCTTTATCCATCTAAGCTGCCTCCAGGTGCTCTTTGCTAGTCCTGTGGCCTTGAAGTTCAAATACCGTCTATTACTGATACTTATATTGCTGGCTCTGACCTCTGCCTTGGCTTCAAGGGCTGTCCAGCAGCTGACTTGATGTCTTCAGCTGGATTTTCAGTAGTCATTTCAAACTCAACATGTTCAAAACAAATTTCTTGATTCTCTCCAAACTGTCTCCCAGCCCCTCAGCTGCTTCTCTCTAAATAAACCTCCATCCACTCATTGATCAAACTAGAAATCATGCTCAGTTGTTCCTCCATCAGTTTTTGCATCCAGACCATTGACAGAGTCTACCAGCTCTGCATTCAGAATAAATCCCTAAACGCTCCACTTTTCTCTCCTTCAGTCACCACCACCTTAGTTCAGAGTGTCGTCTTAACAGTGTTCCTGTTTGCATACCCATCTTTCTATGTCTGTTTACACAGGCAAGTGGTCCTTAGAAAATGTGTTCTCATCAGACACTATGCTGCTGCAAATCCTCCACTGACTGCCGACTGTATTTAAGATAAAATCCAAATTCTTAACTTATACCAGAGAAGCCCCTTGATCTCATTCCTGTTGCTGTGAGCCAGGCTTCCCTTACTTCCCTTATTTCCCTAGTGTACCAGGTACCTTGGGCTTTCTTGCTGTTGTGTTGGTGCCTTGACTACGTCTTTTGCCCTGGGGTAGCCCCATCCTGTTCCCTTCAATCTAAAGTAGAGTCTCTGTATTACTTTCTCTCATATTGCCCTATTTATTTTCTTAAAAACAAGTACCACAGTCTGAGATGTCCGTTTTGCCTGTCACTGATTCCTCTCTTGAAATGTATACTGCAAAAGAGCAAGGAGTTTGTCTGCCTTGAGCACCATCGCATCCAAGCTTACAGTAGGCACTGCCTGGCACAGGGCTGGCACTGCGTAAATATTTATGCACTGACCGAATGGATTCATTTATTAACTGTATTGTTTCTGAGAAAAAGGAAGTTATGATTTCCAGGTAATTAGTATTAAATAATTTGTAATATGACCCACGGCTAATTGTTAGGCCAGACATTGTAGGCTTTTCATAGTTTGGGCTTGATTTGGCCTGTGTTGAGTCTGAATTCGTACTAAAATAAGCAGTTTCAGAGGAGCTTTCTTTGTTGAGAGAAACTGTGTTCGGTAACTGTCAGACCTTTGTTACTTTTCTTAACAGTTCTGCATGGTAGGCATTATTATTCACAGACAAGAAAATGGAGACTTCGAAGATGAATAATCTCCCTAAGGCCACACAGATGGTTGTGGTGAAGCTGTGTTTGATCCCAAGTCTTTGTAGTTATTTCTGTGGTCTCGGATTTCTTGATTCTCAGGGGAGTATGCGATGCAGGAAATGACAGTGTTTGCTTTGTACAGGAGGCAGCCTGGTGATATGGAAGAAACTCAAGTCTGGGGGTTAGAGAGACCCCTGTTTGAAATCTGATTTCGCCACAGCCATGCGACATTGTTTGAGTCACCTTCCAACATTCAACTTTCTGATTCCTACGAGAATTTGAAATAAGAATGTGTTCCCGTGCACGGCTCATCGTAAGGGGTTCTGGACGTGGAGGCTGCCATCATCGTGGTTACTGGTCTTTCTCTTTTGCTAAAAGCGTATGTGGAGAATTGAGAATTCCTCATCACTGTGCTTGGCTTCACAGGTGGAGGAAGTCAGGGATGCCATGGAGAATGAAATGAGGACCCAGCTTCGCCGCCAGGCTGCTGCCCACACCGATCACTTACGAGATGTCCTTAGGGTCCAAGAACAGGAACTGAAATACGAGTTTGAGCAGGTGAGGACCTGTCGTAAAGCATCGTCTCCCTTCAACCTCCTTTTCCCCTTTACACTATAAACAGTCTCTGCTTTCCTTCTAACGTGCTCCATGTCATTCAGTCTGAGAGTGTGGAAGAATGGGGAAAGATTTCTAGTGGTGCCTGTCCTTGCTGGAGGGGGACTTCTATATATTTCACATCTGCTCCTTTTTACATAAAGGTGTACCTATGTGTTACTGATCAGATGTGTTTTGTATTTATGTCCTAGTCATTTGGAGCCTTTAAGCTTGAAGGAGGGTTGGTACAGGGGGTTTCAGGAAAGCAGGTAATAATACTTGACACATGTATGCCTGCTTTATCTCCACAAACCCTTGTGGATTATGTGGTAGTTCTGAGATTTTTATATTTGAGGAAACATCCCGGAGAGGTTAAGTTTGGAAACCACAGCAAACCATCAGGATACCTTTAATCATAATTAGTTTCTACTCAGCAAGTCATTTATAATATATTAACTTATTATTTTGTCTCACAAGAAGGGAATGAAGTTTTCCAAGTAAAGAAATCTTCCAGAAAATTGAAATTTATACCAATATGAAAAGGTATATTACTTTGAATTCTCTTTGATGAGTATTTTGAGAAAAATGAACTCTTAAAGTGGAAGATATTGAATACGACTTAATGTCTGGGTGGCCATACAGTTACTGTATTTTCTAAAGTTGTCATTTTCTCATTTTAATAGACTTCTTTCTTCCCCTCCTGGTCCTCTTCCTCTAATATTAGGTTCCACCAGTAAACTTGTAGAAGATGAAACATCACATGTGCCTTAAGAAATTTTTGAAACCTTACACATAATGTAGGAGTTTCATGACACCTGTTTTGAGATTAGTTAAAGGCCCTCTTTACTTTGGGAGGCAGCAGTTACTGGAAGACTTAGTGGCCGATAAGTGACGTGCACTGAGGTAGCATCACTTTCTCTGTGCACTGTTTACCATTTCAGGACCTGTCTGAGAAACTCGCTGAACAAGAATTACAGTTTCGTCGGCTCAGCCAAGAGCAAGTTGACAACTATACTCTGGATATAAACACTGCCTATGCCAGACTGAGAGGAATCGAGCAGGCTGTTCAGAGTAAGCACATGGACCTCTTACAGCTAATTTCATCAGCCCTACTTCTCAGGGTAAATTCTTGCTGTGAGGATAATGGTATACATGCATTGACATTAGGGAATAAAGATGCCAAAGTCCCTCTAATAAATTTTATTCATTTCTTAGAAAATTAGCCCCGGATTTGGTAAGTTTGTAGTATAGAGGGTTGTGAGAAGAAATTTAAAAGGATCTAAAAATTAAACCTAAGTAACTTGAAGTTTTACTCCTTATGTGACCGGCATGAGATCACCATTTACAAGGCAGTTTACCCAACACACTTTGGTGGTGTCTCATGTGCCCTGAGTGGAGAAAAAGGTCAGTGTGCTGCATGTTCGCCCTCCAGGCTCTGCCGTTACCTGGAGGTAACCTGGAGGGTTACCTGGAGGTGGTGACTTGCTTGTTCCACCCACCAAATGGATGGTAGTTATGCTGAGGCCTCCATGTGCCACACTGGAAGGGAAATGTCCTGACAGTGAGGATTTTATTAAGAAAATGGGTTTCTGTGGGATGTGATGGAATCTTTTTTGTCAGATAAGCATAGCAATAAGCTAAGTACTCGTGAAGTTTCAAGATCCAGTAGTCCGTTCCTTTGTAGAAAGTAAAGTTTCTGATGGCCTTAATGTAAGTCTTGGCTTAATTTAAATATCACATTTCTTTCTCAAATATTTCTGAAGATAAATGTATCTGAATTAGATACCCTGCATTCTCCTAGATGTCACAGGAAGAAAGAAGGGAGCCTCATCTGTGCACATCCACCCTCTCAGCTTTCTCCACGGCTACAGTAAAAACAAGTCCTCAGCAGATTATGTCGTGCCTTGTTGCCTCATGTGAAGAGGCCAGCTAGGAAAGAACGCACCATAAATAAGTGGTGGGATGGGCTTGGAAGAGGCTCTCTCCAGCCCCGACTTCCACTGCTGTGGAAGGTGTACCAGTTCTCTCTGTGTATGAGGACATAGTCAGGTGGAGAAAAAAGTCTGTCTTTGCCTTTTTTTTTTTTTTTTTTTTTAATAGGTCACGCAGTTGCTGAAGAGGAGGCCAGAAAAGCCCACCAGCTCTGGCTCTCTGTGGAGGCGTTAAAGTACCGTATGAAGACGGCATCTGCAGACCTGCCCACTGTTCCCCTGGGTAGCGCAGTGGAGGCCATCAGAGTCAGCTGTTCCGATAGTGAATTTGCCCAGGCTCTAAGCGCAGCCCTCCCTCCAGAGTCCCTGACCCGTGGGGTGTACAGTGAAGAGACCCTTAGAGTCCGTTTCTATGCCATCCAAAAACTGGCCCACAGGGTAGCCATGATCGATGAGACCAGGAATAGCTTATACCAGTACTTCCTCTCCTACTTACAGTCCCTGCTGCTGTTCCCACCTAAGCAGCTGAAGCCACCAGCAGAGCTCTGCCCCGAGGATACAAACACATTTAAGTTACTGTCATACGCCTCCTATTGCATTGAGCATGGTGACCTGGAGCTGGCAGCAAAGTTTGTCAATCAGCTGAAAGGGGAGTCCAGACGAGTGGCACAGGACTGGCTGAAGGAAGCCCGAATGACCCTAGAAACTAAGCAGATAGTGGAGATCCTGACAGCATACGCCAGCGCCGTAGGAATAGGAACCACTCAAGTGCAGCAAGAGTAAGGTCTAGGAAGAGTCTTGTAAAGTCACATCTCATGTCAAAGGAAATTGGCAGTAATATATGAAGGGTTTGCAACAAGGTCTCAGAACTGCCTAGAAATGAGCAGGTGACAGGTACTGTTCTAAATGTTAACACCTGTTGCATTTATATTATTCCTTCTTGCTGTCATGTCAGTCAACTCCAGGAGCACTTTATTTGCAACTTGGGTAACATTTTCTGTTTTTCAGGTTTTACTGATCAGGCTTGTGAGCCAGTGAAAATAATGTTTGTGGTCACTGTACTGTTGGTTTTGCCCTTGGAGCAAACTGAATAAAACAGAAATTGAAAACTGAGCAGCTTATCCCTTTTCAAAAAGTATCATTTCTAGTTTGTTGTGTATATGGAAAATTTCCTTGAGAAGCAGAAGTAGCAGAAGTAGCAACTCCTGGGCGCTCAGAGTTGCCAGGCTGTGAACCGGGTTTCAGAAGCCCTAGGCCTGTTCTTGGCTTTGAAGGTCCTAGTGAACTGATTCCTGCTGGTCAAACTCAAGAGTGATGTAAATATAAGCCAAAATGCCAATATGTTTATAATTGGAGATATGTCATTCCAGTGATTCATAGGCACTAGAAATAGTCTGTATCCCAAACTTCAATTGCTACCACAGGGAAAAATAATATTTTATATTGGGATCCAATACACCCGCACGCACCCTTATATGAATGTATACATGAAACGGTTTCTGGAACCATTGCTTCTCCTTTCTACTTGTGATGTACTGTGTTCTGGTCTGTGGCATTAGAAAAATGTTGGTGTCTTCTCTACCCACAAATTAATTCCACAGCCCTCAGAAAAGTTCATGGCTCCCAGTTCTGGAACACTGGTAGTTGACCTTGCTCCTTTCTGGTATGTGGACTGTGAATCTCTCCATTGAAGTGGGGGTGGGGAGCCTGGAATCTTAAAGGGGTTCAATAATTTTGTGGTATATTTGAACTGGATTGCTGTAAAACCCAGAGAACTTGCTTACATAGTTCACTTCTCTGAAGATTAGAACAGTTGCCATATTGGGTAAACATTAACCAGTGTTTCACCTTCCATTTTTTACTTCATGAAGTTACCGTCAACATATTTTTTCAAAATCATGATTTTTTGTTGAGGTTTTTTTTTATATAAATTTATTTATCGTATTTTATTTTTGGCTGCGTTGGGTCTTTGTTGCTGCGCGTGGGCTTTTCTCTAGTTGGGGCGAACGGGGGCTACTCTGTTGCAGTGTGCAGGCTTCTCATTGCAGTGGCTTCTCTTGTTGCGGAGCACGGGCTCTAGGCGCGTGGGCTTCAGTAGTTGTGGCTCACAGGCTCTAGAGCGCAGGCTCAGTAGTTGTGGCTCACAGGCTCTAGAGCGCAGGCTCAGTAGCTGTGGCGCACGGGCTTAGTTGCTCCGTGGCATGTGGGATCTTCCCGGACCAGGGCTCGAACCCATGTCCCCTGCACTGGCAGGCGGATTCTTAACCACTGCGCCACCAGGGAAGTCCTTTTTGTTGAGGTTTATGTGTTCATAAACAGATTATTGAGAGGCATTTTTATCTGAGCAGCATATCTGGAAATCATGAAAAAGGGTTGTCTATGTATTTCTGCAGGCCTGTCCCGGCTCCTGATGGTTACATTCAGGTCTGCATGGCGCCTGACGTTGTCCTTTGATTTGGGGACCCAGTGGTTCGTTTGGTGTTATTAACGGTCCTTATGTTCCCCCTAAGTGGATTCTTAATTCAGCACATCTAGTTTCTGACTGGAACACACACTTTGTGTGATGTCCTTAATCTCTGCAGGTAGAGGTACTCTCGGCACCTGTGGGCCATTAAGCTTTGACTAGAAGATAATGAGGCTGTTCTAAATTAAGCCTTTCTTCCCTTTGGAATAGCATGAAATTGTAGAATACATTAACTTGCAAAGCTGACTAACTTGTCATGTTAGAAGTGTTCATAATTTTTATTTTACTCAGGAAATGTGTAAAACATTACAGATTAAAAGGAAGTAAATTTCTCTAGGAGCCCAGGAATAACTTCCTTCGGATGTGATTATCTGAGCTCACAGGAAGCAAGCAATACTGAGCGGTTTATTTCAGCTCTCTAAATCAAATAACAAAAGCCACTGGCTTTCAATTTTAGTATTCCTTTAGCAAACCTCCCCAACCCTCACTGCATATTGAGAAACAAGATGATGTTGAAAGGGGACTCTGCTTGTCCAGGCCCTGATTTTTCTTCCTCATGCCCAGTAAGATTCACATCTTCCTGAGCTATCACTCAGCAACCCCTTAGGTGAAAAGGGCCTTCACTTGGGCCTAAAGAGCCTTTACGTGGGTTCTCAGTTCTACCTTCAAGGAGGTGGAATCATTAAAACTCTGATACTTGCCTTAATGTTGTTTAAAGTTTCTAAATCAGCAAAGTAAGTAAAATGTAAATTAGGCAGTCTCTTTTTTTAAGGCACGGTACTTCTGTGTTCCTTAGTATTGACTTAAACCCTCTGCTTTCTTAACAGGTTCTGCATAAAAGCAGTCTCCAAGCCCCAAATTAGTTGTCCCACGACTTTTAAAGTAATTTGAACTCAGTGCAGAAGTAACGATAATTTAACATAAACAGGAAATAAAAAGTGATTACATTTCAGGCAAATCACTCATCAGGTCCAGTGGGCACCATTTACCTGAAGCAGGGCTCGGCTCAGCTCCCCTGGTTTCCTCCCTGCGGATGCATTCAAGGGCTGGGGGATCTGAGAAAGCAGAGGGAGCATTGAGGAGGAGGGGCTTTGCCTGGGCACACCCCCCTTTTCCACAGGGGGTGGTGCCACGGTTTCACTGGTTGGTCCAGGTTAGCTGTAAGGACGCTGCCCTGGGGTCTCAGGAAGAAAGAGGAGGGGCTCTGGAGGGACTGTGGGGCACAAGCCAGCAAAGGCGCTGCTGTTGTGGGAAAAGATGGCGCTGGTATCGGCAAAGCTTAGGTTTTCCTGGGGATGAATTCTATTGTCACCTTCACTTCTCTTGGACGTTCTCAGTTTTCAAGAGTAAAGTCTTGCTGAGCTCTGTGAACTTGGGTTTGATCTCCAGTGTTCCTTCTAAAATCTTCTATAAAGTCCACAGCTATGCAGGTTGGCTAGACAACTTTTTTTTAAAAATAAATTTATTTTACTTATTGATTTTTGGCTGCGTTGGGTCTTTGTTGCTGTGCGCGGGCTTTCTCTAGTTGCAGTGAGCGGGGGCTACTCTTCCTTGTGGTGCACGGGCTTCTCATTGCGGTGTCTTCTTGTTGTGGAACATGGGCTCTAGGCGCGTGGGCTTCAGTAGTTGTGGCTCGCGGGGCTCAGTACTTGTGGCACACGGGCCGAGTTGCTCCGAAGCATGTAGGAGCTTCCCGGACCAGGGCTCAAACCCATGTCCCCTGTATTGGCAGGCGGATTCTTAACCACTGTGCCACCAGGGAAGTCCAAGGACAGTATCTTGATGTTGAAGGTGATCATATGGGTGATGGTTACTTTGTCCAGGAAAGGCCCCAGACAACATTCTTTTACAGGTTAGGCTCCTTCCTGGGCCAGGCTGGAGACTCCTTCACCCCCACTTTGTGTACCTTACATTTGCTCACTCCATGTCCTAGCACACCACCTTAATCAACCGAATAAAGTATGCCCATTTCTCGGGTAAACTGCCACTCTACCACTGAGATCTAATCTAAGTGATTCTGTAAACTTTGCCCTGCCCATCCACACTCCTGGTGACTGCCATCTTACAGCACGTCCTTTTACCAGCAGTAAAATAATTTACATCGCCATCAGGTACACTTATACGTGTTTATCAATATGCATATATCTGTGGTGCTGTAAGAATGTCACACAACTTGAACATATACAATGTACTTAATTTTCTAATCCGTTTCATTAAAATATTCTAGTCATCTTCTGCAAAAACTGATTTCAAACCCTGCTGTTTGAAGGATGTAAGAGTACTCAAATGTTCTATTGAACCAAAACCAAAATTGATAGGTTATTAACTTTGGCATAGAAAAACAGAACGCCTTATACTATTAGAGGGTAAAGAGAGAATGGAGACCAATCCTACAGGCCTTCCTTAATTTTTTTCTGAAAAGCTGAAAGCAGTTATTTTGCCCAGAATAGGAATCTGGAATGTCTGTAGCACAGAGTTAAGACCACATGGCCACAACATCACCCACTTGGAAAGTCCACTACAAACTCACGTGCCATCAGCCCAGATGGACCTTTCCCCCATCAACGCCATAGCTGCAAAGCACGATGCTGAGGACTGTTCTCTGGCAGGATTCCCCGGCAATGTAAGTGTTCTGCATCTGTAAGGACTGCACTGAATGCATACTCGGCCCAGAAGAATCAGCCATTTCCAGGTGCTGATGAACCAGAGGGAAAGGGAGGGGCCAAGTTTACAGAAGCTTCCAGGCAGCCAAGTTCTCTTTGCAGGTTTTAAGGCAAGATCACAGGCTAATCTGCCCTACCTATCCCTTTTGCTCATTTGCTATGTCAAGGGGCTACTGGGGCGATGCACATGAATACTTAAGTAGCTAGTTGCTGTCATTTCCCCTGCCCTCTGTCTCTCACTTAGATGTCTTAAATTCTGGTGATCTAGGAGAAAACATGAGTCAATACTTAGGTTTCTGAGGATGTATGACTGACTGGGTCCTGGCCAGAGGATAGCCAAATGGAGATGGGGACAGGCACATGTTACAGACACATGTACAACACGGTAGCCCATAAATGGCAACCCCGGCAGGGTAAGGACGAAGTTGCTCACCCGAGAACTCCTGGGATGCCTGGGTGAATCTGGCGATCAGATTATGAGCTAAGCAGCCTGCGCTAGAAACCCTTGTGAAGCTCCTGCAAGCCTCACAAGCTCCTGTTTGCTTCCCAGACCACTTGCAAGTCATGAGAGAGGCTGGAGTAGAGGTTCTCGACCTACTCGATTACCAGCAATACACAATTATGTCAAGAAGACACTTCAATCCTCTTGTCATCACATACATTTAGGCCGCTTTAAGTACAGCACAACTGAAGGTGCCAGCACTCACACAGAGAGAAAGGGGGAGATGAAACTCTCGTGCAAGGCCCAAGCCTAGTGGGAGGCTGTGGGCTATTCTATAAAAATAATGGAAATGCATACATACGTACCTCAGTTACAGTATTTATTTCCAGTCTTCATCTTCCCAGCTGTGCAGCCTAAACTCCTGACGTTGTTCAATCAGTTCTAAGATTAATAATTTCCCACATATAAATATCCCTGAATTTGGCTACTACTGACCCAGTATCAACTGTGATGTAATTGTACAAAAACTTCCTTTAGACGCTTTCTGAGTCGGAGGAAGTGTCAGGTCATAGCATCAGCCAACAAAGGCTACAGTCCCCAATGGGGGAGGGGCAAACCACACCGACATCAGCTGACAAACACTGCAGTTGGGCGGAGCTTAACATCACAACGTGTGTCCAAAGAAATGAAAATGGCAGTGCCCCTTCTGTTCACGTGGGAACCCTGGCATGGATGGTTTAGTTCAGGAATTAAACGTAAACAAGTGAGCGTTGTTATCAAGATTCACCAAATCTGTATTCTCTTGTTTTCTTCACATTACAATTAAATACTAACATCTTCAGTTCTCAAGTGTAATCACAACAGCCACGCTAGGCCACAGTAGCTCCTGATTCGACCACTTTTATTTGCCTTCGCCGACGTCACTGTCACTGTCACTGCTGCTGTCACTGTCGCTGTCACTGGTCAATGCAGTTAGATCTCCCAGGGCTTCCCTGTAAGAAAAATAAATGGGAGGGTTACACTGCAACTCAGGCTCGGGGCTGGGCGACTCTGCAGCTGCACTAAAGCAACAAAGGAAAAGGTTCCAACCAGCAAATAAACCTATAGGCCTCCCTGACTTTTATGACAAACGAAAAATATCGTTAAACCAATACATCCTGACTTTCTGCAAGGAAAGGAAGTTCAGGGGGTAGAAAGCTACAAACATCTGAATGGGCAGACAGACAAATGGTCTGCTCCATTTTCATAACTTTCCTTGATGGTGATGTACAGGACCCACTTACTTCTGCTCCTGGCTGAGGGTGAAGTCAGCCATTAGTCTCTGGGTGAGGCTCTCACAAATAGGTAAGCTGAAGGCACCTGCCAGCTTCACTATCTCAATGGCCTGGGCAGGGCTGCCGGATGCTTTTGCACTGTCCATAAACTCATTCAGCAGCTCATTCCTGTGAAAGGCAAAAATGTCAACATTCCCCAACTAAACCCCTCAAAGATTCACATACAAAATCTAGTACCTTACAAAGATCAGTCGTAAAATCCTCAACAGTAGCTTTGCAGACAGTTACATGGAGTCTAACTTTAAAGGGCCAAATAAATAATGAACACTGGTTCATTATGCCTTCACTGAGGATCCAGCCAATGTATCCCCAGCGTGCTGTGATCACTGAGCACAGATTGAAAAAAACAGCGCTTGCCTCAGGGTGCCTTAGATGGTAGGAGTGACCGATCACCTACCTGCCTAACAGAAAAGTGCCCAATTGCCATGGCTGAGGTACGTGAGGAAATTCCAACCCCCTTCCCCCAATAAGAGTTAAACGCATGTGGCTAATCCAGGATGTCCCCAGGCAGCCCTGTTAACTTGAACTTACCCAGGGATCTTATTATGTTTCCTGAAAAGCCCCAGCATTTTCCTGTTCAAGATGAGATAGGAAAAAGGTTATGAATACTAATAGAACAGAAGGCAACCGAATGACCATAGCTTTTCTCCTGGACTCAGAGACCAAGTGTCCTTCCTGACAAGCAGAGGGGAAGCTCCTGGAGACACGTCTGTGAGCTCCACCAGCTCCCAGCCCTATCTTCCCATCAGAATCACCCCAGGTGCCTCAGCCCCCTCTTCCCAAACTTCATATATGCACATAGCATTACAAATTTCAAAGGCAAATCTGCTTTGGTGCCAGCGTTGAGAATTGCTGGGGCATATCCTCCTCCAGAGGATCACTTCTGTCCCCCCGGGGAGGGAATGTATGATATTATGTGGGCAGTGGGAAGAGAGGGATGCAAATACAATTTGATCTCTTTCCTCTTACAATCCAGTGTGAGCTCAGTGTGTCCTAAAACGACGTTACGAAGAGCAGGCTCAGATTAAGGCATCAGTCTCATGTAAGTGCTTGCCGTCATCCTGCCACACGCAGGACAAAGGACAAACACATACACTCAGCTCCCATGATCAGCTGAGGTCCGTACCCCTGCGCCAATCATCACAGCCTGATTCATAACAAGCGTGTGTCAACCTGCCCTAGTCGACAAGTCCAAGCATCAAATGTTTGTCAGCAGCTGTGTAGCCGGCTGTGTGATTTGCCACCAGTTATGATCAGAGGAGGCAGCAAAACCTTTAGCAGCCTTTCGTGGAGAGAGCAAACATCCACACCGTGGACTGACCATCATGTTCAAATTACGGTCCTCTCCAGTGAACAGCCAGGCACAAGAAGCCCTGTCACTGGCTCTTAACACCAACACACGGTTATATCCAAAACAATACACATCGGAACCGCCCCTAGCAAGGACTCTCACTGACTTCTCCACTTTTGGAAAAACGACTATGCATAACGTCTCTATTCACAGTTAAACACCAGAAATTAGTATGTGAGTGAAGTGCTGATGAACACACAGAACTAGAATACAGTGGCACAAACCAAAGACGGGTTCTAGTCAAGGCCAGGTTTAGTAAACTGGTAAAATGCCAGGTTCCGGAAGTCCCAGTACACAGCCCACATTTTAAGCTGGGGGGCGGGGGGGGCAGAGAAGCATCCATGAGATGACTTGAATAAACCAAATGACCAAAACATTTTCAAAATTAAGATTCTCTAATCACTTTGTTCTACTCAAGTGAACGGAGAAGTGACTCGCCCACAAATACAGAAAACAAAAACGGAAAGAGAATGAGCCCACTGAACCACACCTTCTCTTAAACTCATCATGTATACTGGTTCCTCTTGCCCAAGTTTGCTTTTTTAGTTGGTATTTGGAAATTCCTATAGAAAACACACTACGTAGAAAACTCGTTTGTCTCCTGATAAACTACATAGTGTGCAGCCAAATTAGAGAAACGCTAACGACCGGGTAGAAGTTCTCTGAGATCCAAGTACAGATGCTTCCAGTGACATGTGCGGCATGTACTGTACTCACCAGGCTTCCTGGGTTCTCCCGGCCCTCAAGAAGAGGACGGCTATGTGGTTCAGAGAGCTGGCCAGCCAACTGGGAGCCGTCTGTCTGGCATCCTGGCTTTCGTAAGTCGATTTGATATCTGCAGCACAGTCAGCAAACGCCACCTGCAGCTGAGACGCTCTGAGAGTCAGCAGAAATTTAAGTTCGGGAGACTCCATAGGACCATTAAAATTTTTAAGCAATGCATTTTACCGTTGGAACACATCACATGTGCAGCACACAGTAATACAGTATTTAAGAAAAAAAAAAAAGCAAAGCACTCTGCCCTGGGGTAATAATGGGATCAGCCACATATTTCAAATCCAACTACAGGTTTTCTTTTTAGAGAGAAATTTACAAGAAGGCAAGCTGCTATTAACTGTCAGGATCGAGAGGATCCACTTTCATGCTGCTTGCTTTGGACTAGAGGAGTAAGAGTGACTTTAGATGGCAGAATTCTCCACAATGATAGGTAAAACCATGGAAATGACCCTCACCGGCTGTCAGTATTAGAGGATACACTGGTTAGTATACATCTAATAACAACAGCAAAACCTGAGTGTCAACACAAGCCTACCTCTGGTGGGTGCCGATCCCTTGCCATAAGCATGAGAATCTCTTCTTTTAGGTCACGGCGAAAAGTATGACCATATTCTTTACTATCTAGAAACAAAAAAGAACAGAGTGAGAAGTGGTCACTGGCATGTACAACCAAGACTCTTTGGCTGACCTTTGTCCACTGTCAGCAGTCACCCATATTTGTTTGGAGGGGTGGACATACATTGCTGACATGTATTCCAGGATTCCAGAAAACTAGCAGGATGATTCATGGTAGGAAAGGACAAACGAGCAGTGAAAGCCAGCACCAGTTACGTGCTCCCAGGCAAGTGTTAACGCGGCACGTGCACCACACTCCAGCAGCCACCAGCTCCACGCGGCTCTACAGCACGTGGGAATCGTCAGTAGTCCTTGTACACTATCATTAGAGCAGCCTTGTAAGGTAGGAGGGCGGGGCTATAGTCTCTGTCTCAAGGCAACTTGAGGCAGACGGAAAGTGATTTTATGATCAGTCACCTAGTGGATGACATACAGCATCTTCTGCAGCCAATTTACACATAACCACACACACAAACCCAGTCATGGCTGTTTCTTAGAAACCTGAGTATCACTGACTGGTTAACTTTTTTCTAATTTATTTATTTAACTTATTTTAAAATTTTTGGCTGCATTGGGTCTTCGTTGCTGCACGCGGGCTTTCTCTAGCTGCGGTGAGCGGGGTCTACTCTTCCTTGCGGTGCGTAGGCTTCTCATTGCGGTGGCTTCTCTTGTCGCGGAGCATGGGCTCTAGGTGCTCGGGTGTCAGCAGTTGTGGCACGCGGGCTCTAGAGCGCAGGCTCAACAGTTGTGGTGCACAGGCTTACTTGCTCTGCGGCATATGGGCTCTTCCCGGACCAGGGATTGAACCCACGTCCCCTGCACTGGCAGGCGGATTCTTAACCACTGCGCCACCAGAGAAGCCCCTGGTTAGCTACTGAAGCACAGTGATGCAACATGGTATAGAGGAACGAACGGCACAGGCTTCGGGGGTTGATATTTTGGGTGTCCCAGGTAATTAACACTGATGTCACACAACTGCACAAAACCCAGCCTTTTCTTGTCACAAAGGAACCAATTTAGGTCTTTTCCACTACACTGTCACTCATGCAATCCAATATGTAACATGAGCAAATGACCCTGAAGTAGACCTCAACTACTGCATTCAATTTAGTCAAAAATGGAAGTTTTTGGGACTTCCCTGGTGGCACAGTGGTTAAGAATCTGCCTGCCAACGTAGGCGACACGGGTTTGAGCCCTGGTCCGGGAAGATCTCACATGCCGCGGAGCAACT
Organism: Aethalodelphis obliquidens; assembly: GCF_003676395.1. Taxonomy (NCBI): domain Eukaryota; kingdom Metazoa; phylum Chordata; class Mammalia; order Artiodactyla; family Delphinidae; genus Aethalodelphis; species Aethalodelphis obliquidens. Next base: position 13,514,224 of record NW_020837979.1, read on the forward strand.
AAGCCCATGCGCCACAACTACTGAGCCTGTGCTCTAGAGCCTGCGAGCCACAACTACTGAGCCCACGTACCACAACTACTGAAGCCCGCATGCCTAGAGCCCATGCTCCGCAACAAGAGAAGCCACTGCAATGAGAAGACCGCACACCGCAACGAAGAGCAGCCCCCTCTCGCTGCAACTAGAGAAAGCCCGCGCACAGCAAGGAAGACCCAAACAAAGCCAAAACATAAATAAAGAGTAGTAATAAATTTTTAAAAAAAAGTAGTTTTCTTCCCTAACAGTGTTAACATGCTTGTTAATCAAAACATAAGACAAAATGAGATGGGTCAGGACACATAAGCTGAAACTGACCTTTCCAGATCTGAGGAATCAATTCTAGACGATTGGCCACATCTAATGCTTGAAGAAGATCTATCAGTGTTTGGGAATGTGGAAAGAATACCTGATTCAGAAAAATACAAATACATTTTTTAAGTGTTACTCAGCAAAGACAACCACAAACATCTACAATGATAAACGGTAAGTAATGAATCATCTTACTGAAGGTATCAGGTCCTTATACCACTTCAAGGTGACATCAATTTGTTCCATTAGACAAAGCAAACCAAAGAACTTGGAACTGTAATGGAGAAAGAAAGCATGTTTAGTTTAAAATCCGTGCTTAATAGGGGAATGACTAAATTACAGCACAGTCATATGATGACGCGTTACACAGAATTTAAAGACAGTAAGTTACACACAATTTCAAGTTACACAGGCCAATGCTGGACCCAGGAGGTGCTGCGTGCTTTCTGGACTTCCCAATTAACACCTTCTAATCCTCAACCAGTCACTGATGCCACCTCCTGGTTATACTCTCAGCTCACGGTGAGGAGAGAGCAGGTCTCCTATTCACTTTAAAAGCGTTCAACGTGAAGCGAGGACTTGGACCACAGAGAAGAGAGCCGTCACACACCTATACACAGTCTGCCTCCTGAAGTTCTGGTTTTCCTCTGTTTAAAAGCAAACCCACTTAAGGAGTCTCTTTGGGCTCCAACATGTTCATCTTCAAAAACAAATGAGGCTGCAATGAAATCTTTAGGGACCCACCCTCCTATGAATTCAAAAACATAAAATAGGAGGGTTTACAGGGAAAAGATACACGGATTTAAAGTGTTACAGGGACATCCCTGGCAGTCCAGTGGTTAAGACTCCACGCTTCCACTGCAGGGGTTGCGGGATAGATCCCTGGTCATGGAACTAACATCCTGCACGCTGTGCGGTGAAAAAAACAAAAAACAAAAACAACAACAAAAACCCCCCAAAGTGTCACAAATAAAAACAGCTTAAAAGATACACAGCAGACATCTCAGTCTGACAAATCAGTTTTACCACTGCTTGACTCTTCAAGTGTTCAATTAACTTACACTGTTAAGTCAGGGTCAAGCTGCCTAAAATTAGGCCGCCAATAGCCTCCCACTGGCAGAACTGACTACTGGTTGCATACAGGTGCTCCGTTAATGCAGAAGGATACATTTCCAATACACTTACTAGTAGAAATAACGCCGATGATCCGGTCCAATGAATTTCCGGTTGTCTCCAGTGTTTAAAAGGTCATGGACCTGGTAAGCAAGTTCTAGATCTCTGAGAGATGAGCACTGAAAATTTACAAGTAGTAAATAAGCATCATTCTGCGATCCTTATCAGCCCAACAGTGGCTCATTACATAAAGAGCTCATTATATAAAGAAGTACAGTTACCTGCATCTATGCTGGTTAATGTTAAAACATCTATGCTGATTTAACATTATTATTGGTTGACAGCAAATGAATTACAAGAAAATGGGGGGGAGGGAGGAATCAAAACAAATCACCAAGTTCTGTGAAATTTAAAACAAAATAACCTTAATCTAGTAATTATACCTATATTTAGTAACTATATGAAAACACCTGGTTGCCATGCACAAGACAGCTGGAGTGCTCACTCCAGCATCACTATACTGGCAAAAAACCCATGAAATAACTCCAAAACCCACCCACAGGAGAAGTCCTTCCCTCCTGTGAAATAACCGTACTGCTGTCAACAAACAAGATAACATGGAAATGAGTCTGGACGTGCATGTCTGAATAACCAAAGGAGAAAACCTGGAAGGACACTCACTAAAATGTACAGCAATTATCCTTAGGGAATAATATATATATAATAATATATATCCTTAGGGAATAATAGGATATGCTAATTCATTCTGAAACTGCTTGAAAATTTTCCTATGATTAGTATGATAAGATGAAAAACCAAACTTAAAAACCATCAATTTAGGGCTTCCCTGGTGGCACAGTGGTTGAGAGTCCGCCTGCCAGTGCAGGGGACATGGGTTCGTGCCCCGGTCCGGGAAGATCCCACATGCTGCGGAGCGGCTGGGCCCGTGAGCCGTGGCCGCTGAGCCTGCACGTCCGGAGCCTGTGCTCCGCGACGGGAGGGGCCGCAGCAGTGAGAGGCCCGCATACCGCAAAAAAAAAAAAAAAAAAAAAAAAAAAAACCATCAATTAAAAAAGTTACCAATAGGCAAATATGAAATACTCTGAAACCTTACTTTCAAACCTTACTTTCTGAAGAAAGGTATGAAAAAAGAAAATGTATACAATAAACACAGGGCAGGAATGTTGTGATTTTGTAGAGATTTAAGAGGAATAAAAATTAGAACTAAAGACATGAATATAAGTAAGAGTCAGGAAGTGCAAGAATCAGGGAGAATCCCCCCACCTCCCCAATGATGAATTTAGGAGATGGATAAAAGAAAAAAGGAAAACAGAAGTTAAGCAAGAAATTGTACTTACAACCCTCATGGCTGACTGAAAAAACATATCTGCAAATCAAAGTTCACAAGAGCGTTGGTTACTATGGATAAAACGTTTTCAAGTCAGTAACATTAATAAAAATCCTGGCAACAAAACTGGTAACGTGTAAGACAAACCTAACGGCGTAAAAACTCAGGAGGGGAAGCACAGGAAGCATACAGCTTCCAAGAATCACTAAGCTAAATTAAACCCTGTCCTCATCAAGGCTCTAATACCCGGCAGTCAGGAAAACAGGGCTCTCTGTCTTATACAAGCAATTTCTGTACATACCGTCATCCGGGTCCTTTGGAGAAAATTTCTTTCCCATTAATTCATTCATGATGTCATAGATGATGAGGGACGATCCTTTTGAAGGGTTTTCTGCAGAACAAGAAGGCAACTGGGTTTTCTCATGAGTTCACTTCCTGTACAACCACCGGGTGTGCAGAACTAGTCCTAAGGCCGCATTTCTCCTTCCTCCACCCAAGGCACGGAGCTGGCCGGGCACATCCCTGCTCGAGCAACGAGTGCACCCTCTGCACAGAGTGCAGCTCTCCCCAAGACCTGGGACAGTTACAGGTGCTCCCAACAAAGACTCCACCCTTCCTTCTTAGGCTCCTCACAAGGTCGACTTGCATTGAAACGGGAGACAGACAGACCCTCACTAAGCCTGCATACTTAGAAAACAAACATGTTTTTGCTAATAAACATTTGCGCTCCTTTTAAATATAACCAGGATGAGAGCCAAGAAAAAGAAAACTGTAGAATTAAAATGCACCTATGACATTTCCAGTTAAACATTTCACATTATTAATCCACATCCCTTCCCCACCTTATCCATATGCAAGTGATAATATACTTTCCATGACAGCACAGATGTACTTTTGAAGTTCCTCAAGCATGTTTTCATTTGTTAGCAATCCTAATTATTCTGTTAGTTTTATAATAACCTATTTCATATGTATCATTTCTTCATTATTTTAGGCTTTCTCCTTTGGGTAAATTCCTAGAAATTATTATTACAGGCAGCCAATTTATATCCCTCAGACACACCAACACTCCTCCCCCCACGGCCCTGGGTATTACTTAGGAAGCACAAGTACCAATGACTTTAGTTAGCAATGGAACCAAAGTGATATGCGATGTTGAGGAGAAATGGAATAGGCTTTGGGGTCAGAAATAATAGCTTCAGCAAAATGATACCAAAGTTGAGTAAAATTTTGGAAGACAGAATTACCATGGAAACTGTTTACCTGTCTTCAAGATAAAGTCAGTTAACTGCCCTTACTTCCCGACAGGTGAGAATGTGAATTTTGTAAAACTAGCCCTCCAAAACAGATAATCGAGGTTTTCTGTTGTTTTCACACATAAAGTCTACCACAGGACAGAAGGACTAGAATTGTCATTTCTGAACCCAGAGGTTCTTTCTCAGGTTGGGGCAAATGGATAGGAACCAACAGACTGTGAGTGCCTACTACCTGCCTTCCAAGCACAGGACAGGACACTGTGCATAATTCATTTCATCATTACACCGTGATGGCATCACTCAGGTAAAGTATCCAGTGCCTGCTGACACAGGTGGTAAATGGTAGAGGTGAAATTTCAACTCAGGTGTGCCTTGCTCCAAAGTCCATTCAATAGAGCACAGCTGACCTAAAACTAGGTGACAAACAGAGCCTCAAGGTTCTCCCATGAGGTTTCAAAAGAAAGTTAAGGTTACTGTGGGGCAGCACCGTCCAGCAGCTTCCTGCAAGGATGGGAATGCTCTGCACCTGCATCGCTGAACATGTAGCCAGCAGCTACGAGCGGCTACTGAGCACTAATGCCATGAAGGAATTTTTAATTTTATTTCATTTTAATTCAATAGCCATGTGTGGCTAAGTGGCTACTGTATGGGACAGCACAGCTCTGGAGAGCAAAAGGAACTCCAGACTAGTTTCTCCTGACCAAAACTGTCCACCATCCTTTCTTTTTTTTAAAAAAATAATTATTTCTGGCTGCATTGGGTCTTCGTTGCTGAGCAAAGGCTTTCTCTACTTGCGGCGAGCGGGTGCTACTCTTCGTTGCGGTGCGTGGGCTTCTCATTGCGGTGGCTTTTCTTGTTGCGGAGCATGGGCTCTAGGCGCATGTGTTCAGTAGTTGTAGCTCACGGGCTCTAGAGCGCAGGCTCAGTAGTTGTGGTGCATGGGTCTAGTTGCCCCGTGGCATGTGGGACCTTCCTGGACCAGGGCTTGAACCCGTGTCCCCTGCATTGGCAGGCGGGTTGTTAACCACTGTGCCACCAGGGAAGCCCCACCATCCTTGTTAGTACATTTAATGACCTCCCTCCCCTCCAGCTCAAGTTTTACATCACAAACAAGATGTTACTCTCCTCAAGAATAACGGTTTGCTCAGGCTGTAGACAATGTTATTTTGTGAACTGTCTAGTCTTAATTCATAAGCAGTGAAGTTAGCCTAATTTCTACATAAATTAGTAGCATAATGACATACATACCATGTTGATAAAACAGCTGAATAATATAGTGATACGTTGCAAGCGAGGGTTCTTATATTACCAGGTACATAGAGGAAAAAAATAAAATAAGTCAAACACAGCTATACAAAATACAGCTCACTGAGGCACACTGATCTAAAAACATATTAATGTTGGTATTTAAGTAAAAGATACATTTCTGTTCCTCTGAACAAAGACATTTGCTAGCTCATATGATCAATGTAAAGATGGAAAGGTGTCAGAGATTGAATCCCTCTTAGAAAGCCCAGACACCTATTACAGCCAATGCACAATGAGTTTCATTTAAGAAAACTAAAGCATACCAAAGTGAATTGATTCCCAAAACATCCTTCAATAAAGTAATTACTGAAAAATATACAACACACTAGGCACACAACTGGGTTCAAATACTTATACTAGAAAATGTCACGAGTTTAAAACCAGCCAACTGTAGGAGAACAATTCTCCCTAGAATTAAGAAATCCATAAAAAAGTACCTAAAATACTAAAAGAATGTAACTTCCTATAAACAACACAAAGATGATAAAAGAGTTCCCATCATAGTAAATACACATAATTAAAATGTGCTAAATGGTGGAAAGGAAATTCCCAACATACTATGTAAACAGCAAAAGAGTTTACAGTCTCTTTTTTGCTTGTCTGGACCTGAAACCTCTGGTCAGCACTGTCTTCAGTGAGGGACACTAGGACACATCCTCACCTATTCCAATGGCTTTCATTTCCCGTAAGGTCTGTAAGGCTGGCAATTTTCCAATTGCATGAAATCGTCGGAGACATTTCAGAATAGTATTAAAAGTCTGTAGGTTGGGTTTCACGTTCTGTGCAACCATTTGTTTCAACAGGTCCTAGTTGAATCAAAAGCAGGAAGTATTTTTTATGGCTGGTAGGTAATTTATCCAATAAACTAATGTAACATACTAAAAAAGACTTGGGGTCTCTGCCTATGTTTAAAGTAGATTTATAAATACATCCCCAATTTCAGAATTATCTAGTAACTAGCAGGACGACTAACTCTGCCCCTTAGAGAAGCCCCTCCATCAGTTACCCTGACAGCATGTGATCAAGGTGTCCAACTGTCTTTAGTGGCCCAGTGAGTTTGAGACTGAAGCAAGAGAGCAGACTAGAATGGATTGCGTTTTTTCCTTTTTTACATGCGCAGTATGGTATAACACGGTTTCTATTCCTGTCACTTCAATCCAGTGATTTCAATCTTTTTAAAAAATTAATTTATTTTATTTTTCGCTGTATTGGGTCTTTGTTGCTGCTGTGGGCTTTCTTTAGTTTTGGAAAGCGGGGTCTACTCTTCGTTGCGGTGCACGGGCTTCTCATTGCAGTGGCTTCTCTTGTTGTGGAGCACAGGCTCTAGGCACGCAGGCTTCAGTAGTTGTGGCACGTGGACTCAGTAGTTGTGGCTCAAGGGTTCTAGAGCACAGGCTCAGTAGTTGTGGCGCACGGGCTTAGTTGCTCTGCGGCATGTGGGATCTTCCTGGACCAGGGCTCGAACCTGTGTCCCCTGCATTGGCAGGCAGATTCTTAACCATTGTGCCACCAGGGAAGCCCCTCAATTTTTTAAATCTTAGCTAATAAATTTTTTCAATAAATGTGTCTCATTTTAATGAAAAAACCATTATGAGAAATAAGTGAATAGAGCAACCCAGGTCTTCCTGGATTCGAGCTGTATGCTTGGGTCACATGTCAGATACACCTACGTAAACTACAGGGTTGCTGGAAGGGTGTGAACAGGTCACCATGAGCTGAGCGCCCAGCACAGTGACTGCCATGAAGATGCTCAGTGAATGCTGTCTCCAACCCACGTACTCCTAGCAAAGAATATTTTAGGCCTATTAGAAGACAAAGTGAGAGTTCCTCCTTACCAGTATATTATTCCATTTTTCTTCTGCTTTCTCATTCGCCACGAATGCTGTTGCTTCTATCAATGAATTGAAGGTGTGCACATCAGCTATAAAAGAAGAAAACTACTTTAACAAAATCTGGGGTTGAAGATTAAAGGCAAAGACATGCGCACATGTCTACAAAACTAGAAAACTATTCTTTTCTCTGGCTCTGGACTCCTGCTTCAATCACCAATACCACAGGAAAAGATTAAGAATGAACAAATGACTGAGGTAAAATCCTGAGATTTTATAGATGCCTGAGAGAAGGAAAGAAGAGGAAGGACAGAGGGGAATTCTCCAAACACACTTACCACGAAGTCTGTTGTTTAATAATTCAGTGTACAAGTTTAATGCCTGCGTAGGAGCTCGGTGCTGGAAAAGGGAAAGTATGAAAATTAAGGATCATCAAATTTGTTCATTTAAGAAATATGTGCGTATCGACTGCTCTAGGGTTTGGGAACACAGTAGTAAACAGATATGGTCTCATTCTCAAGAAACGTATCCTCCGTGCAGTGGTTCTCTACTGGGGCAACGCTGCTTCCCAGGAGACACTGAATAATGCTTGGAGACATTTTGGCTGTCACAGCTGGGGCGGGAAGGATGCACCACCGGCATGCAGTGGACAGGAGTGGCTCCTCAACGCCCTTCAAGGCGCTGGACAGCTCCACAAGAGCAGATTATCTGGCCCAACGGTGAACAGTTCTGAGGTTGAGAAGTGCTGATTTAGGGGAAGATAAAGATATATAAAACAGAGTTTCCCTGGTGGTGCAGTGGTTGAGAGTCCACCTGCCGAGGTAGGGGACGCAAGTTCGTGCCCCGGTTCGGGAAGATCCCACATGCCGCGGAGCGGCTGGGCCCGCGAGCCATGGCCGCTGAGCCTGCGTGTCCGGAGCCTGTGCTCCGCAACGGGAGAGGCCGCAACAGTGAGAGGCCCGCATACCGAAAAAAAAAAAAAAAATATATATATATATATATATATATATATATATATATAAAACAAACGTTACCTTCACCATTCCTCGGATCATTGTGCAGTAGGAATGTGCATTTTTCTCTGGCATTAGAGCAAAGATTCTCTCAGCATTGTTTTTTGCTCTAGACACAAGAAAGTAAATGTGAACCAGAGGAAACAGGAAAAACCAGTAATAGCCACCAACTTACCATGTTCCAGGCACCGTGCTAAGCATTTTATGTGTATAATTCCAAGTAATTCTTGCCACCCAGAGTGGAAGACATGGTTATCATCATTTTGAAAACAGGAAAAACTGAGGCTCAAAGACCTCAAGTTGTCCAAGGCTTTACAGGCTAAGTGGCAGAACCAGGACTGAAAAGGTGTAATATATACTCAAGGTATTAATCAAAAAGCAAACTGCACAGCAGGGTACATAGTGACGTTTCCCCACCCTCCTTCAATTGGATACAATTCCCCAGAGGCAACCACAGACAAGCGGTGTCTCTAGAATCCTTTGTCCTATTCTAGCCTATCAATGTGCTATGTTATACAAATCACGCTGTACCTTGATTCTCCCTGTTACCAGTATGTCTTGGAAATCAGACAGAACCAGGATTTGGGCCAAAATGGTGCTCCACAGTCAATGCTCTTAACCACTATGAGAAATTATTAATATCTACTGAAAAAAATTAATTTTTGATTCTATTCATTTTATCACTTCAAAAAAGACTTTAGATATTAATGGTAGCTTCCCTTTTTCAGACATCCATATGAAATACCTTTCTTTTATTTAGAGCTTCTACTCAGTTTTAATTCTGAAATGTTAAATGATATTCACCTTTTGTTCGGAAGTGAATACTTCTGTTTGCTGGCCACTAGTCTGAACTTAGAACTATGCTCTAGCATGTGTATTCTAACATAATAAACTGTGAATCTTTTAGAATTAGAGGTATATATTGCAGGGTAGGACTACTGATGAAACTACCAAAAGAACCATACCATGAAGGTTGCATGGAGTTAGATGGAAAAAAGAAGTCAGGTGTCAACCTTGTGCTGCTGGCTGGAGGCAAAGATCTAATGAAAAACGGTCCAAAATCATATGAAAACCAACTGAGACATTTATACTGCACACTGAAAACAAACTGCATTTTAGAATATTCCAGGATCGTATCTTCTTCAGGGGCTGATGGGGAACATTCCACGCACTGTACGGAGCCATAACACAAAGTTCTAATCATGCTGTAACACACCTCCAAGTAACTCCAAGCTGATGACCAGCCTTCTTCTTCGGTTTCTCGTTACTTCCCTCCGTGGCCTCTTCCTGAAATGAACCATCACCAACAGATATAAAACAAAATATGACAATGGAATGCATTCTCTGAGGAAACTTCAGAAAAGCAAAGGAAATACAGATCCAATAGAAGGCAAAAAGGAAACCCAGTGTTTATTAAGAAATATTAATTTCTAAAGTGTAGAGTATGCTCACTCCTCTCTGCCCACCTACGTATGAATTTTTGAGGGGGCTGGAACCAGGGGTTTTTGCCCCCGTCCCTTACACATCATACTATCACTTTAAGTAACAACAACAAAGGGGCCTGTCCAAACGTTTCTGGTCAAAGGTTTGCTGCATGTGGCAGGCAAGGTCAAAATATTTTTAAGGAGGGAACCAGGGCAAAACAATTGTTAAAATCCGTCTCCTTCTCCACATTTTTGTCCACGCTATGTACCATGCCCCACCACACCTCAGAACAAATCTCTTCGACCCTAACACATGGCACAAGAACCTGCCTTACTCTGAGGAGGTATAACTACCAAAAGAAACTTTAAAAATCACTGCCAAAGCCATTACCAACTCTTCTGCTTGTTCACGTTGTTGAAAATTATAATTAGTTGAGGGCTCTTGGTTACCATAGTAACATAATAAATCCAAGAGACGGTTAGTTGTTTCCAGAGATACGGTGGTTCCTGTGGGTAGTGAGAAAAAAGGGAAAGAAACCTTGAGGCATCCAAGAACTAGAGCCTACTAGATGAAAATTCTTCACTTTTCCATGAGCTGTGGCCTTCCTGGCCACCTATTCAGTCTCAGCCATCACCTTCTTGAGGGATGAGTGTGCACTCCACATCAGCTTAAACACGCGGAGCGACGCAGACAGGACACGATCCCTAACAGTGCCGGTGACAGAAAAGATAAAACACAAGGTCAAGTTTGACCCTGTGCTCATTTATTTTATGGACTCATATCCCCAGAGAAATTATCTCACGGTTCTAACTATCATCTTCAAACTGAAACCTCTGCAAATGACTGCCACGTCGTCCCCCGGGGCCAGTTCCATTTTTACAAATGCAAGCAGAACTATTCCACTTGGACCCAGGCCCTCACTGAAATACCTGCCTAGAAATACTAGCATAAATGCCTAATTATAGTAGCCTTTAAAAAATTATTGCTCAAAACATTATGTTCCCATCTTGACTCTTATGAAGGGGGAGAAAAGGGAACAGGAAGAAGTATGAAACATAATTTAGTGCTTTAAAAGAAAACTAACTGCATTTGTCTAAAGAAAATATACTGATAATACAAATGCCCATCAGGAAACTTAAAAGCCCAGAAAGGACAGCATGGCAGAGTGGATGGGACACCGGTGATGGAGTGTAACTTGATTGGGTCTTACCATCTCAAAGCTGTGTAACCCTAAAGATTACCTGTAGTCAGTTTCCTTTATAAAATGGCGAGAAGCACACCAACTCATAAGGTGTATAATTCAATGCCTAGCAAAGTACATGGCACTTATTAGGGGCCTGATAATAAAATTTTGTTTCCTCTCCCAGTATGCTGCCTCATTCCATTACTCTGAATGAGTCGAGTGTTACGGGTTCGACACACTGTCTGTAGTAATGCTTACTGAACATCTGCATGTGCCTACACCACACAGCGTGTAAAACAAAGGAAGACAAGTCTTAGCACTAAGATGTTTATCGTACTCAACCAGCAGGGGGAAAAGCCTCCCTAAATGATAACCTGCATCAGCAACTCATTTGTACACCCGAAGCTTTAACAGGCTACACACCAAAATTCTCAAATCAAACACAGCTTTCTGCAAATGTTTCTTGTTGTTTAAGGCTGTATTGAGTGACTCAGTCCAGTTTCTATCTCTTGCACGTTTGGCTGATTTTTCTCCTAAATCACTGAACAGCACTCGGGATTCTAAAACTTAATGCTGCTGCCTTCCATGTTACTATAGGTACATTCTCATGACAGCTTACAAGCCCTGGCTCCTAGATCTACACCCCTGGAGGTTCACCCAGATCGAATTCAGAGCCGCAGGACTGGACAGAAGTGACTTTTTCGAGGCCACAGCGCTAACTGGTGCCAGAACCTATCCAAACCTCTGATCCCGCAGCTTAGCGCTCTTTCCTTTTTAAATATTTCTTTTATGTCTGCTTTATGCCTTCCAAACATACTTAAAGAATATAGGAAATGTGAATAGAGTATGTACACACCTGATGTTAAAAACAGAAGCTAAGGAAGAACGGCTGTATAATTTGTCTGCCTCTGATACAGCACAAGAGGACAAGATACTAACAAAGTTGCAACTCTACCCCACCCACAGTTTTAAAATGATGCTCAAGCAGAACATGAAATATGACTTATTAAACTATAAAAAACACAAACACAGCCACTGAGCAGAGGAAGTAGCACAGCACTTGTAACTTATACTCGTAACTTATCTGGATCACATACGTAACTGTGGCCCACCTCCAAGCCCATGTTCCCAGAGAGGCTTCAAATGAACTTGGTCACCTGCTTGCAAGAGCTGATCGAACATGTCCACAGAAGCTTTGACTTTTCTGAGCTTGATTCGTTCCTGCAGAGCAGCCTCACTTATATCTTCAATCTGAGGTTCAAAGTACTCAGGCATAAAACACTAGGAAAACAAGATGGCTAAAGTTACTGCAAACAGGGCAACGTCAAAGGTAACTGGGTAGGACAAAATTTTGATCACCAACACACCAAAATAAAACTTCACTGCTCCGATTCATGCTTCATGCACCAGATACTATTTTTTTTAACAAGAATACCTCTGTAGGGAATATAACTTATTTCAAAAAACCTCTCCAGTCTCCAAAACAAGATTACTTAGCGATCTCCTAGCTTGGGGCGGAGAATTTAAAAGCACCCAAACATAAATATTTAATCCATATCTGAAGAATCTAATTTCCAACCAAACTTCCCAATTTCAAGGTGAACTTATTTTTCCCTTGCTAAAACCATCCTTCCTACTTTCCTCCCAATCTTGGTTAAAAGTGCCACAGGACACCCAGTTTGCAAAGACAGAAACCTTTCATCCTTGATACTTCTTTTACTCTAAACGTTTAGTACTACCAAGGTATGCTGATTTTACCTCACTCACCAATTTACCCAAATATTTATTGAAGGCCTACTACTCGATGCCAGGCACTAAGCTAGACACTGGGGATAAACAGACGGAAGTCATTCTCTACCCTCAAGATGCTCACAATCTAACAGAGAAAGCAAATAAGGAATAATTATGATACAGCGTGAATGATAAATGATGTAAGAGGTCTCAGAGGTATGCGAATGCTGCCCGCCATGGGGGCAGGGGATCCACGGACAGCTTTAAGCAGAAGTGAGCTAAACATAGAAGAGTAACTGTTAAGTCAGAAACTTAACGGGGAAAGGATAGCCAACAAATGATCATTCCACTGCTGCCACTGTCTTAGTTCAGGATTCTAATATTTTTATGGACACAATCACACTGACTACCTAATTTGTCCCCAAGAGTCGCTGCTTGAGCAGTACAAGAGGGTGTGTCTGAGTGTGTGTGTGTGAGTGCTTCGGAAAGTAGGGAGATGTGAGAGGGAGCAGTTTTAGACATAAAGAGTCTGAGTTACTATTTCCACTAATAAACTCAGGAGGGCAGAGCCCATGTTTCGTTCACCACTGTATGACACGCTAAGCACAAGGCCTAACACACAGCAGGCCCTGCACACTCCTCATGACTACAGAACAGAGGTAGCTGGAAATACAATCTGGAGTTCAAAGTAGAGATACCTAGGCCAGATATACAAGAATGCCAAATGGAGTATAAGGGTCACTGAAGCAGGAAGATTCTGGACAGAAAAAAGAGAAAGTGACTGAGCATGGAACCCTAAGAAAAAGACACCAAGGCTTAAGGAGTAGATGGAAAAGTTAATGAGGGAAACGAAAAAGGAACAGTCACAGAGGTAAAGATCTAAGAGTATGGTGTCACAGAAACCAAATGGGGAAAAAAAATGGAGAGCAAATACATATAGTTTAATAAAGGTTAGTATCGTAAGCAAAGATAACCATAAACATTAAAAGACTTTTCACCCAAATACTGTAGGCATTCAAATAGCTACTTAAATATGAGCCATAAAAACTTAGTTTAAGTTACAATTACATAGTATTATCTGAAAAGTCCAATTGCCTCTCCTTACCGGTATATGAGGTTCAGCTATGTCTTTCTGAAAATATTTGGGATACGAATTAATAATAAACTTTGCTGCATTCTCCCCGGACTTCTTTGCCAACAAAAATGAATGCTGTATAAAGAGAAAGATTTAGATATAAATTGATATAACCTGTAATTTAAACTCAAGAGATCAAAGTCACACCCTCAGCAAAAATTATTCTGCCCCCCTAAAAAAAAAAAGAGAATACAGATACACAGAATCCCAATTAGAAGTTAAACTACATAATTATTACTTATCTACCTCTGCTGAGTGTGACACAATTTCAGGTCACACCCTATATACAGCTTGAGGTATATAAAAGCAATGTGCTTACGCCGAGTGGACTGCTCTGCAGTGGGAAGAGCCCTAAGTACTAAAGGCCCAAACCAAATACTCTCTCCACAGGCAACCTCTAAAACTTTTTAATAAAAGGAGTAAAAGATTCAGAAAATCTACCAATTTATCTATCAGCATCTGTAAACTTTTCAAAAGTTTTTACAACTAAGCTATACATGTACTCTTGTACCCAAACCAACAAGATAAAACATAATACTAGAAAAGTTTCATAAAAATACTCACAGATTCCATAGAGGATGTTGGTATGAGATAAGGATCATCTTGAAATGCGTAAGGGGCAGCTGTAGCATCCTGTGGAGAAGACACAGAAGTCTCTTTAGCTAGATTTTTATTAAGAGGGCCTTGCGGGTTTTGGTGATGACTACAAACTCTGTAAAGTAAGTTTTAACCATACATGTATCACAGAAGCAGAAATATGTATGTTTGCAGACACTAAGACCTACACTGCACCCGTGGCTCTGTAGAGCTGTTTGTAATTATGCACAACTTAAAGCAAACAATGGCTCAAACCCCCATGACTGCTTTTTAATTGAAGGCTGCTATCACCAGGGACAATTGCTGTTTTAAACTGAAGGTCAAGAGCTTCTGAATTTACTAGCCTGGGCACCAGCTTCCTGCACTAAGGTTTCCTGCAAATGGAGGAGAGTAGTTACTGGGCCCTCTCTGGAGGCAGAACAGCAGCTTCTCCCGCGTCCTGTTGCCCAAGGTTCTATACTTCCAGGTAGAACCCTGAGCAAAATGAACTCTCCGGCACCACTAGAGGCTCTCTTAGAACAGCCCTCAAGTTACTTCTTCTGGCCTTCTCCTATCCCTTGGAGCCCCCTTCCCTGGGCCTTCTGGCAACTCTGTTCCACAGGAAAAACTCAACTTGCATCCTGAACCTCTTCTGTCCCCCTGATGCCTCGTCTTACTGACCTGGATTCTCCAGGGGAGCGCCTCCCTGCGGCTCCACAGGAAGGACGCTCATACCTAGGGCGCGGAGGCAGTACTCTTTGGGGTCCTCGCTTCCTGATGCCTGATGCTGTATTCCCTTTATACTCATTTGAGGCTCCTTTCATCTGGTTATACCACTCTCTACCAACATGTGGTGGGTATGTAATGGCAACGCAGAGGAAGCAGTTCTAGGGCAGTTGCCCTGGACTATTACTCCCCGATTACCAACTGTTGCTTGGCTCTGTCCTGTCCACCATCCTCATCAAATACCTGTTTGGGGCCCCTAGTTCTGTGACATGCTGGACTTCCCTTACTAGACTTACTCTTCCTATTTGTTTCCTACATTTTCCTCCCTCAATGATTTCCAAGCCCTTCATGGTTTCTGAGTAACAACTCTACTCTGGGCCTGTAGCTCAGATGCCTCACACTAAATTTATCCTCAACTGAACTTCCCTGACAGAGCTCCTTCTCCCTCCTATCTTCTCTGTCTCAGTGAATGGTACCAAGCACTCTGCAAGCCAAGCCAAAGATCCTCTCCTACTACTTCCACTCAACTAACCTGTCACCAGCTGTGGTCAACTCGAGCTCCTTAACATCCCCTACCTACTCCACCGTCCCTTATCCCCACTGCCACTGCCTTAGTTCAGTACCTTGCTTATTCATTCATTCCATATTTACTGAGCACCTCGAATGTGCCAGGCATTATTCTAGCTACCAAGGAGACAATAAAATCTTATCCCCCACAGAGCTCACAATTTAGTAGGGAAAAAAATCTCCAAACAACAAAAATAAATAAAACATATAGTAATTTTAAAGGCAATAACTGCTATGAGAAAGAAAGGAAGGGAGGGAGGGAGGGAGGGAAAACGAACTATCAGAGAAAAGAACCATACATTTATTTATTAATTCTTTTTTTTTTTTTTTTTTTTTTTTTTTTTGTGGTACGCGGGCCTCTCACTGTTGCGGCCTCTCCCATTGCGGAGCACAGGCTCCGGATGCGCAGGTTCAGCGGCCATGGCTCACGGGCCCAGCCGCTCCGCGGCATGAACCCGCGTCCCCTGCATCGGCAGGCGGACTCTCAACCACTGCGCCACCAAGGAAGCCCTAATTCTTTTTTTAAATTAATTAATTTATTTATTTTTGGCTGTGCTGGGTCTTCGTTGCTGTGCACAGGCTTTCTCTAGTTGTGGCGAGCAGGAGTTACTCTTAGTTGTGGTACACGGGCCTCTCATTGCTGTGGCTTCTCTTGGTGCGGAGCACAGACTCTAGGCGCATGGGCTTCAGTAGTTGTGGCACACGGGCTCAGTAGTTGTGGCTTGCAGGCTCTAGAGCGCAGGCTCAGTAGTTGTGGCACACGGGCTTAGCTGCTCTACGGCATGTGGGATCTTCCCGGACCAGGGCTCGAACCCATGTCCCCTGCATTGTCAGGTGGATTCTTAACCACTGTGCCACCAGGGAAGTCCCCGAAACATACAATTTTAAATGGTGTGGTTGAGGAAGGCCTCAATGAAAAGGCTTAAAGAGATGAAGGAGGAAATTATGTGGATATCTCAGGGAAAAATACTCCAGGCAGAATAAACAGCAAACATTAAAGCCCTGAGGCAGACCCAGGCCTACTAAGAAACTGAGAATTAGCCAGGAGGCCACGTAGAGCAGAGCCATCAAGGAAGACGGCAGGAGATGTGGCAGCGGGGGTGGCGGATGGACACGCAAGGCCTCAGAGGCCCTCGGATGGGCTTCAGCTTTTATTTGAATTATGACAAATGAGAAGCCATTTTATGATAAATGAGAAGACAAATGAATTCTGAGTAGCAGAGGGATGAGATTCAACACTGTAGCAGGTCACTATGTCTGTTTAATTGAGAACAGTCTGTAGGGGGCAGAGGAGGTGAAGAGGACAGAGACTGCTGTGATTCATCCAAGATGGTAAGAGATGACGGTGGCCTGGATGGCCAAGGCGACCACGGTGACGACAAGCGCTCGGGATTTGGATGCTGTGCAGGAAGAAAAGTTACCAGGCTTGAAACTGCTATTCTTAGAAAGGCCTGCTTACAAGGCCTGGTGGGCATCTGGGAACTTGGATTTTGGAGGGTTCCCACCATTCCCAGTACTGATCTAAACTGTACTATGTGGTTTATGCTAAACTCCTGCTTTCCTTCTGGGAGTGTGGAATTCTGGTATGTGCCAGACATAGACTCTGGGCACTGAGTCTGTAAAGAGCTTTCCTGGTAGACTTTTCCACGTGTTGTCAACTCTGCTGGAGGAATTAAGTGAGTCCTTTGTGACTGCACTGGGAAAACACTCTTGGAAGCTTTCTCCTGGTCTCCTTTGGACTTTACCCCACGTGCCTTCTTCTTTTACTGATTTTGCTTTGTGTCCTTTCGTTGTAATAAAACATAGCTGTAGGACCATATGCTGAGTCCTGTGAATCCTCCTAGCAAACCACTGAAGCTTGGCGTGGTCTTTGGAACTCCGTACACAAATATTTTGATGGAAGAAACAGGATTTACTGAAGTGCAGCACATGAAAAAGAGGAGCAACTAGAAGCATGGAGCTGCCATTAATGAGATGGCGAAGAATGTGTGAGTTTTAGAGAGAAAGGGGCTGGGCTTTGGACATGTTAAGATCATCATTATACATTTGAGAGAAAAGGTTTCTCGTATCCACATTGCTGTCTTTCCTAAATTTTTTTTTTTTTTCCTTTTTGCGGTACGCGGGCCTCTCACTGCTGTGGCCTCTCCCGTTGCGGAGCACAGGCTCTGGACGCGCAGGCTCAGTGGCCACGGCTCACGGGCGCAGCCGCTCCGCGGCATGTGGGATCTTCCCAGACTGGGGCACGAACCTGTGTCCCCTGCATCGGCAGGCGGACTCTCAACCACTGTGCCACCAGGGAATCCCCCTAAAATTTGAATGATTATGTCACACCACTGCTTAAAGTCTTTCAGTGGACTTGAATAAAAATCAGAAGACCCTAGCATAGCATTCATGCTCTTGCCTCACCTCTCATTGCTCTACCCCACAAATTCTTGCTTCCCCCATACAACCTACTCATTCTATGCCTTTGTGCCTCTGCTCCTGGTGCTGCCTCTGCTAGGAATGCTCTTCCCACTATCCTGGCTTCTCATCCTCCAAGCATCGATCCGATACCAGCTCTTCTGGAAGTCCTTCCCCAGTCTGGGTTATGCACCCTCTCCTCAGTGCTCCTCCAGCCTCCCTCTCTAGAAACTATGCAAGGACTCTGTCTTAATTCTACAACCAGCACAGAGCCTGGTAAGCACTGTTAAGGGCAGAATGTGTGGTTACTGAATGAATGAATGACTATCCCTTGGATCTTAAGTGCCCAAACACAGACAAGTCAGACAACTCCACACATAATTCTGTAACTTCTTTGACCTGAAAGGGCCCTGGGCCATTCTCATTAAAAAACTGAGAACAGTCTCAGAGGCTATTTCAAGAGTTTACATTTCAGGTGCCTATTTATGGATAAGTGAGCTGAAAATCTCAATGTCTTGCTAGTGTGGAGATGCCGTATTTAAAAACCCGTCCTCGGATACTGCTAGGGTGCATCAGTGCATATTTGGCCTGACAGCCTGTAAGTTTAGCATCTACAATAGAAGAAAAGTGCTGGAAATCTGTGATAACGGTCTCAGGGAGGGTCAGAATCCACACAGACATTGCAGCAACAAGAAAGGACTTAATTACTTTAGACATTTCCCCCACAGCTGAAAGTGAAAGTACAGTTTGCAGCTAATGAAAAATACAATCAATCAGAAAGTTCCATTTCTAAGGCATTAACCAGGGTTTCAGTTTATCTATCAAGACTACAGACTTTACTCTTGAACTGTCAAGAGAGCAAATTATTCACAAATAAATCAGCAAGATAGCTGCAGCAATAAGGAAATAGCTAGCACTTACCGAGCATGTCCTTTGTGTTAGGCACTGTCCAAAACCCTTTCACGTGTACTAACTTATTTAATTCTCACCCAAACCTCAAGGTTTGGTGCTATAATTAAATCCCCATTTTATAGATAAGGAAACAGAAGCATCAAGAGAAAAGGTCACTTTGTGATAAAGATGAAACAAAACATTTGGCTCCAGGACCCAGATTCTTAATCACTGAGTTGCTTCCAGCATGGTGGGTGCACTGTTCTCAAAGCTGGTCTACAGATCACGTGCATTAGAGTATCACACCCAAACCATTCCCCAGGAACATGCATTTCAACAAGCTCTTCAGGAGGTTCAGTTTAAAAATCACTGGCATAGTATAAAAACACTGAATTTGGAGAAAAAAGACATGGTACTAAGTCAGGGTTTTAATATCCTAAGTAGCCCTGCGCCAATCACTTTAAAAGCTTTAGTTTTCTCATTTGTCACATGAAGGGACTGAACTAGATATTTCTAATAAGAACCTCTCTAGATCTACAACAGTTTAACTGTGAATCATGCAGAGATATGAACATAACAGTTATTATTAGCTGAGTTAGATACAAAAACCTAAAATTCCTACTTACCCTGTGTACCGTGGATGCAAGTGCCTGAAGAACAGCCACTTTATCCCTAAGAATGAGAATCACAAGTTAACCCTCATGAGGGCTTTTCACACTCACAAAGCGAACAAGTGATCCTACTCTCAGAATGGACTGGCCAACAACAAAGTTCAGGTCTCAAGTAAAGCCAGTTCTGATCTCTCAAGATCACTAGAATAAGAAGTTAGAAAATGAGAAAACTGTTTAGTTCTCTTGCCCAAAGGTGGTTAGTACACGTTCCATGCTACGCTCTCTGGCCTGGTCCCTACAACCATCACCAAGGGCTAGCAATTTTCACCCTCATCTCATCAAACTGTCTAACCTGAATCTTTCCTCCTCCTACCCATTTTCCTATGCATTCTTACTGTAGCTTTCTGTAATATTCTTGCCTTTACTATCCAAACTGGTGGCTCTTAATTCAGCTATATATAAGAATAAATCACAAGCCGCACTCTGGACTGTTGAATCAGGACCCCCAGGTTCTGTGGAGAACCGTCACATTCATTCTTACTGAATTCCCAGATGATTCGAGTTTGGAACCTCTCAACTATATAACCTTTATAAGAAGTTCAGGCCAGCCACCCACTATGACTATGGGTAGAGACAATTCACTAACTATTGAAAAGAGGAGGTTTCACTGGAATAATTGACAAACAAAATAATTTGGTTTCAAATGTATTTTTACTTGTGTTAGATTTTGTGTTTCATTTCAAAAAGGGAAATAAGAATAAACTTAATAAACCAAATGTATTTTTTTAAATAAAGTTTAAACATACACTCATAATTTAAGTCATTTGAAAAAAAAGAAAACACGTAGGAAATTTTATACTATGTCAAGACTAATTCCCTGACATACACAACATCTACTGATTTTCTAAAATCACACTTACGTAATTTCAGTGAGAGAAAGATATTCTTTCATCTCTCAGTATTCCCTAACTAAATGCTACGTTAGCATATTTAAGTCGTATCAAGTGAGTACATCTTTACAACATACTGAACAAATATAAGTGAAAAAATTATGAACATTCAGATCACTCACTAAAAATAACCTCAATGAATACATTATACTTTAAAAAAAAAAAAAACTAGACTATTATATCTGGTGTCATTTTGCGACCCCCTCCTCCTCTACTGTAAGTTTGGTGTTTATAATTCCGGAACTTTAAAGGGTACTTTTACACACATACCACCATAAAACTAAATCGAAAACATATACTGTCATTCTGGATACGTGCTTCCATAAGCTTGACTGTATTATCTATGCTACGATGTGTAAATCTAATTAATTCCTTAAATATTATATAGTATGATAACTGCTTTTTATTATCCCCTTACATATGGGCATTTGGGCTATTTCAATTTCTTATTATTCCCAAGTTGTAAAGAACACTGTCATCCATGTCTCTCTGGGCGTATTTGCAGGGGTTCCTCCAGAACGGTTAACCGATAAAGTGTGCACATTTTAGGTCGTGGTTCTGCCCACTTTCCCTTCAAAGTGTTGTTCCAACTGACTGCCCAAGCAACAACCATATCTGAGCAACCATTTCTCCACATCCTCTTCTGTCCAATCTGGTAAGTTTTAACATCCATTCCTTTAATGAGCCCAGTTACCTATGCACCAATCATAATTGGGCTCCCTGCCCTCTCTACAGTAACTACACCATCCAGATTAGCATGCTCAGAATACTCTATCCTGTCACATTCCTATATGAAAACTCACAGTGACTCTCTACAATTTGTTAGTCTTCTACGGCATCTGTGATCTGGGAAAGATACCTTAAAAGCATCTTAACAGCCTTAAAAGATGCTTCATCTCTCAAATAAGGCAACAGGAATTTGCAGTCTTTTATGGCTTCTTCTAGGTCTAAAAGCACAAATTCCTGAGCCTGGAAAGCAGAGGCTATCAGAGAGCCTCTATCAATCGCTTTGTCTGTAAAGGGACAGACAGTAAGTATTTTCGGCTTTATGGGCCGTGAGGACTGTTGCAACTACCCAGCTCTGCCTTTGGAGCATAAAAGTAGGCACAGATAGTAAGTTAACAAACGAGTGAGGCTGTGTTCCAAAAAAAAATTTAACTGACACTGAAATCTGAATTTCACATAATTTTCACGTGTCATGAAATAGTCTTCTTCTTTCAACTATAAAAAATGTAAAAACCATTCTTACCTCATGGGCTGTAAATAAATAGGCCTCAGTTTGCTCTCTACCAACTACCTTATTTCTCCTATTCTAACAGAGCATTTTTCACAGGCCTGCCTGCATGGTCTCCTACTACCACCAGACAGATCATGATCATGTCCCACCCTACCTTACTGTTTCTATATCTGTGAGGCTTATAGTTTAGGGTTTATAAGAATTACCTGCAGGAATATGTATTTTAAACAAAATTCCCTGGTGATTCTGATGCCAACAAAATCATCTGACCCATTTTAAGGTACAGCTAAACTATGTTTTCAATAAAACTCACCTTGATTACTGCAATACAACCACTCTTCGTTCCATCATATCCTGTGTAGCCCCTAGTCATGTGTAAACAGTTATGTACACATGTAAAGTGGGTGTAAGACATAAAGTATAAAATATGCACACAACTCCACTAGACTTTAGTCCACCTGAACACATCCTCAATACACTCCCTCTCTTGTATTCCCTGTGGTACCTTTGTCAGGGATAGAGGCACAATGAGCTGGTAAGGTGCACTGGGCTGGAATGTCATTCAAGAAATGCCTCATTCACGATATGTATATTCCTACTCTTACCTTGGTTCTGATTCTCAGTCCAGGGAAGACAAAAATGACCCTGAATATAACCATATAATAAAATACTACGTAATCATTCAAAATTTAAAACAGTATAGAACGGTACATCTAACAAATCAACTCTGCTAAACTAAATGTATACGTACAACTTCAAATGTTATATCCCAGAACTTTAAAATAATAGGTATCACCTATTGAGATCTGATTCTGTGGCAGGAACTGTTCAAATGCTCATTTAATCCTAAGGCAGGTACTGTATTACCCACATTCTACTATGGCACAGACAGATTAGGTAACTTGCCTCTGAGTACAGTGATTGTTGGTAATTTTATTTCCTTTCTGCATGTTCAATTTATCCCACTGAACAATAACCATTAGTTACCTTGCTAATTAATGGCAATAACCATTAATTACTTTAGTAATTTAAGAAAGTTTTTTTTAAATGAGCCTGAATCTTCAGGTCATACTCAAAAAACACCTGGCTTTTTGAAGGATCTTTTTTTTTTTTTTTTTTTTTGCGGTATGCGGGCCTCTCACTGTTGTGGCCTCTCCCGTTACGGAGCACAGGCTCCGGACGCACAGGCTCAGCGGCCATGGCTCACGGGCCCAGCCGCTCCGTGGCATGTGGGATCTTCCCGGACCGGCACGAACCCGTGTCCCCTGCATCGGCAGGCGGACTCTCAACCACTGCGCCACCAGGGAAGCCCCCCATAAAGATATTTTTTTTAATCTCCCAATAACGTGAAAACTTCCTTTAAAAAAAAAATTACTCTAATAATGATGCTCATAATTGACCATCACTACGTAAACACTAACACAAATTTAGTTCAGAAGGTCTTTTAACTCTTAAGTAAATCTCATTCCCCATTCACACACTACTCTCTACCTTCCTCTTCTATGTTCTTTCAGACCCCTAAGCTTTTCTCTCCTCAATGGTTCCCTCCCCAAGAATGCTCTCCCATTGCTATTCCCGCCACTAGCTTCTTACCTAACAATGTTTCGCTCATAATAAGCACTTAACCACTTGCTGAATGAACACTGATGGAATACTCACCAAGTTTTCTTTTTTGGAATGACCACTTCTTCAGTCCCTTAATGTGAAAAATAAAACAAAGTGAATCAGTTTCCTAATACTACTACTATAAAGAAGTATAATGCATTAATATAAAAATTGAGTTACTTCAATATATTTTTATATACCTGTTGCACCAGCTCCTTCAACCACTGGGACGGCTGCACTTCCAGAATAAAATCTACAAAAAAATAAAAGCCCTAAAGCTAATACTCATTAATGAACTTCCCACCTCACCTCCACTTATGTGCAACTCAGCCAAAATTTTCCAATTATCACGGATCAAACCAACTGGACAATTCATGTCAGCGTATGCTGAGAAGACGTGGTCTCAATGGCAAGTTCAAAATGATTACAAAATATGTACCAGATATAGACATCATATTGCCAAAAAATTTTTAAATCAGGCCATCTCATTAAATAAAATCAGGGGAAAAAAGGAAAAATTTAGTAGCACTTGAACATCTGAGCAGCTTATCTGAAATATAAGGAACTTTCACCTTTGAGAACCCAAAACACTGAGGTTAAAGGGATGATGTAATGAGCTCCTGATTTTACATGGATGATGCCCTTATGACAATAAAAGATTATCCCACTTAAAGCAATTTTGACAAATTATGAAACTAAGATCACCACAGCCTTTCACTGCACTTCCTTCCACAATCAGGAATGTACCAAATGTACGTGTCCTAATTTAAACTTGGAACAATTTATATTATTTTTTTAACCCAAAATATAGAATCACTGACCCATGAATGAGTTTTAAAACGTTCTGACCATGCTAAAAAATAGAGTCAATATACCACACAGATAATGTACACTACCTTGTAAGTATTTCCTTCCTAAATAGCATTGGTACCATTCAGAAAATTGTCAAGATGTGATTAAATGAAGAATTACTTCCTCTACTAGTATCTGGTCTCGGGCACCATCTTAAAACAATACCTCTCTGCTACGGATCAACTTCAGAAAGGGATCAATTCTTTCACATCATGCTGTTTCTCGGGACATGTACGTCACATACACCACTCGTCTTGTGGGTGAAGACTGAGGGAGAGATGCTGCTGCCAAATCAAAGGAAATGGGTAGAAAAACAACAACACGGGGCACCACCGGGAAAAGGACTGGGATTGAACAGCAGCATTAAGGCTCCTGCACTACCAGGTGGAGCGTCTGCTCTTTTGTGAGGATTGAGGAGGGAAGATGTTACATATAAAATGTATATTGTAAATTACACACCTCACTTATTACTCACAATTTTCTGATGGCTACTACTAGCTCCGGTTTACACATAAGGGAATTTGTCTACTATCACTTCACAAAGGAAATGGCAAACATCGAATCCAAAATTAGGCTATTCCCAAATTTTCACAACAAATTCCCACCTCATACTTCCACAACGCCAGTTTGTACCTAGTGAAAAAAACTACACAAATGATACATGCGCCAAGTTTTAACAATCACAGCAATCCTATTCAGATTGTGTTCAGATCTTTTAGACTTTCTTGTTTTTATAAACACCTGTATAATTTCTTTGGCCAAACATCCCCACAACACCCAGCATACGGTGGAACTCGGAAACTGCCTTTAACTTGGGAAAACCTGATTTTTCCCCCCTTCCTCCCGGTGGGTGAAAACGGGTAAGAACGGATACAATTTGTCTTTCTTTTAAAACTTGGGGAGGCGTTGCCAATACCCACACTTACTAGAACGCAAGATCCACAACAGCAGGATCCTGAATCTTGCCAAGAGTTCTAACCCCGGGGTAGGCGAGCCCCAGCAATAAATATCCCCCTAACCAGCGCGTTTGGAGCCCTTCTTCAAGTACGCGGACTCCGCGTGCCAGCTTCTCGGGGCACGCAGCCGCGAGCGCACGCGCGCGCCTTCCACTCCACCGTACCTAGTTCCCCAGCTCTCCGGGGGTAAAGGGGATACATATGGCCCAGGTGATCCTGGGGTCTTTCTCATGGATTCTCCAAGCTTCTCTTACCTGCTACTGGGGTCCCGTCCGCAGACACCTGCCCGTCGACCCGTCAGCGGTAGGCAAAGCCCGCGGCGGACCCTCAACCAGCGAGCCGAATGTACGGCCGCCATCTTTGGCGTCTTCGCACAGCATACGGGGAAAGCATGCCCTCCACCTAAGGCTGTGGGGGAGGGGGGAGGGGGGCGTGGAATAGCTCGGCTATTGGCTGAGACGGAACAAGACGAAAGCAATCATAACATAGGAGGTTACAGTCCCATGGTTTGAAAGATTTTGCTTCGGAAGTTAAAGGCTCAGTACACCTCATTTGCCTCAAAGATATTTCCTAAAATATTATTTTAATGTCTTATATGTATTCGATTATTTTCAAAATAAAAGGGCGAGTGAGAGTCGTGAAATTATTTCCTTCCCCCCCTAGATCGGAAATGTTATCGTCCACGTAAATCTTCCCGCGAGCCTTTCTCGCGCGCGCAAGCGCAGTTTAAATCACATGGTAGCTGCGGGCCGGAGGTAGCGTTAGAAATATACCCGTGGTGACTGGAATTTCTCTCCGGCTGTCAGAGCTCGGAACTGACCTGGAGGATGTTGGGGTCAAAGAACATGCCCTGGCGGCGGCTGCAGGGCATTTCTTTCGGGATGTATTCGGCCGAAGAGCTCAAGTAAGGAGTTGGTGGGAAGCGTGCGGAACTTCTTGGGGTCGGGGCCACAAACTACCGTTCCCAGAAGGTCTGGCGCCCAATTTCTCCTCAGAGTCCATGGCTGTCTGGCGCATGGCCTGCTGGGACTCGTAGTTCCGGGAACGTCCCTGGCTAGTGAGCACTGCCTAGAACCCAGTGGGGCTAGGGAAGAGTTTGCCCTTGGGAAGGTGGGGGTACCCAGATTGCGGCGTTATCATCCGCCAGTCTCCTCGTTAATTAGCCTGCGTTTGTGTAGTTACTATAATGTCTCTGACGTGGTTTATTAAGCTCATGGTTAGTCTCCTCTTGTCTGTAAAATGATGATCGTTCGAGACTCAATTCATGCGACAACTTCTCCTTGCTAGGACCGCTTATATTCTCTGCCTAATTACTAAATCAAAGCGGCCCACTTCAGTCCTCATTTTGATCACCGTAGCATTTGACAGTCTTTCTCTTTTCCAGTACCTTATGTATTGTTTTCAGGTTCTTTTATTTCTGTGACAAGTACTACTTCTTTCTTCCCTTTATCAACCCACAAACATTTATCCATCATCCAGTTTTTGCCAGGCACTAAGCTAAGCATTCAGGACACATTGGTGAACAAGGTCGTTGCATTCGTGGTTTATATTCGAATTCGTTTCAGGCTCCTTAGCTGATTCCTCTTTTACTTAAATCTTGCTGTTCCTTGAGATTCTATTCTGGTCATACATGCTGCTTTTCTTGTCCTAAATGTCCTCCCTAGACAATTTCACCACTTTCCTGAGTGATACTCTCAAAATTTAAATCTCCAGACCAATTTTCGTTTCCTGATTCTTCAGACTCATTGTTTTCAGCTGTTTTTTGGACATCTCTATTTGAATTTCACACCGAGTTCTTAAACTCCTATACCAAAAACTCAACGACTACTTCCCCTAAAGGGAGAGGGAACTTGCCCCTCCAAAGTGGCGTACCTAGTCTAGTGCAAGATGGTCAATATTTTGTGACAGGACAAATATTCTAGATCTGTTTCTCCTGACATCTCATTTACTTATTGGGCTCTTACTGTGTGTCACCTACATGTCTATTCGTTCTATAACCTCCTTTTCAACACTACTGTTACTATCTTAGATCATACCCTTATCTCTTGTTTGAATTGTCTTTTTCTTCCGCCTCCCCTGCCCTTACACCAGTCCAGTGCATGCTCTACATTGCTGTTAAAATTATTCTTCCAAAGTGCAGATGTGATCATGCTACTCTCACCCTTAAAACCCTCCAGAGGCTTTCCATTTCCCAAAGGTAAATGATAGTTTCTTAGCTTGGCCTACAAATTTACCCATGAGCAGGCCAATGCTGATTTTTGCTAAAGCATCATCCCTTCGCCAGCCCTACTAAACCACTTGCACATTCCATAAAGTGCCGTGAGGTTTCAATGTCTGGGCCTTACCTCAAGCTATTTCCTCTGCGTGCATTGTCCTCTCTGCCAGAGGGATCTGCTTCTCTGCTCTTGCCCCCAACCCCCAGCAGACACCTGGAGAGCATCTCTCCCCCTCTTAAGGCTCAGCTCAACCTCCCTCATTTTCTGAGGTCTTTCCACACCTAGTACAGCTGTCTATTATGGTGCCTCAGTTCCTTTTTTGTTTATATTTCCGCCTCTCTCCACTAGCCTTGAGCTTCCTCATTCCTTTCTTTTATCCTCAACTCTGGTCGAATGACTGGATGAATAAACTGAGCTACAACGGTATGCTGGCCCAGAAATGTCAATTATATCATCACTAGCCATACATCCTATTTCATCCAAAAGCAAAATAATTGAATTTTTACAGGTTAATTGTGGAGTTTTTAGACAGGGAAGTGCATAAGCCAGTTTATACCCATTACTAGCATTGTAGACCTATTTGAGTCTGGGGTTGGCAAATATCAATCATTATGCTGCCTTTTATTGTGTTAAGTTCTAGTAGCTTCCTAGGTCACTTGGAGTAAAAGCCAAGTCCTTAAAATGCCTTGGAAATGTCATTCTGGCCCTTGCTACTTCTCTGAACTTACCTCTGTACTCACCCTGGCCTCCTTGCTGTTCCCGGAGCACCATAGTCACACATCCACCTCAGGGCCTTTGCACTCCCTGCTTCTTCCTCCTGTAAAGGTGACCACATGGCTCACTCCCCCATCTCCTTCAGGCTTTTGTTCAGTATAACCTTCTCAACAGGGGTTCCTCCAGCCACTGGCCCACTCTATTGTCCTTCTCCTTTTCTGCTTTACTTTTCTTCATAGAATGTTCTGCCATCCAATAGACTGTGTGCTTATCTTGGCTTTTGTCTGCCTGCCTTCAGTAGGATGTAAGGCCCATGAGCACAGGGATTCTGATCTGTTTTTCTAGCATCTAAAGGTGTGTCTGGCACATAACAAGCACTCAGTAGATATTTGTTAAGTGCACTCACGGGTGGATGGGGGAGCTATCTGTTCAGCGCTTGGTACTACCAGTCCTTACTGCAACCATCCGTGTTGGTGTCTGCAGTTACAGGAGAGGAAATTACTGTCCAGCAAATAAAATGACTCTCTAGGAGGCAGCAAAGGTCATCCTCAAACCCAAGTTTTCTAGTCTTAAACTCTTTTCTCTCCAGTGGAATCCTTGCTGATTGCTCTTCCCATTGCATCCCATTCCTGCAATGATCAGAGGAGTTTTCTCCTCTTCCCCAGCTAGAGAGAGGAACTTTGCTCCTTACCACATAGAAAGACTTAGGATGAAGATAAAAAAAAAAAATACATTCAGTTTTGGATGTGAGCTATTTGTGTTGCCTTGACAAGCACAGGACACAGTTCTTCTGCCAGTTAACACAGGTGTGTGCCGGCCTCACCTGCGTACTCTTTTTCCATCACTGTAGGCTCCAGGCAAGGGAAGTGAAGTACCAACTTACAGAACATGATAGAAAGAGGATCTAGTGGTACAAGTCTTTGCACCCAGACCTAATTAATTTGTGTTTGCCTTATGCAATAAATGTTTTCCTTGTTTTTAATTCCAGTTAAGTTTTTTTTTTGTTTTTTTTTGTTTTTTTTTTTTTGCGGTACGCGGGCCTCTCACTGCTGTGGCCTCTCCCATTGCGGAGCACAGGCTCCAGACACGCAGGCTCAGCGGCCGTGGCTCACGGGCTGTGGGATCTTCCCGGATCGGGGCACGAACCCGTGTCCCCTGCGTCGGCAGGCGGACTCAACCACTGTGCCACCAGGGAAGCCCCCAATTAAGTTTTAGAGCTTAGTGTAAAATGAATGAGAAGGAAATGTAGATGAATATTTATCCAACTTCGAAGGAGAAAGACTTAGCCCAAAGGTAGTGGAAGAAAGCAGCAGTGAGTTTAACTCATTAAAAAATTTTAAATTATGCAAATAATATCATGAAGAAAGTGAAAAGATGAGTCGGAAGAAATATCTGCAAATCATGTATCTGACAAAGGACTTGTATACTGAATATACAAAGCACTCTTACAACTCAATAATAAAACAGCAAACAACCCAATTACAAAACAGGTAAAGGATTTGAATAGACATTTCTCCAAAGAGAATATATAGATGGCCAGTAGGTACACAAAGATGTGCTCAACCTCATTAGTTATCAAAACCACAGTGAGATACTATGTCACACGCACTAGGATGGCTAGAGTCAAAAAGTCAGGTCATAAAATGTGTTGGCAAGAATGTGGAGAAGTTATGTTGGCAAGAATGTGGAGAAGTTAGAGCCTTGGTGTATTGCTGGTGGAACTGTAAAATGGTGCAGCCGCTTTGGAAAACAGTCTGGCAGTTCCTCAAAAAGTTAAACGTAGAGTTACCATATGACCAAGCACTTTCATTCCTAGGTATATATCCATGAGAAATGAAAAAAATATATTCACACAGAAACTTGTGTACAGGACTTCCCTGGTGGCGCAGTGGTTAAGAATCCGCCTGCCAACGCAGGGGACACGGGTTCAAGCCCTGGTCTGGGAAGATCCCACACGCCACGGAGCAACTAAGCCCATGTGCCACAACTACTGAGCCTGTGCTCTAGAGCCCGTGCGCCACAACTACTGAGCCTGTGTTCTAGAGCCGGCGTGCCGCAACTGCTGAGCCTACACGCCACATCTACTGAAGCCTGCGCGCCTAGAGCCTGTGCTCTGCAACAAGAGAAGCCACCGCAGTAAGCCCGCACACTGCAACGAAGAGTAGCCCCTGCTCACCGCAACTAGAGGAAGCCTGCACGCAGAAACGAAGACCCAATGCAGACCAAAATAAAAATTAATTAATTTTTAAAAAAAAAGAAGAGTACCCAGGAAATTTCCAATGCATTTGTAATTTAAAAAAAACTTGCACGCAAATTTTCCTGTCAGCATTATTTATAGTAGCCAAAGTATAAAACTAACCCAATAAAATATGGTGTATCCATGCAATGGAATATTTTTTGGCTATAAAAAAATGAAATACAGATACAGGCTGCAACATGGATGAACCTTGAAAACATGCGAGGTAAAAGAAGCCTGCTATAAGGGACCACATAGCATATGATTTCATTTATGTGAAATGTCCGGATGGACAAGTCTCTGGAGGCAAAAAGTAGATTAGTCATTGCATAGGACTGTGAGGGAGGTAGAGACGGATGGAGAGTGACTGCTAGGGTTTCCTTTACTGGGGACGAAAATGATATTGTGGTGATGGTTGCACAGCTCTGTGGATATGCTAAAAAACACCGAGTGTATACTTCAAATGGACTAATTGTATAGTACGTGAGTTACAGCTCAACAAAGCTGTTCGAAGAATTTATAAACTTTCACCTGTGAAAAATGACAAAAGACATCACAAGCTAGGAAAGTATTTGCCACCAAGGAAAAAGGTTAATGTCCTCATATGTAAGGAGCTCACGTAGACAATAATAAAAAAAGTTAAGATTTTAACTTAAAAATGAGTTAAATTTTATTTTTTTAATTAAGGACCAAAATGGCCTTTAAAACAAAACATAATGAAACGATTGATTAACGTGACAGGGAAGGGGGTGGGTGGGATGCTGATTCACTTCGCCGTACAGCAGAAAGTAATGCAACATTGTAAAGCAACTATACTCCAATAAAAAATTTTAGGGCTTCCCTTGTGGCGCAGTGGTTGAGAGTCCGCCTGCCGATGCAGGGGACATGGGTTCGTGCCCTGGTCCGGGAAGATCCCACATGCCGCGGAGCGGCTGGGCCCGTGAGCCATAGCCGCTGGGCCTGCACATCCGGAGCCTGTGCTCTGCAACGGGAGAGGCCACAACAGTGAGAGGCCCGCGTACCACCAAAAAAAAAAAAAAAAAAAAAACTTTAAAAATTAAAAAAAAAAGATATATTCTAATTTCTGTTAAAAAAAAATTTAACGTCACAGTGGGTGGCATTTTTTCACCTTAAATTTGGAAAGTTTTTAAGTGCTAAGACTCAGTGCTGGTTAGGACAAACAGACAATCTATTGTTAGCCCATGTTTTCTGGAATGCAATATGGCAGAATATATCAAGAGCTTCAAAACAGTTCACCCTGGGACTTCCCTGGGAGTCCAGTGGTTAGGACTCCAAGCTTCCACTGCAGGGGCCCTGGGTTCAATTCCTGGTTGGGGAACTAAGATCCTGCAAGCCACGCAGGAAGCCAGAAAACAAAACAGAACAGTTCGCCCCCTTTGATTCAAGGATTTCCCTTCACCAAGGAACTAATTATATTTTTAGGAAATAGTTAAAAGATTGAATTATGCTATACAAAAATCTGTATACAGATAGGTGGCATGAGCTTACTTATAGTGGAGTTTGGCTAAATGAATTATATTAATTGACATATAATGAAAGATTTGGTGATTCTTTATTTTTGGCTGTGTTGGGTCTTCGTTGTGGCGCGCAGGCTTCTCATTGCGTTGGCTTCTCTTGCTACGGAGCTCGGGCTGTAGGCACGCGGGCTTCAGTAGTTGTGGCTCACGGGCTCTAGAGTGCAGGCTCAGTAGTTGCGGCACATGGGCTTAGTTGCCCCGCAGCATGTGGGATCTTCCCGGACCAGGGCTTGAACCCGTGTCCCCTGCATTAGCAGGTGGATTCTTAACCACTCCGCCACCAGGGAAGTCCCTGGTAGTTCTTAATTACAGAATCTTTCCAAAGAATATTTAGTGACCTGAAAACACTTAATGCTCAATGAAAATGACAAAGGCAATGCTAGAAATGGCAAATGATCCCAGTTACAGTTTTTAAAAATGTATCCATAGAAAGAAGTCTGTTAGCAGTTTTCTCTACATTGTGAGATTTGGATTTCATTATCTTTATTTTCTAATTTACAAAAAAAAGAAAGTTTAAAAGCAAACTTGGCATGAACGTAATTTGGGTAAAAGTAGTTAGGTGTCCTATGGGAGCCTGCTTTCAACCAAACATAAAATACTGCAATGAAACCTTTAGTAAAGCAGGTTATACTTCTCAAAGGTTTGCAAAGGTTTGTTTAACTTTTTCTCAATTCACTATTCCTACATACTGGGATTATTCCCTTTCTTGAACTCTGTGGGTTTGGGGTTAGGTCTGGTCCATATCTCACCACACCCCCACCATTCTGGGCTTTGTCACCTGAATTAAATCACTAACCACTCTGAGCCTGTTTCCTCTTCTGAAAAACGCATATAGTGATGCTCATCTCAGAGGGTTCAAGTCAGACTAAATGCTGCTTATGACGCGTTTGGCGTGTAAGTCGGTACTTCTTTGTATAAAGTCGGCCAGTGTGTTCGGTTAGCGCAAGATTTGCACTAAATCTGGGTTTTAAAGATGTTACCACTCACTGCTCTTCGTTCAGCACATATTCATTGAGCACCTGTTGAGCGCAGGCTCTGGGCTAAGTGCTGAGCTGCAGTGGAGTCTGCCCTCTGGAGCCGTCTGCACGTCTGAAGACACAGACATTAAACCATCCCTTTGTAAGTGCCGAAGAGGAAATGTCCTAGAAGTTGGGTAACCTTGTCTCACCTGGTCTTTTTTTATCTCCCTAGGAAATTAAGCGTTAAGTCCATTACAAACCCTCGGTACCTAGATAGCCTGGGGAACCCGTCGGTGAATGGCCTGTACGATCTAGCTCTGGGCCCCGCAGACTCCAAAGAGGTGTGCTCCACCTGCGTGCAGGACTTCAGCAACTGCTCCGGGCACCTGGGCCACATCGAGCTCCCGCTCACTGTGTACAACCCTCTCCTCTTCGAGGTACGTTCTGGCCTGGGCCACCCTGGCCGCTTGGATCTCAGGGTGCGGGTGGGATTTGTGAGTGCCACCCCTCTGCCCGGGGCAGGTGTCTCAGGAGGTCAGCTCCCGACACTTGGAGTGAAAGTGCTCTTTACTTGGCAATTTAAAACCTTGAGGAGCGAAATTCAGTACATTCAGCTTGGCCTCGAGCCCTACCTAAAGGAACTTCAGTTTGATTCCCATTGAGAAGAGCCACAGCTAGATTCTGTTTACACAGGGGGGAAAGTGTTCAGATCCGTCCCTAGACCTTTTGTTCTAAGGGCTTTATGTCTTTCAGAAATGTGGGTGGGGCTTCCCTGACAATAGAGGACTTTGGAATTCTCCAGGCCTCCCTGAGCCCTTCAGGTGGATTTGTTGGCTCTTGCTTAGTGGCAGGAAGAGCAGAGCTCCAGAAGGCCCAGCACTGAGCTGAGAATGAAGTTACTGTTCAGTCCTACTTTGAACACTTTTGGCTTCTTACATCAGTTAACCCAGCCTCCGGGATTTGTACATGGACGTGATTTTTGTCTGTTAATCGTATTAGGGGAAGAGAATTGTCTTAGATAAATACTAAACATTTGAAACATTATTTTAAATGAAACTTTTTTTTTTTTTTTTTTTTTTTGGTACGCGGGCCTCTCACTGTTTTGGCCTCTCCCGTTGTGGAGCACAGGCTCCGGACGCGCAGACTCAGCGGCCATGGCTCACGGGCCCAGCCGCTCCGCGGCATGTGGGACCTTCCTGGACCGGGGCACGAACCCATGTCCCCTGCATCGGCAGGCGGACTCTCAACCACTGCGCCACCAGGGAAGCCCT
This sequence comes from Aethalodelphis obliquidens, assembly GCF_003676395.1. Lineage (NCBI taxonomy): Eukaryota > Metazoa > Chordata > Mammalia > Artiodactyla > Delphinidae > Aethalodelphis > Aethalodelphis obliquidens. The sequence continues at coordinate 13,548,215 of NW_020837979.1, forward strand.
AAATGAAACACTTTAATTAAACGTTTTCAATATTTAGGACTTCCCCGGTGGTCCAGTGGGTAAGACTCCACATTCCCAATGCAGGGGGCCCCGGTTTGAACCCTGGTCGAGGAACTAGATCACACATGCTGCAACTAAACATGAAGCAGTGAAGATCCCACCTGCCACTAAGACCTGGTGTAGCCTAAATAAATAAATATTTTTAAAAAAGTTTTCAGTATTTAAATGAGTACTAAATTTGGTATTTAAATAAAATAAAGGTAGTTCCCAACCTCAGACCCAAAGTAAATTTCTAGTGTTAATGGATTAAAATGAAACCGTAAGAGAACATATAGAGGAATATTTATCGAGTTCTTAAGGTGAAGAAGGACTTGCCAGGTACATAGGGTGAAGTAGAATTCTTAAAGGAGTAAACTGACAACATAGAAACAAAAATCGTAAGTATTTATTACGTTGAAAATCACTTTGACTGCTATGTCACGTTCTAATATCCTGTCTCTCGTATTCCCTCTCTTCAGAAACTCTACCTGCTGCTCCGGGGTTCCTGTTTAAACTGTCACATGCTGACTTGCCCCCGGGCTGTGATTCACCTGCTGCTCTGCCAGCTGAGAGTTCTGGAAGTCGGGGCCCTACAATCAGTGTACGAGCTGGAGAGAATTCAGTACAGGGTAAGTGGGTAGTGGCTGTCGTGGCAATCAGACAAGCCAGAGTGGTGGGTGCAAGAGCTATTTGTGTGTGGCCCCTAAGAATAGTCAGCAGAATGCTTGAGCTTTAAGTCTTGTGACTGGGTACAAATAGCTAGGTGTGAAAACATGAAGCCATAAGAATAATTAAAGGACTTCCCTGGTGGCAGAGTGGTTAAGAGTCTGCCTGCCAATGCAGGAGACACGGGTTCGAGCCCTGGTCCGGGAAGATCCCACATGCCGCGGAGCAACTAAGCCCGGGTGCCACAACTACTGCGTCTGCGATCTAGAGCCCGTGTGTCACCAGTATTGAAGCCCTCATGCCTAGAGCCTGTGCTCTGCAACAAGAGAAGCCACCGCAATGAGAAGCCCACACACCGCAGTGAAAAGTAGCCCCCACTGGCCGCAACTAGAGAAAGCCCGCGCGCAGCAGTGAAGACCCAACACAGCCATAAATAAATAAATTTTTTAAAGAAGATATTGTCCTAGTCTCCAGGAACTCCCTCTCTTTATCCTCCTTGTGTGCTTATTTTTGACAGTTTGTCATTGTACTTAGCAAATTCTTTGTAGGAATAATTTGAGGTCTGGGATGCTGGCTGCCTTCCTCCAGAGAGGGTTCTTATTGCTTTTGCCATATGCTTGGTGGCCTGGGACCATCGTCGTCCATGTTCAAGGCTGGACTGCACTGCAGGCTATGGGAAGCCAGGTCTGGTCTAGTTCCCAAGGACATAGCCCTTAGGGTCCCCAGCCTCCTGTGTTTGTGGGGTGCGATATGGCAGGAAGATATCCTGTTAGATTCCTGTCCTTGCACTAACTCTAAGCTTTCATTTCTCTCCGCTTTATCATTTAAGACTTTCAAAATGAAAAGTTCAAAATTTTTGGATTGTAGCATGTTTCCAAGGCCAGGCTACCGTGTTGTGCAGCTCCAGGGAGCGTCACAAGTCTGTCAGCATCTTCCCCGGAGGGACACAACTACCCTGAGGGTTGCCCCAGAGCTGTGCAGTGTGGCACCCCTGCCTCAGAGCAGCCACGGCCCCTCTGCTCTTTGACCTGGATTCCCATTTTCCCTTCAGTTTGGCCTTGGTTATCCCTCACTGTCCTGTCAGTTCTTCGGAGCTTTACATTTTTAAAAATATTTTATCCTGTCTTGGTTCTTTTCGGTTTGGTCTGAATAATCTAGCCAACCACTACTGGAAGCAGAATAGTCTAAATTTTTATTTTATTTTTTTAACAGCAGCGTGGCCAAACTTTTGAAAATGCACCACAGCAGCCATGAGGTTTCTTTCTCTCCCCTCAAACGAAACTCTCCCGTCCTTGGAGAGGCTGCCCCCTGCTGCTGCTCATCATACACTTGCTTTACTTTGATCATACAGTTTTTTTCTTTGTTTTCCAGTTTCTGGAAGAAAATGCTGATCCTACTGCCTTCGAAATTCAGGAAGAGTTAGAACGATATACAACCAAAATCCTACAGAACAACCTCCTGGGAGCCCACGGCGCACGTGTGAGTTATCCTATCTCTCTGTTTCCCAAACACTCGGTTTTTAGCATAATTATCCCAGTTGCCTCCGCACTGCACTGTCTTTTGCGTATCCTTTAGCTTCCCAGAGTTTGAATCCGAGCTCTGCCTCTCGTGAGGCCTCTGACCTTGTAAGTTACATAACCGTCCCTGAGCCACTGGGTCCTCATCTTTGATGCCTGCCTGCAGGAGAAGGTTAGGTGAAATTAGTGGCCTGGGTACAGCATCCAGTGAGGCTTATGCTCTGGCTTACGGTCTCACCTGGAGAATAAGGCCCACGCCCTGTGCTGCTTTCTCCTTCCAACACTGCTAAATGACTGCTGCCTCCCTGGTCCCCCATCACACCTGTGTAAGTGTTAATTTGTTCAGGGAATGAGTTGTCTAGGTAATCAACCTGCAGGGCTCATCTTGAGATCTGATTCACCTCATGCCCAAATTTCACACCAGAGATTCTGATTTAATTGGTCTAGGGTACGGCCCCAGGGGAGGGTACAAAAGCCCCCCGGGTGGGTCTCATTTGCAGCCAGTTCAGAACCACTAGTGTAGCTTAACTGTGGATGTGCCTTCCCTCGGAACTTTGAGGTCCATTCAAGGCAGGCAGCAGCTGCATCCAGAGGGGTTTCTTTTTTTCTTTTTAACATTTATGTATTTATTTGGCTGTGCCGGGTCTTAGTTGAGGCATGCGGGATCATCATAGTGGCATGTGGGATCTTTAGTTGTGGCATGCAGTATCTTTAGTTGCGGCATGCAGAGTCTTAGTTGTGGCATGCAAACACTTAGTCGCGGCACGTGGGATCTAGATCCCTGGCCAGGAATCGAACCCGGGCCCCGTGCATTGGGAGCGCGGAACCTTAGCCACTGGACCACCAGGGAAGTCCCCAGAGAGGTTTGTTTTATTTATTTATTTATTTTTAATTTATTTATTTTTTACTTTTGGCTGTGTTGGGTCTTCGTTGCTGCACGTGGGCCCCCTCCAGTTGTGGCGAGTGAGGGCCACTCTTCGTTGCGGTGCGTGGGCTTCTCATTGCGGTGGCTTCTCCTGCTGTGGAGCACGGGCTCCAGGCACGCGGGCTCTAGAGCGCAGGCTCAGCAGTTGTGGCGCACGGGCTTAGTTGCTCCGCAGCATGTGGGATCCTCCCGGACCAGGGCTCAAACCTGTGTGCCCTGCACTGGCAGGCAGATTCCCAACCACTGTCTCACCAGGGAAGTCCAGGCTTGTTTTAAATTAAAGTAGCATTTATTGATCCTTGCTGTATTCCAAGCCCCCCCCCTCACTGCATTCATGATGTCTTTATCTTAGTAACAGCTTGGTAAGGTGGTTATTATTCTCATTCCCATATTATGAATGAGGAAACTTAAGGAAAGAAGTCGCTCAGTGATTGGTAGTGTTTGGCTATATTAGGGTTCTGTGGGAAATTTTAAGAAAGGGGTGGCTTCCTCTGGTTTTTCAAAAAAAGGTGAAAACCACAAAATGAATACCTACTGGATTGTCTTCAGAATGGCACTCTGAGTTTCCTTGCTTTTTTTTAATAGGTAAAAAATGTCTGTGAGAGCAGAAGCAAACTTATTGCTTTCTTCTGGAAGGCACATATGACTGCTAAGCGATGTCCCCACTGCAAGTGAGTACCTTCCCCTCTGTTGTTTTTTTAAATTTTATTAAAGTATAGTTGATTTACAATGTTGTATAAACTTCTGCTATATAGCAAAGTGATTCAGTTATACATATATATATATATATTCCTTTTCATATTTTGTCCATTTTGGTTTATCACAGGTTATTGAATATAGTTCCCTGTGCTGTTTACCCGTCCTATACATAATAGTTTGCATCTGCTAATCCCAAACTCCCAATCCTTCCTTCCCCCACCTGCCATTCCCCTTGGCAACCACAAGCCTGTTCTCTATATCTGTGAGTCTGCTTCTGTTTCACAGATACGTTCATTTGTGTCGTATTTTAGATTTCACATTGTTTGGGTTTTTTTCTCTCCTCAAAACTGTCCTCATGTCCAGAACCGGGCGGTCAGTTGTCCGAAAGGAGCACAACAGCAAACTGACAATCACGTATCCGGCCATGGTGCACAGGAAAGCTGACCAGAAGGACACTGAGCCCCCGGGTAAGCAGGCCGGGCCCCAGGAGGCCCTCGGCATGTCTTTCACGTGTGACCATCAGACGTGTCCCGAGCCTTGGGTATCCCTGGTCCTCCGCACCACGTGTTTCTCAGCTGCGCGTTTGTGGTGGGCCAGCAGATGGTAGGTGTCCAGGCTCTAGGGCTAGTGGGCATCCTGGCGAGCTCCCAGCCCCAGCCTCTCGCGAAGAACTGACGACTGGGCTGCAGGGCGAGGCAGCTCCTCACAGGCTGAATGACGCACCTCTTGCCACAGGTGGTTGGTTTTCTGAAAGATTTTTGAGGAAGAAGTTAAGAAATTTACCTGGCAAATATTTCACACCATTTTGTTGTCAAACAAGTGTGGATTTATTTTGAAGTAAAATGTAGGTGAATTTTAAAGAAAGCTGTGAGCAGCCGAAGAATGTTAGCGCCTCCTGCAGGCTGCTTCTGACTGTCCTGTCAGATCCCTGGAGTAGGTCTGCTCTGCCCTTGGGGGTACCTGGGAAGAAACTTGAGAGACTTGGTACTCCTGCTTTTTCATTTTTGTAGTTGTAAGTTTGTTTAAAGATGCTTTTTGTTTTTTCTTTTGAAGTGAAGGTTAAATAAGGTGTTCCATTTGAAGTACTGAGACCAGTGCCTGCTATGTCTTACATGCTCTGTAGATATTGACCATTTGTTTTTTGTTATACAGTCAATGTGCCAGGACAGGAAAAGCATCACCTGTGATGGACACCTCACTCTGCTGCTTATTCTGAGGGGCTTAGAGAAGGTCGCTTCTTGGACCTTGGGTTTCCAACTCTATGTAGTGGCAGCGACAGAACTTCTTGCCCAGAGTTGAGGAAATTTCATGTGCGAAAGTCTGTAGCATATTGTTTCTAAACCTTATTCCAGAGTTCAAGAACACAGAGTAGGCAAGGAAGTAAGTTCTCTTCCTGGAGTTGCATAATCTGTCTTTTGCATTGAGGACTATGCGTAGGCCTGGAGTAAGTAACTGCCTTACCCATTTGGGCCGCTGTAACAAAAGTACCATAAACCGAGTGGTGTTTATAAACAACAGACGTGTATTTCTCACAGTTCTGGAGGCTGGGAAGTCCAGGGTTGTGGTGCTGGCACATTCGGTGTCTGGTGAGGGCCCACTTCCTCAATGACAGCCAACTACTCCCTGTAACCTCACATGGTGGAGAGAGGCAAGGGAGCTCTGCTGGGGTCTTTTCATAAGGGCACCAGTCCCAGTCACGAGAGTTCCACCTTCATGACCTAATCACCTCCCAAAGGTCCGACCTCCTAACACACCACCATTTGGGGGGTTAGGATTTCAACACATGAAACTTGAGGGAATACAAACATTGAGACCATAGCAATAGCAAATGTGTTTATTATTACTTTTTTTTTTTTTTTTTTTTTTTGCGGTACGCGGGCCTCTCACTGTTGTGGCCTCTCCCGTTGCGAAGCACAGGCTCCGGACACGCAGGCCCAGCGGCCATGGCTCACGGGCCCAGCCGCTCCGCAGCATGTGGGATCTTCCCGGACCGGGGCACGAACCCGTGTCCCCTGCATCAGCAGGCGGACTCTCAACCACTGCGCCACCAGGGAAGCCCTATTATTACTTTTTAAATAAACCTTCTACTTTAGACTAATTTTAGACATATAGAAGGGTTGCAGACATGGTACAGAGAGTTACTGTGTACTCTTTACTCAGTTTGCCCTAACGTAACATCTTAGATGACCATGGTGCATTTGTCAAAACTAAGAAATTAACATTGGTACACTATTAACTGAACTACAGACTTTATCTGAATTTCACCAGTTTATCCAGTAATGCCCTTTTTATGTTCCAGGATCCAATCCAGTATACCACAATGCATTTAGAAAACCTGTTCAATGGTTAACCGTAAACCACGAGGGTGGATTTTTCTACACTATATATAGCCCTTAAACTAATTTTTAAGGTTGGAAACTGCTGCTCTAGCCCTTAGGGCACCTTAGAAAATGTTCATAGATTGAGAACAAAGATGGTCAGAAATCTAGAGGATACCTGTTTCTTTGGGGCAAATATCTAAAAGTTAGGTAGCCTTTGTCAAATCCATTCTTTGAAGTAATCTTCACTGCAGCTATGAGAATATGATCGTGCCACCCAAAATTCTGTGCATTAGAAACAAGTCAGCCCTAGTCTTCGATAGTTTTTGGATGGGGTTTTTAGTATTTAGCAGACATTTACCTGTTGGGCGCTCAGCCTCGTGCCCAGGACCCAGCCTCTGGCCGAGTCCAGTGCCAAAGTGGAGACCTGACCTTGTGGCCTGTGCTCTTGGGGGAGGCTGTGGGTGACGCAGGTCAGTAACCCCAGGGGGTGGTGATGTGGAGGCAGGTGAGCATTAGGACAGGGGTCTGGCCACGTTCCTGGTATCGAAGGGGGCCAAGCAGCGAGGCCTGTGCCTCAGTGATCTCCACGCACTGGTGATCCCATGAGGGGCGCCATAAGCTTGTGAAATTCACGTTCACTCCAGAGGGTTCCTCAAGCCCCAAGATGATAGCATTTTCAAATGAGAATTCTTAAAGCCGGGTACTCCACCCACTGTGATCTTGTCTTCCCCAAGTTATTTGACTTCCCGACATTTGTTTTTGACATGGCAGCTCTTAGAGCTAAACGAAACACACATTAGGGCCGTTCTGAGGTCCCATCGAGGCAGATTTCATTTTTTGCAGGCTGCAGAAGTGTCCCGTTAGGAAGGGTGTGGTCCGTGTGAGGAGGTGGCATCCCACAGGTCTCTTCTGACTCCAACCCAATGAGGGAACAACGCCAGTCTGCTTTAGTCTGTGACTGAACTGGTGGGGTCACTTCCTGCACTGGCAGCTCTGGGTCAGGAGCTGGAGAGCACTGCCAGATGCAGCTCATCTTCCTCAGCTCATCAAGCCAGTTTAGTAAGAGCGGGGTTCTTTCCAGAAGTGCCCGCAAGGGCTTCCCTGGTGGCGCAGTGGTTGAGAGTCCGCCTACCGATGCGGGGGACACGGGTTCGCGCCCCGGTCCGGGAAGATCCCACATGTCGCGGAGCAGCTGGGCCCGTGAGCCATGGCCGCTGAGCCTGCGCGTCCGGAGCCTGTGCTCCGCCAACGGGAGAGGCCACAACAGTGAGAGGCCCGTGTACAGCAAAAAAATAAAATAAAAAAATAAAAATTCCAAATCTTAAAAAAAAAAAAAAAGTGCCTGCAAAATGGTTCTTTAGGTTAATGGGGTCTTTTCTCTCCACTGAACGCACATAGCTTTCTAACTCTGTGGTTTATCCCTGAAGGTCAGAGCCTCTCTTCATTGCATTCCCCACATTTCCTTCAGTTGCATTAATGAGTTGAAATGTTTTGCTTTTATAGGAATCAAAATTTTATACGTGTAAACTCTTGACCTAGCAATTCCACTTTAATGATTTTATCCTAAGAATTAGGCATGCCCACAGTATTAAGTCGTTTAAAATTGGAAATGACTTCAGTGCCTCTTAATGGAGAGTAATTAAATTATGGTACATCTATTAATTGTTCTCCAAGTTACAGATTTCTCTAAAAACTTTCAGTGACGTGTCTTCTGCAGTTGGTAAAGAAACCAAGTAGAGAATTGGAGGTGGAATGAAGCTGGATTTTACAAACGTGGAAAAAAGCAGAAGAGTAGGGTTTTTTAAATATAGTTTATCTTACGATATTTCGAACATGTGTATTCAAGCCAGTGAAAATTTAGTATCTGCTGGGTCCTAGATACTGTTAGGTGTTAGGAACACAGACAAGTCACAGTTCCCGCCCTGATAAGTACATAAAAAAAGAATACTGAGCAATTAAAAAAAATTTTTTTGGCCACCCGGTGCAGGTTGTGGGATCTTAGTTCCCTGACCAGGGATCGAACCTGGGCCCTCAGCAGTGAGAGTGCGGAGTCCTAACCACTGGACCTCCAGGGAATTCCCAAGCAATATTTAATTTCAGTGAATGTATTCCAAAAGAAGTTGATAGTTCTGAACCTAGACTGTCACATTACTTACTTATCTTTGTTAATCATCTCAGTGCTTGGGGCCACACCTCCTGAATGGCAGCCCCAAGTGTGATTTTTCTGTCTTACTCTGGGTGTAGCTGATAAACATTATCCCAGAGTGATCTTGCTTAATCTGAGAGACCAAAATGAAACTACTTCTTACGCACCAGCAAGATATTTGTAAGAAGAAATTGAATATACGTTTACCCATAAAAATATGCATCCTCATTTATCCATAATTCTGCTGTGAAGCTTTCTGGTAAAAGCCATGTGCATAAAGCTGTTTATCACAGTGTAACTTATAGTAGTAAAAAGATTGGGATCAACTCAGATATCCAACTATCGCAGTGTGGTTCAGTCACTCGGGAAACATCCTCTCCGAGGGATATCATGCAGCCGTTAAAGATGATGGTGATTGTCCTGACTAGTGCCCTGGGCCAGAGCTTCATCTTCATGACAGTTGTGTATTTTGGTCCCCTGACCTGCTCCATGATCACCACAACTCGAAAGTTCTTCACCATTTTGGCCTCTGTTATCCTCTTCGCCAACCCCATCAGCCCCATGCCGTGGGTGGGCACTGTGCTCGTGTTCTTGGGTCTCGGTCTCAATGCCAAGTTTGGGAAAGGAGCCAAGAAGACATCCCAGTAGGAAGAGAGAGACTACCTCCACTCCAAGGATATTTAAGTTATTTTCTGGAACAGTGACATCTCTTGGGAAAATAGACAAAATAGAGACAAAGGACTAGGTTTCAGTCTGGGTTAAAAAAAAAAAAAAATGATGGTGAGACTATAGGGCAAAAGCTATAGGGCAACATGCAGAAATGCTCACAAGATGACAGTAAATGAACAAAGTAGTACAAAATAAATCCACACCTGAGATTATAATGATCTAAAACTGTATAAACCAAAGGACCAGAAAAGAATATATAAACGTGGTAATCGTGTTAACATGATGAAATCGTGGGTGATTTTTTTTTCCCCTTTGGCTCTACTTTTTTAGATTTCATACACTAGTTATATGGTTTTCATTACTTTAGAAATTAGATTAAAGGGGAAAAAATTCAGAGCAGAGAGTATGCTGTCCTAGAGATTGATTTTTGTGGTTAGATTGCAGGCTTGGCAGGGTGGGGAAAAGACTTGATAAATCCCATTAAGGAGGGAGTGCCTGTAATTAACTTACTGTGCTCTGATTCCCCTCTTCGGCTCCAGGAATTGAGGAAGCTCAGATGGGAAAGCGAGGATACTTGACACCCACCAGCGCTCAAGAACATCTCACGGCTCTTTGGAATAATGAAGGTGCTATACCAGCCTAAAGAAATAGCCCTTTGCTTTCCTGGACTCATTTACCCTGCCTTTTTATTTTTATGCATTCACAGTTGTGATTCTTGTGGACCTCTCCTGAAATCGAACAGTAGATTTGGGGCAGGCTTCAGGGTACATTGTTGTTGATGCCTTATAGTGTGGGGAAGGCATGAACTTGACAGTGACTGTAACTGAGCCTGGTCATTAAGTGACAGCTGCAGGTGGGCATCGCCTAATACAGTTTGACATATGTCTCGAAGGTTCAGTGTAACTCACTTTATTTTAAATGCCCATAAATACAAGTTCGTTTTTTTTTTTTTAAGGTTTCTATGGGAATTCCTTCTGTGAATCAAAAAATGAACTCTGTTTTTATTAAATTAGGATTCTCATACATTTTAATTCCCTACAAGTAGGAAAGTCTTCCATTAGTCTTTGAATTTATAAGAAAAGCCCACATATCACCCACCCTATGAGAGTGTGTTCTGGAACACTGAATGTAACTGCTGTGTAATGACAAGCACTTAAAAATGAAAATCTTGCTAAGGGGATAAGTGATGTCAGAAAAAAGATAGCACTCAAGTTAGTATGAGTGTTGTTGGCCCTGACATGTTCTATTCATTCTCTCTGTAGCTTTTTTTTGGGTTACCAGACACTTGAAACACAGCTTGGATCCATAGACGATCTTGGTAGCATCTATGTGGAGGGTTTTTTGTTTTGTTTCCTTTTGTTGTTGTTGTTATTATTTTTTTAATTGGGGTATAGTTGCTTTACAATGTTGTGTTAGTTTCTGCTGTATAATGAATTGAAACAGCTATATGTGTACATATATCCCCTCCCTCTTGGACCTACGCCCCCATCCCACCCATCTTAAGAAGACTAACTATTTTTTGATTTGATTTTTGTTTGTTTATTTCAAATACATTTTCTTATAAATACCAAAGTAATAAGTGTGTCGTGTGCACGCGTGCGCGTGGGTCTAATGATCCAGGAACGTAACCCGAAGCACGTGAAAGTTTTTGTTTCCCATCCTTGTCCATCGCAGCCCCTGGGCTAAGCACTGTCATCCCTGTAGCACCCGTCTTTAAACCCATCATCTCCCCTGTGTGTAGGCTCACAGCACCCAGAGACTGTTTTTTTGCTCATTAGTTTTTATAAAGACAAGTGTGATCTTACTCTACATATTGTCCTACATTCTGGGATTTTTTTTTTTCCACTCAGTAAAATTTCCGTGGTCATCCTTCCATGCTCTTACATATAGATTTAAATGATCCTTTTGGTTTATTTCAAACACAGGATTCTTTCTGAATTACCTTTTTCTGGGACTGGAAGATGTTGGCATGGAGTCCGGATTCAATCCCAGTATGTTCTTTCTGGATTTCTTGGTGGTGCCGCCCTCAAGGTAATGCCCTTTCGTTGGCTTTATTTCACCTGACAAAGGCTTCTGGGACAATTGAATAATGACCTCTGGGAGAGGATGATGGAAGGGTCACGGGCACTGAGAACTAGCGCATCTGTTCCACTCCCAGGTGGCAGGTGGTAGGAGCATTTTCCTTTCCATTCTTCCTGAGTGCAGGAAGAATGTGGGTTTCTTTCTGAGTGTGGTGGTGAAGTAGGGGTGGGTGAGAGGCTGAGGAACACGCCCTTCATGCCGAGCACCCACCGATGCCATGCGTCCTCCTACAGGTATCGCCCCGTCAGCCGCCTCGGGGACCAGATGTTCACCAACGGCCAGACGGTGAACCTGCAGGCTGTCATGAAGGATGTGGTTCTGATCCGAAAGCTTCTGGCCTTGATGGCCCAAGAACAGGAGCTGCCAAGAGAGGTGGCAGCACCCGCCGCAGATGAGGTCAGGGGAACTGATGTCGTAGTTCTGACTCCCTACGCTCTGGGTCCTGGGAGATGCCTGTTAGCAGTTCTCTACAGCTGTGTGTGAGCCGTGGGTTTGGGAGGACCAGGTGAGGTCTGGGGGAAAGCATGGGTCTGAGTGTGGCCCCAGCGATCACGCCCGGGGTGACCTTGGTTGAGTTGCTTTAACTTCTTGGTCTTGTCTCCACTATAAAATGCATGTGGTCTGGGGTGGGATTTTTGTATGTGGTGTGTTCTGGGCCGCCTGCTCTCCCTGGCAGCTCTAGAAAGACCAGTCTGCTGCCCTCAGCTCTAAGAACGTCCCTCCTGGGTTATGGTACCAGAGCCCATGCCACCCAGCTCCGGTTTTGGCTCAGGAAGGTCTCCAGCACTGGGGTCAGGAAGGCAGTGTTGTCATTTGTAGGAATTTCCCAGAATAGGACTGTCAGATTTGGGGCCTCAGCTTCCTCTCTAGTAAACGGTGGAGCTGAATTCCTGTTTCAGCAGACATTTCCCAAGCCCCTTCAGTGGGCCAGGTCCTCGGTGGATATAAAGATGAGTCAGGGGCTTCCCTGGTGGCGCAGTGGTTGAGAGTCCGCCTGCTGATGCAGGGGACATGGGTTCGTGCCCCGGTCCAGGAAGATCCCACACGCCGCGGAGTGGCTGGGCCCGTGAGCCATGGCCGCTGAGCCTGCGCGTCCGGAGCCTGTGCTCCGCAACGGGAGAGGCCACAACAGTGAGAGGCCCGCATACCGCAAAAAAAAAAAAAAAAAAGATGAGTCAGGCGCTCAGGAAGTTTGCTGAGATCACTGACATCCTTCTCATCTCTAAGATGCTCTCTGGATGCAAATGGGAAGGACCATCTCAGCCTTGAGTAGATAGTCAGGGCTTCCAGGCTCCCTTCCCCTGCTGGGACAGGCCTGTCGCCAGGTGGCGCCACTGTCTGTCCCGGACGCCCATGCTCTGGGTTACTCAGCCCTTCTGCTTGGGGTTTCTTTGGTTTTGCTTAAGTTTTCTGATCTGCTGGGGCAAATGTGCTTTTAAAAATCCTCAGTATTAGAGAAATCTGCCATCTGCAGGTCCTAGTTCAGTTTCAGAGGGAAGGCCTTAGGATGGCCGGCTCCAGTGACCAGGGCTAAGGATTTTGCGTTGACATCCCTTGAAACTAGGGCAGCCTTTTGTCCAAGAGAAAAAGCTAAATCTCTGCAGAAATGAACAGTGTCCTCTGTGATTCCTGAGGTCCATTTCCTACCTGAAGTCCCAGTGCCCTCCTGCCATCTGATTAACAGGGTGTGTGGTTTCTTCCCACGCTTGCGCCCAACATCCCATTCCCATGGCGGCCCTCTCACGAATCGTGAATGCCTTGTGTGGGTGGGCTAGCGCCGCTCCAGGCACCGAGAATATACAAGGTGAGACAGGGTCTCACTCATTTCACAAGTAGTCACATGGCGCTGAGTCAGGTGACGTCATAAGAAGTGAGTTAGTCTGACAGGGCCTCTGTCATCACGTAGGTGACCATCTCTCCCTGTGAGGCTCCTTCTGCCAGAACAGAAAATAGGCCTGTCCTCCCTGTAACTGAGAAGACCCTGCTGTTCCTCAGGATTGAGGACAAGCCCACTTTATCACTAATGGGTTCCAAGACATCCTCATTTACTGGGTCTTCCCCACCCTCCGCTTTCCCTCCTCAGTGCTGGCAGCTTTCTTCTCTCATCTGACCCACCCTGGGACAAAGGACCATGTGTCTCTCTCCTGTGCCGCACCCAGCCCCATGAGACCAGACAGTGTCAGTAGGTGGTGCTCTAGGGCAGCTTACTGCCTTGAGGCCTGTCACCTGGGCGGGTGTGGGAGAAGAGGAAGAGGCAGAGCCAGGGACAGAAATATTGAAAGGATTGGTTAAATATTTCACTGAGGCCTGGAGATCAGCCAGTAACTCGACATAGCCTTTATCTCAATCGATGGCGCAGGAAATCATAAGGCAAGCACTTTTCCTTTTAAGAAATTACTTCACCTGCATCTTTATGAGTGCTTTGGATTAAGTTTTTCCAAAACCATAAATAAAGCTGAAACTCCATACGAGAATCAGTTATCTCGCAGGATAACAGAGCTACATAAGAAGAGTATTGACATGGGAAGAATTTCTAGCGTTGCCTTAAGAATTAGATACCAAGGGACTTCAGCTGCTGCTAGCAGATACATCCATTACCTTCTTGGCCTGCACACTTTGAGGGAATAAGCTACCATGTTGGAGAAGCCCATGCAGCAAATAATTGAAGGTGGCTTCTGGCCAACGACCAACTAGAAACTGAGGCCCTTGGTCCAGTAGTCCTCAAGGAACTGAATGCTGCCAACAGCCGTGTCAGCTTAGAAGTGGGTCCTCCCCCAGTTGAACCTTCAGATGAGACCCTAGCCCTGGCTGACTCCTTTATTGTGGCCTTGGGGAGACTCTGAAGCAGAGAACCCAGTTAAGCTGTGCCCAGATTTCTGACTCTCAGAAACTGTGAGATAATAATTGTGTGTCAATTTAAAAGGAAAGGAAGGAGACTTCTTAGAAATTTGAGTTCATTTTACTCCCAGAAAGAGACAGGCTGGTAAATAGGTAGTGGGGCTGATGTTTTGTTGATGCATGTGGAAAAGAGAGATTTAGGACTACTTTTGCCACTGATCTGTCAAGTTCAAAAGACATAAAGGCAAACTCCAGAGCTCATCATTTGTCAGAGCTCTAGTAAGAAAGAAAAATGGAACCAGGCCTGGCCTTTTTGAGGTTCTTTCATCACGCCTGTTTTCTTGGTTGTGTCTTGACCAGGAAAAAGACCCTTCGATCGCTATGGACCGGTCCTTTCTGAGTCTACTTCCAGGCCAGTCCCTCACAGACAAACTTTACAACATTTGGATTCGCCTTCAGAGCCACGTCAATATTGTGTTTGATAGCGAGATGGACAAATTAATGATGGAAAAGTACCCTGGCATTAGACAGGTGAGCAGTGAGTTGGATCCCCATTGCTAGCCAAAGGGGTTAAATAGTAAACATGTTTGTCTTAAAGGAAGAAAATGATAAACATATTTGATTTTTTTTTTTTTTTAATGCTTTCTGTGGACTTTTTTCCCCATAAAGATCCTGGAGAAGAAGGATGGTTTATTCCGGAAGCACATGATGGGAAAGCGAGTAGACTATGCAGCCCGCTCAGTCATCTGCCCGGACATGTACATCAACACCAATGAAATTGGAATTCCCATGGTATGTGCTGTTAGGTGGCGATGGGAGTGGCGAGGAGGGCTGGGGAGAAGGCACGTGGCCGACTGCAGTGGCTTGGGTGGGGACAGCCTCTGCCTCTTCCCGGACGAGCTGTTCGGAGGGGACCCTGAGGCCGTGGGGTAGCGTTGCTCTCAATCCCTGCCTGGTCTCCAAATACCCTCTACCCACAAGGAAGACCCACCTCCCGGGCCACCAGGAAGCAGACGGCAGGGTGCACATCCCTCCCGCCTAGCTTCTTCCTGCCTGTCTTGGCCTAATCTTTAAGCCTTCCTAGTGGGATTGAATACATGACAGAGAGGGGGGGGGGGGAGGGGGGGGGTGTCTCCGTCCCGTGTACTTGCCGGCATCAGGAGTCAGGCCGCGGAGGAGCCCCAGAGAGCAGGCATCGCCCATCCTCCCAGATCCGCAGGGGTAGGCGGTTTGCCCCATCCACCCATTAGTGTTTCCTCAAGGAGCCAGCCTCCTTTTCTCACTCCCCCACCACGCCAAGCTGTGGTGCTCATTAGCAGCGGCCCCTTAATCGGCTTCCTCCTTAATGGGCCTTGATCTCAGTAATAGAAGATGGTTTAATTCCCTCCACGGAGAGGCTCACTTCCTTGTGCATGGTCCCCCTGCCGCTCTCCTGGGAGGACTGGTGAGCAGCAGAGAGCAGAGCTCAAGTGTTCCGATGGACTCCCACCTGCTGCCGCCTCCTCCCTCTAGCACACATGGGCTTCCTGGGCAAGGGCTCTTGTGGGAGGGGACAAGAGTCAGAGAACGCCCAGTCCGGTGCCCATGGCCTCCTGGGAACCCAGGGGTCTTTGCATCTGGAAGCTGGGTCAGGTGGCAGGGAGAGGCATTGGGAAGTTCCTGAGTCCGAGGCCCTGGGAGGAGACCTGTTCGTTGCTCTCTTTGCACAGAGGGCAGGGGCTGCCCCTTTTGGCTTTGGCCTCATGGTGCCTCCAGGGTCCCCGGCTGTGGGAGGGGCCTTTAGTGTTGCTCCTTTTTCCACCTTCAAAGGTCCTCTCTTTCTTGGATCCAGATTCATTTGGTAATGGAGGGACTCTGAATTTCCCCCTCTGCCTATCTCCAGCCTGCCCCAAGCCTCAGGGCCATGGTGGCCTGGGGTATTACTCGCAGGATAGCCACGAGGAGCAGAGTGTGTGAACTGCCTCTTGGTTCCTTGTGGCACGCCCTTCTCATCTAGCATTGTGGACAGGTGTTAACAGAAGCAGAGGAGGCAAAGTCTGGGAAGTAAGCTAGAGACCCAGCAGGGAACCAGACAGACTTAGCATGTCCCCCGTGAGGCTTACATTACAGCAGTGGAGACGCATCAACAGATACACAAGTATAGATCTTCCTCAACTTATGATGGGGTTATATCCCTGTAAACCCCATCGTAAGTTGAAAATGCCATGGGTCGAAAATGCATTTAACGGACCTAACCTACTGAACAGCATAGCTTAGGTCTAACCTACCTTAAATGTGCTCAGAACACTTACGTTAGCCTACAGTTGGGCAAAATCATCTAATGCAAAGCCTATTTTATAATGTTCGATAAAGTGTGGAATGTCCCTTGTTAAGTTATTGAATGCTGTCCTGAAAGTGAATAGCAGGACGGCTCTGAGTGTGTGGGTTATTCACCCTCGTGATCACGGGGCTGACTGCCAGCTGCGGCTTGCCGCCCCGCCCTGCTTCAGGAGAGTGTCATACAACGTGTCAGTAGCCCAGGAAGAGACCTAAGTGCAAAATGGGGAGTACAATTTCCACTGAACACGTGTTGCTTTTGCACCATCGTAAAGCCCCCAAAATCCTAAGTCGGGCACAGTCTGTACATGTACACTCTGTCAGGCAGTGGTCAGTGCATTGGCAGAAGTGGAGTGGGCCACGGGGCGGGGAGGGCCTCTCACACAGAGCCACTCACGTCGAGACCTGGCCAGCATTTAGCAAGTTCCTTTACCTGGGACTTCTCAGAGTTGCTCATGTACTTATACATGCGTTTTGAAGCATCAAAGGGTTTTAATATTCAGTAGCTCAGAACTCGCTTACCCAGGGAATTCATTTTTCTTGGAGTGTGGTGCAGGTCCGGTGTGTCAAATGGAGCACTGAGTTTTCTCATGTATCAGGAGACCAAATCAGTTTCATCCCAGGGCAAGTAAAGAGATTTGAATGGCATGTCTGGGCTCAGGGCGTGGGCCACCTTCAATTAGAGATGGCTGCTGGAGGTGTGGGGGAAGTGTTGGCGGGAGAAAATGGTACTTGAGGGTGGGTATCTGCTGTCTCTCTCAAGCTAGCGTTCCATGCTATTTTCTCTCTTTTGGGACTAAATGAGTGTTATTGGCAGACCAGGAAATGGTGAAATTTTTAAATGGGTTAAAGAAAATTCTACGTAAACTGCAACACTCAGATTACTCTCTTCGAGCAGACTCTGCTAGAAAAGGAGACCCAATCTCTTTCCTTAAGGGAGCGGGTCTGGAAAAGATGTGGAAAAGACAGGGAGGATGCTGCTTCACTTGCTGAAGGACGACCTTCTTGGCTCAGAGAGTACCTTTGCATCTTAGGGAAAAAGTAACACAGCCTGTTGAGTTGGATCTGGGGGTCCATGTAACCTTTCTGCCCACCCTGAATTTTCACATCCACTCCTTGTTTCCAGGTGTTTGCCACAAAGCTGACCTACCCTCAGCCAGTCACCCCCTGGAACGTTCAGGAACTGAGGCAGGCGGTCATCAACGGCCCCAGTGTGCACCCAGGAGCCTCCATGGTCATCAACGAGGATGGCAGCCGCACGGCCCTGAGTGCCTCGAACCTAACCCAGCGGGAGGCCGTGGCCAAACAGCTCCTGACACCAGCCATGGGGGCACCTAAGCCCCAGGGGACAAAAATTGTGAGTAATGGGCAGATTTCGTCAGGGGCTCGGCCACCTGCTGTTGGCTCACCATGACTGCCGGCTGTCAGCTGTGGCCTCAGTGAGTGCAGATGCAGGAATGCTGTGAGAGCAGTTCCTGCCTCCCCTTCCCTCTCCCCGCCCCCCCACCCCCAGGGGAAGCTGCCCCCAGACGTGGGTGTTCCCTAGGGCCTGAACACCATGAATAAAACTCCATTTGGCCATCCCATGCATGCAGCGCAATTCTGGGTACATGTCGGGGCTTGAAAAACGCTCTTTAATTATAACTCTGTTGTGATTTGCTGCCCTTGAACAGGGCTGCTCAAAGGGTGGTCCTCAGCAGCAGCATCCCTGGGGCTGGTAGGAAATGCACATTCGTTCCTTCCCCTCTCCCTCCCCCCCACCCCTGAATTAGTCTCTCTGGGAATGGAACCTAGGAATCTGTATATTAAGAAGCTCTGCAGAGGGTTCCTCTGCATGCTAAAGTTTGAGAACTGCCCTAAAGGAAGGGAACATTCTGTGTCTGATAACTGAAAACTGACAGGTTTCATCTGATACTTCACTTCCGGGGGACTGCTAGTTCTTGCCTGTAGTACTGGGTTAAGGGATCCTGAGGCTTTATCTGGGCTTCACCGGAAAGAGTATATGATGGATTAGCAATGTCTGCTGAGGACAGATGGGTGGGTGACATCACTTGTGTCTGTGTCAAATAATAACCATTCCTGCTGGGAGGGGTATAGCAAATAACGGCTAACCAGGCAACAGTGGCAGAAGTTGCTAGAGTGAAATGGACTGGATTTGGGATTAATTTATGGTGACTGCCCAGAGTCAGGGGATGACTGAGTGTGTCTCCCGCACCCACTTGCACGCTTGTTAGACCTCCTCTTGCCCTCTGACACATCCAGACCCAGTGGCCGACTAGGTCTTCTCTTTAGTGGGTTTGAGCTCTACAGAGGACCACTGGTCCTTGAAGGAACTTTGGTTGGAGGACAGAGGGGGAGAGGAAGCCTCGTCACGGTGACCATTGGTCCCCGCTGCTCTTCACCACGTCCTGTCCTCTTGCTTCCTCTCCATCTCACCACTGTCCTGCGGTCAAGCAGGAACAGACCATGCGTTTCCTGGTTTGGTGGCAGGGGGCACATGCAGACGCAAATCTAATCACCTGTTTTGTTTTTTTTCTCGTGCATTAAGTGAGGTTTGTGTTCAGGCTCACGGGACTATTCTGCCATTTTTAAGTGCCTAGTGTTTTGCTAGGAGCTGTGAGAAAGATGCAGGAGAAATCAAGGTGTGTTTTTCATAATTTATGGTGAAGCAAGGCAAACACTGGTAATCTTCCTACTAACTCAAGTCGAGCATGTGAAACAGTCTCACAGTAGGACATTTTGAGAAAAAAATTGAGAGAAGAGAGCAGAGTGGGGTCAGGTACTCTGCCAGGCACCGTGGATGAGATCCTGCTGTCTCGGGGTGGACGGCCTGGTAGGGGCACCCCCAGGGAATGAGACCATAAATGTGTCACCGCTGCTGAGTGGCGTGGTGGACACAAGGGAATAGCGACGGGGGACAGTGACTTTACCCGCATGAAGCTGGAGAAGCAAAGAGGGCTGTGGGCAGGGTAGGCATGCAGGGCGAGTTTGGAGTCACCGGGGGCAGTTGAGGGCCAGCCCGGGGGCTGCAGGGGAACCGAGGGTGAAAGCAGGGTGTGTTTCAAGGGGACCTTGAAGTAGGGGGGCTTGGCTGTAGGCTGGGTGTCAGGGCTGTAAAAGAGAGAAGGTGAGAAGGAAGCGTGGTTTCCAGTGCCCTGGAAGGAGGTGTGTCCGGGTCCTTCTGAACAGAGGTCACGGTGGAGAATCTAAGGGCTAGCTAGTCTCCCGTAAAAGGTAGAAATGTGGCACTTAGGTTAGGGGGGCATAGAGTTAAGAAATGAAATCATCAGGAATTCCCTGCCAGTCCAGGGGTTAGGACTCCGAGCTTCTACTGCAGGGGGGCACGGGTTCCATCCCTAGTCGGGAAACTAAGAGCCCGCAAGTCACGTGGGGCAGTCAAAAAAAAAAAAAAATGAAATTATCCGAGTTAAACTCTTTGAGCACAAAGTACAACAGAGAGAAAATGCAGTGGGGACACCTGTGGAAGCAGGAGGAAGGTAGGGGAGGACGCCGAGGGAGAGAGGGCTCGCTCTCGGTATCTGCCTCTGTCTCCCACCTGCGCTGGGGGGGTTCTTCCCGGTCAAGACCAGCCCCAGAGTATGTTTGCATCTCCCAGAGGCACTTAGTAGGTGTTTATGGAGTTAAATATGAAGTTTAAGAAGAGCGAGGAAACGGAAGGAAGATGCAGATTTGTCCACATGAAGGTCACGTGTGACCCAGGAGAGCCATTGGAACAAAGTGGGGGGAGCTGGGCTTCAGGGCCTTTGTGATGAGGCAGCGAAGCAGTAGCTTCATCTGTGACTGGAGCAAAAGCAAAAGGATACGGGGGTTTCTGACATTAGTGGGGAGTGAGGATGGGCAGGCACGCAGGGGAGCTTCCTTCCCGTGGCCTTGTTACGTCTGTGGGGCTGGGGGTGGGCTTAGGAGAGGGCAGGTTGGCCTCACTGCACACTCAGGTCAGCTCGTGGGAAGCGACGGAAATGAGTTCTCAGCAGCCGGGAGATTGAGTGAGGTTGGCCCAGTGGCCTGTCCCCCAGCCTAAGTTCACATCCCAAGCACACTGTCCCTGCCTTGTCTCCCAGCCCCACCTCTCGGCGTCCCATCGATGTGGGCCTCTTTCTCCCCTTCAGGCCTTGAACTTGCCGTCCCTGCCGGGAATACTCTGTCCTCCCCGACACTCCCCAGCCATGGCCCACTCGTCCTTCTGCAAAGCCTTCGTTCCTCTAGGGCAGGGGTCCACAGCCTTTTTCAACCAAGGGCCAGACAGTAAATACCTTAGGCTTTGCGGGCCACACGGTCTCTGTTGCAGCTGCTCAGCCCCGCCTATGTAGCGTGAAAGCCGCCACGGCAGTACAAAGTCAACGGGGACGGCTGTGTTCCAAAAAACTCTAGTTGCAAAAGCAGGTGGCCTGCAGTTGGCCACTTTTACAACATGAATGGGGTCCCCCCCCCACGGTGTGTCCCACCTCACCCCCCCCACCCCTCATTGCGTTATGTTGTCACTCCAGGTACCCCCATCTGACTGACCTCGAGTTCCTAAACCCCGTGAGGACAGGGCAGGTGTTCGGCCCTCCACTCTCCCCAGCACCCAGCATGTAGGAGGCACTTGGGAAACCCCTGTGGACTGGACGGGTCCAGGATGAGACGCAGGAGGCTCTGAGGTGTGAGGGCCACATTTGACCTGAGGATGTGGCCCTGGGGCAAAGACAGGAAGGGAACTTATGAAACAAAAGTGGTGCTTATGTTGGGACCTGGGGTCTAAAGGTGATTATCTTTAGTTTCCAAAAATCTCAATGATGTTATATGTAAGGTTTATATATGTAGTCGATATGTGTGCATTTACAATTCATTTGTAATTTGTAAAGTAATTTTTTGGTTACTGTGTTCCTGTGGAACACATTAGATCAGGACCTGGGCCAAAGGGCTGGGTGACGTGACTGGGGGGGACAGACCCAGGTCCAGGAAAGGACAAACTGCAGGTTAGATGAGAAGGGGGAGGGGGGAGTGGAAGAAGCCATTTCCCCTGGGAGGGGTGAAGTCTCTGCCCCTTCTCCTGGGCCTGGTAAATGGAGTAGAAAGTGGGCAGGGCGGCCAAGCCTCATTTCCCGGCCCAGCAGTCAGCCAGGAGCAGCTCTTTGGCTCCGGCTCTGCCCCTGGGAACTCTGACCCGGGCACTGGGGCACACTAATTTTCGCTGCGGTATTTATTTAGAGACAAGAGAAAGGAAGGGCCTCAGGTTTGGGTTGGCGAGGGGAGCACCCTGTGCTCCAGGGCTTCTGTTTGGATTGGCTGGTGCCTGCTGGCCGGGCCTGCGAGCCTTCCCAGCTGTGGGGTTTGCTTACGCTGGAGGATGTCTCGAATTTTCGAGACTCAGATCCGAGGCGAGCCCGGGGTTTGGGACCCAAGCCACAGGTCCCGGCAGTTTCTTCCTTGAGAAGCTAAAGAAATAGACCTTGAAAGTCAGTTCAGGCTCCGTGACGTGCCCTAGGCAGCCACTCCCGGGAATCCTCAGAATCCAGGTCTCCTTGGAAACACAGACATGGGGGTGGGGGGAGGATGGGTTTGATTTCCTTGGGAGCAGAGAGACTGCCTCCCCGCTAGCTGCTTTTAGGACTGCCTTTTAGAATTTGAGGGGTGTGCTCCCTGCTTCCCTGAGTTGGAGGACACTGTCAGCCCAGCCAAACGGATGCGGGGAGGTGGGTGGGGAGCATCTCTTGTTGACCTCTAGCCTCTTTCTGCAGCCAGCTTTCTGATACAACTTCATAATGTGGACGACATAAGAAGAAACCAGACTTGGAGTAATTTGTTTCCCCCCAACCAGTTATCTGCTGGATAATTTAGGGGAGACTTGGGATGGGGGGAGACCTCACTGAGTCTCCACAATTCCTCTGGGCTGCTAAGGGCAGCCTGCAGAATGATTGGGGTAGCAGTTGCCTCATGCATTTGTTTTTTTATTTTATTATTTTAAAAATTTTTTTGGCCGTGCCGCAAGGCTTGTGGGGTCTTAGTTCCCCGACCAGGGCTTGAACCCAGACCCCCGCAGTGAGAGCGTGGAGTCCTAACCACTGGACCGCCAGGGAATTCCAATGCATTTGTTTTTTTTTTGTTTTTTGGGGGTTTTTTTGCGGTACGCGGGCCTCTCACTGTTGTGGACTCTCCCGTTGCGGAGCACAGGCTCCGGACACGCAGGTTCAGCGGCCATGGCTCACGGGCCCAGCTGCTCTGCGACATGTGGGATCTTCCCGGACCGGGGCACGAACCCGTGTCTCCTGCATCGGCAGGCGGACTCTCAGCCACTGTGCCACCAGGGAACCCTGCATTTGTTTTTTAAAGTGGCGTCTCTGTTCATCATTTGGGAAGCCCAGTAATTAATATAGCATAAGATTAAGGGCCTTATACTAAAGTCAGCTTTGTGGGAGGAGGTGTTCTGTCAGGAGGACGTGACCAGTGGCATATTGATATTGGTAAGGAACAAAAAAGCGTGAGCGTTGGTTGTCTTTAAGGAGTAAAAGTTACTTGTGGTTTTCATTCTCTTCTTTAAGTTTGTCTGTATTTTCTGTGCTTTCCCCCACAGTAAGCATCACTTGTGCAGTTTTTCTTGCTTTCTTTAGAAATAGTTGAAGATCTTTTAAAGAAATTTCATAGAAGTAGTACACGCTCGTTGTAACACGAACATCACTAAGACGTATAAAGGTAAAGGTGGTGATCTGTGCCTTACTCTTCCTCCCGTGTGTCCCTGCCTCAAGGAGAGCATAGAAACAGCTCAGTGAGGATCTAAGTGCCCTTTTCCCTTAGGTATATAAGCCCGTAGAGTTGGGTTGGGTTTTATTTATTTATTTTTTGGCCGTGCTGCGTGGCATGTGGGATCTTAGTTCTCTAAGAACCCACGCACCCTGCACTGAAAGCCTGGAGTCTTTTAACCACTGGACTGCCAGGGGAGGCCCCTGGGTTGGGTTTTAAATTGCCTCATCCTATCACCTTAGATGGCACCTGGATTGTTTCTCTTTTACCGGAATACATTATTGCCATCGCTTTAGGACTATTATAGGGTTAAGTCATCCTTTTTCATCATTACATAATATTCCATAGTACATACCATGATTTAGCCACCAATGCCCATTCTGTGGGGCAGCCAGGTTTTTCCCAGTTCTTGCCACTGTTAACACTGCTGCATAAACATGCACATTCTTAGAACCTTGCGTTGACAAAAGGAAGTAAGTTTTAAATGTTTTAAAATCTATTGTGAAATTGCTTTCCCAGAAGACCATGCAATTTAAACTTACTATTAATTTTTAAGTGCAATAAAACATTTGCAGAGAGCATTGAACTGGGAATCAGGAACCCTGTGTTTCAGTCCTGGCTCTGCTGGACTTGCTCTGTTGGGCAAGTATTTCTAAAACGTGGAATTCACGTTTCAAATAATATACTCAGATGTGGCCCTGGCGGGGATTCTAGAGGTCTGCCAGATCCTTCTAGATCTGGCAGACCAGGAGTTTTATGGTTATATGTAGATATGCTGTCTTCAGATGTGTCTCTTTCTTTCTTCAGATTAATTCGCAGAGGAATTCAAACTCCGGAAAGGTTATGCATCTCTGAAGAAGACAGAGATTACTGGACAGGAGCCTGTAGCCTCATTGGCATATGCCTCTGTGCCCAGAGCCAGGACAGGACTCTGCTGGGCTAGCAGCTATTTCTCAGAGTACCAGAGGGGCTTAGTAGCTATTTCTCAAAGATTTCTAGGCTTTCAATCCAGACTAAAAGTTCTCCTTTTATTTAGTTGAATAAAACCTGAGACAGACAGAAGGCACACCCAGCCCAGGCCAAGGTGAGCCCTTGGAATAGTAGCGATGTTGCCGAAGTCGCTGCTGCTCACCCTGTTCTCTCCTGTGCCCCCAGGTATGCCGGCACGTGAAGAATGGGGACATTCTCCTCCTGAACCGACAGCCCACCCTGCACAGGCCCTCCATCCAGGCGCATCGCGCCCGCATCCTGCCCGAGGAGAAAGTCCTGCGGCTCCACTATGCCAACTGCAAGGCCTACAACGCCGACTTTGATGGAGACGAGATGAACGCCCACTTCCCTCAGAGTGAACTGGGCCGGGCCGAGGCCTACATCCTGGCCTGCACGGATCAGCAGTACCTCGTTCCCAAGGTAGGTCTGACCTTGAGGCGGTTCCATGGTCATCGCCAGCACAACTTGGCAGTCCAGGTCCGGGCCCTTGCCAGCTCCTGGAGTCAGTGGGTGGCTCTAGGGCAGGGACATGTGGAACAGAAGGTCTTGGCTTCTTCCGGGTGGGGTCTTCAGCTCTCTAGTGGCTAGAGGCAGGGAAAGGGTTCTCTCTTGCTGCCCCTTAAGGTGGCAGGAAAGAAGTTGTAACAGTCATCCCAGAGCGCTGAGGTTAGTAGCTGCATAATAGGTCTTGTCTTCCAGTCTGTTTGGATTCGACAACTTATTAGCCTCTGGCAAGCATTAGCATCCCAGCTGTGAGGGTCCCCGAGGTCCACAGATGACTCTGATCCTTTGAGTCTGGACAAGCAGGAGTTTTAAGAGACAACGTAACCCCAAGGGTCCAGGTGAAATTCCCCTCCAGCCCATGAGGAATCTCCTCTGTGAATCCCTTCCTTTATGAGCCGTTTGCGTCACAGTGATTCACAATGATACATCGTTCATTTGGGCTGCAGTGTGGAGTAGTAATAATAATAAAGAACTATGGCTACCGTTTGCCAAACACTTTTTCAGTGTCAGACACTACAAAGCACGTTGGAGGCCTCTCCCTTCTTCCTCCCCGCACTCCTTGGGGAAGGTACTACTAACGTCCGCATTTACACATGAAGAAACGGTGTAGGGACTTCCCTGTCGGTCCAGTGGTTAAGACTGCTTGCTTGCATTGCAAGAGGTGCAGCTTGCATCTCTGGTCGGGGAACTAAGATCCCACATGCAGCGCGGCGCAGCAAAAAAAAAAAAAAAAAAAAAATGGTGTAACTTACCGAAGGGCACAGAGCTGAGGAGGAGGAAGGGCCAGGAACTCCCAGATCCTTGTGGCTTGTTCTTTTCGGCTGTGCGGGCCCTGCTGCCCTTCCACAGAAGAGAGGGAGACCTCTGCACCCAGGAAGCACCAGAGGCTGCTCGGAGATGTCCCTCATCGATTAGTAACCTCTCCTCCTGGGAACTTCTCTTCCCCCGTCAAGTCCCACCTGGGGAATCAGGCAGGTGGCCAGGGTCCGAGTGTCCCAGCCTTGTTGCCTACCAGACACACCACTGTGGCTTCATCCTGGACTCAGTTATTTGAATATAACTTTCTTTCCCTTCTCCACCCACCTTAGCTGGCTGTTGGTGAGTGAAGGGGCTGACAATAGGCAGGAGGGGTTTAGGGGCCCACTCAGGTCCCCCAGAAATTAGAAGAAATAATTTGGTTAATTTTTACTAATAATTTTACTAGCAATTAGTAATGATTTTACTAATAATTAAAAGAAAAAGAAGAAATAATTAGAAGGAAATAATTTGATTAATTAGAAAATTGGCTTTTTGTCTTTTTATGTAAATCATATCCATGGTAGCTATGACGGTGGTGGCTTTGCCACCGTCTGCTGAGCGCTCCCTGTGCCTCAGGCACTGCTCTGAGCGGTTGGCAAACGTTCTCACTTAGTCCTCACGGCAGCCTTAGGAGGTGGGTGCAATTTTCAGATGAGGAAACACCGGTGAGTGACTTGCCAGCCAGTGACGAAGCTGGGACTTGAACCCAGCACCGTTGACCCCCCAAGCCTGTGTGCTCAGCCTCGTGTGTGATTAGCCCCGCTGACAGGCGAGGCTGGGCCTGGCTGAGGGCACGTGGCAGTGAGGGGTTCCCAGGACTGAACCGGCTGTCTGGCTCTCTAAAGGGAGTGTCACATTTCACCACAGGGGATACTACCAGCGAGCAGCAGGTGGTTCATCTTTTTGCCGGCAGAGTGACCTCTGGACTCTAGCCGCATGGAGGTTGGGGTGCTCCGAAGTTCTCAGACCAATGAATTTGGATTTGCTATACTTGATTTTGATTGAATAAGGTAGAATAGGCGACCTCATTGCTCACGGCATGTCCTGCGCGGGGCTGGACTATGTAAAATCCAGATGTGCCTCCTCATATGCTCACCTGCCTATGAGTTTTAGGTCAGGAGACAGGGAGAACACAGATCAGTAAGCTTATATCAGTAAACGAAATTCTTAAAGAGTAAAAACAAAAAACAACTTCTAGGGGATGACCTGAGGGTTCACTTTACTTTCAGATAAATTTTTTTTTTTTTGGCCATTCTGTGCGGTGTGTTGGGATCTTAGGTCCCCAACCAGGGATTGAACCCGCGTCCTCAGCAGTGAAAATGCAGAGTCCTAACCACTGGACCGCCAGGAAATTCCCTCAGACAATTTCTTTTGTCAGAGGTAAAGAGCTTCTGATTCTTGATAAATTTTGTTTCGTCCTCAGTGTGAATGCCGAGGTGGAATCGTTATTTTTTTGCTAATGGTTATAAAAATGAAACATGTACTTTGTTGGCAAAGTCCTAAAAGGACAAGAGCTGGTTTTCCTAAGCCATTTTTGGGTAATTTTTCTTGGCGTGTCTTTATTTCCCTTTGTTTCTGTTTCCCTTTGTTCATTATTCTGTTTCTTCTCTATTTCTAGGTTCTCTTCCTTGACTAACCATAGTCCCCGATTTAAGTTCATTTTGTTGTTGGTTATATGTGTTTAACAGGGTTGGAGGTTGTCTTCTTACTTAAAATAGGAGAGGAATGGAACTTTAGCTGTTTCTGTTCCAAGAAAACAGTTACACTTTTCATTTACATGTTTCTGTGTGGATTCTATTTTTTTCTTCTGTTTGTTGTCTCTATTGAGGGCCAATGCTTCATGGAAGTTTTTTTAACAAGGCTTGAGACATAGTTTCCAGACTTTGACTTAGCTACGAAATTCAAGTCACAGAATACCCTAATTCTCAAAGCATCCTGACCAAAGACATCAATTTTAATGTCATTTTGCTGTGATATTAGGTGGAATAGGATAGCTGACAATTACCTGGGTTTTTGATTCAGAGATGGTCTTTCTGATCCTAAGCAGATTTAGGAAATTCAGAATTATAAGTAGACCCTTAGTAAATTGCTTTAATCAGTATTCCTCCCTAGAATTCATGATTATTGCATTGAAAGCAATTTAGCCATTAAGGTAATTTTTTAGTCATGGAAAAGTATGGATGGAGAGAGAAGGCACTGACTAGATCCCATAACTTATAATTATGTTCTTTAAAGGAAAAAAGCAAAAGGGAAAATCTATATCTGCCCCCAAAGACTGTGGGATGAGTCAAATGCCTAATACTGTTTTGGGTTTTTCCTCTAAGCAAAATAAGACCTTGTCTTTGGAACAAGACACAGAGTGTAGTTTTTTATTCATGTTCATAACTCAGAGCCTTCGTAAGAAGGGCCGCGTGCCCCATCCGATCTTGCCTTCCGTCTGCACCACCTATTCAGCCCATCTGTAATGATTATCTTTGAGTTTACGTAAAGCCCGTTGCCACAGTATTGAGACTGTTTAACAAGCATCCTTTTTAGCCTTTGAATTAGTGCATGTGGTTAAATTCCTGGCGCTTCTCCATGGCTGCACTTGTGAGTTCCTTAGTTGTGAAACATGGACATAACATTGGACAGTATTTAACAAATAAGCAAATGATAACAATCTGTAGATCCAAGGCACAGATATTTCTCAAGTTCCCATAAACATTGAAAAGGTTGCAAAAACTGCTTCTTAGAGAATGTCAGTGGGCACAGCTATGTTTACTTTAGTGTGCCTTATGTTGCCATGAATGCACACCTGCAGATAGGGTGCAGGAGGCTGGGGATCAGAACGGCTGTGGAAAGATGAAGGTACCCACCCAACTGGGGCTTTCATAAAGGGCCTTGTTTTGACATCTGGTAAATAACAGCCTACCATGAATACGTGCTACAGTATGAAGAGACGCTGACAGCAGGCATTCTTTCCTTCTGCAGTCACACACGTCAAAGCCCTCCACAACCCTCTTGAGGAACCTCTGCCCGAACCCCACCCTCCCTGCGCTGGCCCACTCCAAGTCACTCCTCAGGCCAAGCTGCAATACTGCCCCTCAGAGAGACCATTCCTGACCAACCTCCTCACCCCAAATCTATGTGATGACCCATCCTGTTATTTTCCTCCCGTATTTAAAACTCTTTGTGATAATGTATCTGTCCAGTCATTTGTTTACTGTCTAGCTCTTTCTCATCAGGAAGGATCGTGTCTGCTTGGGCCACTGGAGTAGATTAAAGGTCTAACCCAGTGCCTAGGCATACAGTAGGCTCTCAATAAATATTTGTTGAATGGATGACTGATTTAGAGGAGAACCAGGCCAGAAATGTGTGAAAAATACCAAAGCGTAAAACCAAAGTATAAAAACAAGGACACAGCCAACAGCAGCCAGACCAAATGTATGCATAAATGCCAGAAATATGCTGGAGTAACTAGAAACAGATAGGATTATGGAGAAAAGGCTGGGGGCCTGGATGAATTTGCAGCAGTTTTGATACAGAACAGTGGGCAAAAGGCAAAGGTGGGAGCTGGTCAGGAAGCCCTGGTCATGTGCTCTGGTAGGCAGTTTGCTCTCAAGATGGGAAGCCCAAGCACCAGCCTGGTGCGGCTCAGAGACAGGACAGTACGGGGATGTGAAGGAGGGCTGTTGCTAGCGGGCAGCTCCCAAGCACAGGATTAGGCATAGAATGCGACTTCAGTTTTTTCTTTGTTCTCCTCTTATCTGTTTTGGTTTGTAGGATGGCCAGCCATTGGCAGGGCTGATCCAAGATCACATGGTTTCGGGTGCCAACATGACCATTCGAGGCTGCTTTTTCAGCCGGGAGCAATATATGGAGCTGGTGTACCGAGGACTCACAGACAGAGTGGGGCGTGTGAAGCTCTTTCCTCCTGCCATCCTGAAGCCCTGTCCGCTGTGGACAGGAAAGCAGGTAATTGGGAGAAAACAAACGGTGGCTGTAAAACAAGGAAACAGGCCACTCGGTAAAGAGGTTTTGGTTCCCAGGAGACCCCGGGCCAGAAACAGAAATGGCAAATCAAACAATAGTCTGACTCCCTCTTTGATGGGGTTTTTGGGTGTAGATGGTTTCAAGGGAGTGTCTGCTAAGCGTAAGCTGCATAGTTTCTGTCCTTTGCTTCTAACTTAAACTCCGTGTCCTCAGAATCCAGATATGGTGGTAATAGGCAGTGGTGCTGATGGTAGCAGTAGTTAAGGTTTGTTGGGAGTGCTTCAGATATGTTATCTTACTTAACCCTCACAACCAACCTGCGATGCAGAAGCCATCATTATCACCATTTAGCAGATGAGGATAATGAAGTTTGGAGAAGCTGTTACATGCGCAAGTCCATAGGAGCCAGAGTTGGGATTCAAACCCAGGACTTTCTAACACCCAGGCCATCATACTATACTTAATCAGTTATGTGACCTTGGCTCTGTCAGCCTCAGCTCTTCATTTATAAAACAAAAGGGTTCAGGTTGACGAGCCCTAAGGTCTCTCCCAGCTCTGCAGTTCTTTAAATCTGTGGACCTGGGACTTGACTGCTTTTTAGTTACTGAGCCAACTTGTATTCCTGAGATAAACCTTACTTGGTTATGAGGTAGTATTTGCTAAACTTTTGTGTAGAATTTTTTGCCTCTGTGTACATGAGGGATTTTGATAGGTGGTTTTCTTGTCATATGTTTGCCTGGTTTTGGTATCAGGGTAACATTGGCTTCATAGGATGAGTTGGGAAGTATTTACTCTTCTTCCGTTTTCTGTAAGAGTTTGTATAGTATTTTTTTTTTAAATAAATTTATTTATTTATTTTTGACTGCGTTGGGTCTTCACTGCTGCGCACGGGCTTTCTCTAGTTGCGGCTATCGAGGGCTACTCTTCGTTGCGGTGAGTGGGCTTCTCATTGCAGTGGCTTCTCTTGCTGCGGAGCACAGGCTCTAGGCACGTGGGCTTCGGTAGCTGTGGCACGTAGGCACAGTAGTTGTGGCTCACGGGCTCTAGAGTGCAGGCTCAGTAGTTGTGGCTTGCGGGCTTAGTTGCTTCACGGCATGTGGGACCTTCCCGGACCAGGGCTCGAACCCGTGTACCCTACATTGGCAGGCGGATTCTTAACTACTGCGCCACCAGGGAAGTCCCCAGAGTTTGTGTAGTATTGATATTATTTTTTCGTTAAATGTTTGGTGGAATTCACCAGTGGAGCCATCTGGACCTGGAGTTTTCTCTTTAGGAAGATTTGTTTAACTAAAATTTCTATTTCTCTAATACATATAGGGCTATTTAGGTTATCTCTTTCTTCTTGGAGGAACTTTACTGCTTTGTTTTTTCAAGGAATTTCATCTAAGTTATTGGATTTATAGGCGTAAAGTTATTCATCATATTCCTTTACTTTCCTTTTCTATTTGTAGAGTCTGAAGGTGGGTCCCCTGTCTCATTTCTGATAGTGGTAATTTGTGTCTTCTCTCTTTTTCCTGCTCAGTTTGCTTAGAGGTCTGTCAGTTTTATTGTTCACAGAGAACCAGCTATTATTGACTTTCTCTATTTTTCTGTTTTCTGTTTCATTGATTTCACTTTGATCTTTATTTCCTTTCTTCTGTTTACTTTGGGTTTGATTTGCTTTTCTTTTTTAGTTACTTAAGGTTGAAACAGAAGTCACTGATTTGAAACTTTTTTCCTTTTTTTAATATTGGCATTTTATATATAAAATTTCCCCTAAGCATGTTGTATTTTCATTTACGTTCACTTCAGAATACTTGCTAATTTCTCTTTTTTTGACCCCTGAGTTATTTAGAAGTATATGATTTAGTTTCCAAATATTGAGGGGTTTTCCAGATGTCTGTATTACTGATTGCAAATTTAATTCCACTGTGGCCAGAGAACATACCTTGGATAACTTGAGTCCTTTTCAATTTATTGAGATTTGTTTTATGACTTCAAATACAGTCTGTCTTGGTAAATGATCCGTGTGTCCTTAAAGATAATATGTATTCTGCTGTTGTTGGATGGCGTGCTCTGTAAATGTCAGTCAGGTTCAGGTGATAGATAGTTCAAGTGTACTATATCCTTGCTGATCCCTGTCCTTCACTTCCTAAGGTCACTGTATCAAAAACCTTTGTTTTATATTCACGTTTCATGTTCATGTCTGCTTTTGTTGTTATTGTTTTTGTTTCTAGTGGATGTGAAATCAGGTCACCATTGTTCTATCCTGGCCAGAAACAGAAGTTGATTTAACAGAATAGATGGGGAATTTTGCAGTTAAGTTTAGTTCAGGGATTGGTGAGCTTTTTCTGTAAAATCCAGAGAGAAAATATTTTAGGCTTTGTTGGTCATCCAGTCTCTGAGTTACAACTACTCAGCTCTGCCATTGTCACGTGAAAGCAGACATAGACAAGGCTTAAATGAATGAGCATGACTGCGATTCAATTTAACTTTATTTACAAAAATAGATGGTGGGCCAGATTTGGCCTATAGGCTGTAGTTTGCTAGCCCCCAGTTCAGCTGGTTATATGTATTTGTCCACTTATATTCTCTTTATTTCTTTTTTATGTGTCTTTATTTTGTAAGTCATCTCAAGTTATCTTGGACATAAAGGGATTTTAATTCTTAAGTAAGTGTCCAGAATTTATTAGGATTTTGTTTAAACATAAGCAGTGAGTTCAAAATAGAACCAAATAGTTGACAAAGACTGTATATCTAGAGCTACGAATATGTTCATTCCCTTCAATCTGAGAATCCAGCCTAAGGAAATCATCTGAAGTATAGTAAAATAACTTGAAAAATGCAGTCCATGACATTGTGGTTTATAGTGGTGGAAATTAGAAAAACCTAGATACCCAGCACTGGGGCTAAGTAAATTGTGGGACATCCATTTGTTAAGATATTATGTAGTTGTTTAAAATAGTGTTTTAAAAAGTTATGTAACCGTCTGGAAAATTCTCTGACATAATGTTGAAAGAAGAAATAGACTACACAGTTCTATGTGTAATCACAGTTGGAACGTGTTAAAAATGTATGTGAGCAAAAACTTTGACATAAAAAAGATCAAAGTGATAGAGTAATTTGGTTTGTGTTAGGAATAATTTCTTTTTCACTGTTTAACGTGTCTGGCCTATGCTTATTTTATAATGAAATCAAATTGGAAAATAGGCCCAGGTTTTATTTCTGTTGCAGTTGAGATTTTTCAGTGTTTTTTGAGAGGTTGGTACAGGCTGTTATTTCTTTGCAAATAGATGAAAAGGGGAAGAGTGACTGCACTGCACAAGAATTTGTTAGTGACTCAGTCTGATTCTACAGAAAAAAGCCATGTTTTGAATCAGGAAATAAGCAACTTAGCTTGGGAAATTTATTTGTACTGCCCTAGAAAATTAAGTGTTAGGCTATTTCTCCAGGGCATTTTATACAGCCTCTCGAGTGGTTTTCTTTCCACCTAAGAATCGGAGGTCTCTCACCATTTGTTGAAAATGAGAGAGCATGTAAAGGAAGAAGATTTGCCCGTCACCGCAGATCTCGAGCATATATAGCTCAATGAGTGTTCCCAAAGTGAATACGTAAGTCGTCACCTAGATCAGAAAGTAGAATAGCACCAACACCCCCAGAAGACCCTTCCAGGCCCCTCTCAATTTCTGCCCCTCCCCAAAGGTAGCCACTCACCTGACTTCTAACACTATAGGTAAGTTTTGTCTTTTCTTGAACTTTACAAAAATGGGATCATAGAGTAAATCATTTCTTTGTGTGAGTCACTCATGTCGTCACATATGGTGGTAGTTTATTCACTTTTGTTGATGTGTGGTATTATATTATATGAATATACCATTATATATTTGTCCATTTTACCGTTGATGGACATTTGGGTTGTCTTCGATCGTCTTCATTTGGCTATTACAAATAGGGCTACGATGACATTCTTGTACATGTCTTTTGCTGAGCATATATATGCATTCTGATGACTAAATGCCAAGGAATCAAATTGCTGAGTCATAAGATCTACCTTCAACTTTAATAAATAGTTTAATAAACAGGTTTCCAAAGTGCTTGTAGCAATTTACACCTCTACCAGCAGGGCATGAGAGTTCCAGTTACTCCTTATTCTCAGCAGAACTTCATATTATTGTCCCATTTCGTTTGGGTGTCTTTTATTTTTTGTTTTTTCCCCCATCTGTAAATTTAGCCATTGAAATGGGTGTGGAGTGGTGTCTTACTGTGGTTTTAATTTACATTTCCTTAATGACAAGTGAGGTTGAGCACCTCTTCATATGCTATGGCCACTGGGATCTCATCTTTTGTGAAGTGCCTCTTCAAGTCTTTTGCCTTTTTTTAGTCTATGCCATTCTCTTATTACTAGGTAAGAGTTTTAGAAATATATTCTAGTGTAAGTCCATTGCCAGATATGTGTATTCCTTCTGCTTGATGGCTGGCCTCTTTGCCCTTTCACTTAATGCTGTTTTCTAATGATCAGAAGTTCTTTATGTAATATAATTCACCAGGCTTTGCCTTTTATGGCTAGTCCTGTATAAAAACTACTTGGCTGCCCAGGGTCATTAAGGTATTTCCTTGTATCATTGGTAAGCAGCTTTATTGTTTGCCCATTCATGCTTAGGTCTACTGTCTGCCTGGAGTTGAATTTTGTGGATGTTGTTGCTGTGAGGAAGGGGTCAGGATTCATTTCCTTCCCATAGGACTATCCAGTTGATACAACATCGTTGATGAAAAGACCATTGTTTTTCCTCAGCTCTTTAGTATCTCCTGTGTTGTAAATCAACTAATTGTATATGCGTAGTTTGTACTCCTGGACTCATTTCAGTTCCATTGATTAGTTTGATCCCATTGCACCAATACCACACTGTCTTAATTATTGTAGCTTTATAGTAAGTTTTGATTTTCAATAGTAAAAGTTTCCAGCTTTGTTCTTCTTCATGACTATCTTGAATATTCTTGGCCCTGTGAATTTCCATATAAATTTCAAAGTCATCTTGTATATTTCTGCAAAAAAGTACCTGCCAGGAGTTCTTTTGAGATTACATTCCAGTGTTGAATCTTCCAAATTATGAACACAGTATGTGTTTCAGTGACATAAAAGTCTTTTCATTTCATAAAAATCTTTCATTAGATTCATTCCTAGGTTTTGCTATTATAGATGATATTATGGGGGGGGGTTGTGGGTTTTTTTTTTTTTTTTTTTTTTTTTAGCGGTACGCGGGCCTCTCACTGTTGTGGCCTCTCCCGTTGCGGAGCACAGGCTCTGGACGCACAGGCTCAGTGGCCATGGCTCATGGGCCTAGGCCGCTCCGCGGCATGTGGGATCTTCCTGGACCGAGGCACGAACCCGTGTTCCCTGCATCGGCAGGCGACTCTCAACCACTGCGCCACCAGAGAAGCCCGATATTATGTTTTAAATTTCCTAATTGTTTATGGTTGGTGTATAGAAATACAGTTAATTTTTGTATATTGTCCTTGATTCAGCAACCTTGCTGATTTCATTTATTAGATCTCTGCCCTTTAAATTCTTTTTAACTATAGAAGTAACGTAAGTTTTTCGTTAAATAAAGAGACAGTAGGGCTTCCTTGGTGGCTCAGTGGTTAAGAATCTACCTGCCAATGCAGGGGACACGGCTTCGAGCCCTGGTCCGGGAAGATCCCACACGCTGCAGAGCAGCTAAGCCCGTTTGCCACAACTACTGAGCCTGTGCTCTAGAGCCGGCGAGCCACAGCTACTGAAGCCCGCGCGCCTAGAGCCCCTGCTCCGCAACAAGAGAAGCCACTGCAATGAGAAGCCCGCACGCCACAACAAAGGGTAGCCCCCGCTCTCCACAACCAGAGAAAGCCCGCGGCAGCAACGACGACCCAATGCAACCAAAAATAATAAATAAAATTAATAAATTTATAAAAATAAATAAATAAAGAGACAGTAATATGAAAGGAAAAATTTCCTCTCTGTCCAATCCCATTCTTCATGTATGTGCATACTCTCATAGAAAAGAAATAAAAATGGAATCATATTATACCTACTCAGGAGAACCATGAACCATGATTAAATTTGACATTCAATTTTGAGCTTGTATTTAAGACCACTTCTTTATCCATGATATTCTGGTGCCTGAGGCATGCACTTACCTCATCCTCAGGCACGTGGACCTCAATTTTAACTGGTCTGTAAGAGAGCTTACTTTAATTGAGCCACCAGGTCCTCCAAAGGGAATCTCATTATTTCAGGCAGTTTGTATTTTTAATTTGAACCACCCTAACACACTCCAAATATAGCAGGAAGTTTATTTAACTGTTTTCATGTGCTAGGTTGACAGAACCTTTCTTGTAATTGCTTTGTGACATATTTAGTTCACTTAATGATGTATCATGGGGTTCATTCTGTGTCTGTACGTGTAGACTGACTTCATTCTTCTTAACCCATTCTGTGTTGTACCCAACAATATGGATATATATAATTGATTTAACTGTCTCTCTATTGGCAGACATTTAATGAGTGTCCAGTTTTTTTGTTGTGGTGGTTTTTTTGTTTTGTTTTGTTTTGGGCCACGCTGAGTGGCTTGTGGGATCTTAGTTCCCTGACCAGGGATCGAATCCAGGGCCCTGGCAGTGAGAGCGCTGAGTCCTAACCTCTGGACCGCCAGGGAATTTCCTATTGGCAGACATGTAGATTGTCGCCTGTTTTTTTACTATTCTGAACAGTGCTGTGGTGGACACCCACTTATATCTATACTAGTGTACTTTTCGTTGGTATATATTTTAAATGAATTCCTAGAATTGTGATTGCTGGCTTAAAGGGTATACACATTTCAAAACATTTTTTAAAAAGAAGTCCATTTAATTTTTAGAACATTTTTTAAAGTTCAATACAGGCTTCATATAAATAATTTAAATAATAAATAATTATAATTCTTGTAGATTTTGCCTCCCTTCACAGTTTAAAAGAATGTTGCAGGTATGATCTTTCCTCCCTAGCATAGTTTATGACCAGAAAGTAAATTATGCACTTCTAGAATATTAGTGTAGGTAAGGACCTCAAATCATCTTGTCTGGAATCCTTGTTTTTTTAATTGAAATGTAATTCATACTTACCAGAAAAGTTACCATTTTTGGTATATAATTCAGTATATATAATATAATTCAGTAATTTTTTTTTTCCGGTGTATTCTTTATGTTGTACAATCATCACTACTAATTCCAGAACAATTCCATAACCCCCAAAAGAAACTCAGTACCTATTGGCAGTCAGCCCTGATTCCTCCTTCCCCCATTCCCTGGCAATCACTTTCTGTCTCTGTTGATTTGCCTGTTTTGGACATTTCATATACATGGTATCATACAAGTTAGGTATGCTTTTGTGGCTTGTTACTTTTACTTAACATAATGTCTTCAAGATTCATCCGTGTCGTAGCATGAACAGTACCTCATTCCTTTTCATGGCTGAATAGTATTCCATTGTATGGTTATAACACATTTTGTTTATTCATTTGTCAGTTGATAAATGGAATATTTGGCTCGTTTCCACTTTTTGGCTGTTATAAATAAGGCTGCATTGAGTATTCGTGCACCAGTTTTTTATGAATGTGTACTTTCAATTCTCTTGAATATATAGCTATGAGTGAAATTTCTGGGTCATATGGTAATTCTATGTTTAACATTTTTGAGGAGCTACCAAACGTTTTTCCAAAGCAGCTATACAATTTTACATTTCCACCAGCAATGTATGAGGGTTCCAATTTCTCCACATCCACACTAGCACTTATTTGTCTTTTGTTTTTTAAATAGCCATCTTAGTGGGTGCAAAGTGGTGTTTCGTTGTGGTTTTCATTTACCTTTCCCTAATGATTAAAAATATTGAGCATCTTTTCATATGCTTACTGGCCATTTATAATATCTTCTTTGGAGACATGTCTATTCAAGCCCTCTGCCCATTTATTAATTGGGTTGTTCATCTTTTTAATTGTTGAGTTCTAACAGTTCTTTATATATTGTGGCTCTTAGATCTGTATCACATATATGACACACAAATATTTTGTGCCATTATATGGGTTGTTTTTTCACTTTCTTGATAGTGCCCTTCAACACACAAATATTCATTTTGATGAAGTCCTGTTTATTGACTTTTTCTTTTGTTGCCTGTGCTTTTGGTGTCACATCTGAGAATCTGTTGCCTAATCCAAGGGTACACAGATTTACAGCTGTGTTTCCATCTAAGAGTTTTATGGTTTTAGCCCTTACATGTAGGTCTTTGATCCATTTTGAGTTAATTTTTCTATGTGGTGTGAGGTAGGGGTCCAGCTTCATTCTTTTGCCAGTAGATAACACAGTTGTCTCGGCACCATTTGTTGACAAGACTATTCTTTCTCCATTGAATGTTCTTAGCACCCTTGTTAAAAATCAGTTAACCACAGGTGTATGGGTTTATTTTTAGACTCTCAATTCTAGTCTATTAATCAATATGTCTATTTTTATGCCAATATCATGTCCTGATGACTGTAGCTTTGAAATAAGTTTTAAAATCTGGAAATGTGAGTCCTCCAGCTTTGTTCTTTTTCGAGATTGTTTTAGCTATTTGGGGTGCCTTGCATTTCCATATGAATTGTAGGGTCAGCTTGTCACTTGTGTAAAACTGGCAGTTGGAATTTTAATAGGGATTGCATTGAATCTGTAGATCAATTTGGGGAGTGTTGCCATCTTAACAATATGAAGTCTTCCAATCCATGATGTTTCCATTTACTTAGATCTTCTTTAATTTCTTTAAATAGTATGTTATTGTTTTCCACTTACAAGTTTTGGATTTCTTTGGTTAAATTTATTCCTGAGTATTTTATTCTTCGTGAGGTTATTGTACATGGAATTGTTTTCCTAATTTCATTTTCAGATTGTTCATTGTTAATGTGTAGAAATATGGTTGATTTTTTAAAAAACAAGTTTATTTGTTTATTTATTTATGGCTGAGTTGGGTCTTTGTTGCTGCGCACAGGCTTCCTCTAGTTGCAGCAAGCGGGGGCTACTCTGTTGCGGTGCACGGGCTTCACATTGCAGTGGCTTCTCTTGTTGCAGAGCATGGGCTCTAGGCATGCAGGCTTCAGTAGTTGCGGCACGCAGGCTCAGTAGTTGTGGCTTGCGGGTTCTAGAGCACAGGCTCAGTAGTTGTGGCACACGAGCTTAGATGCTCTGTGGCATGTGGGATCTTCCCGGACCAGGGCTCGAACCCATGTCCCCTGCATTGGCAGGCGGATTCTTAACCACTGCACCACCAGAGAAGCCCTACGGTTGGTTTTTGAATGTTGATCTTAAATCCTTTAGCTTTGCTAAGTCATTTAGTAGCTCTAATAATTTTTTGTGGATTCCTTTGGGTCCTCTCTACAAAAGGTTATGTCATCTGCAAGTAGAGGTAGTTTTCATTCTTACTCTCCAATCTGAAAGCAGCTTTATTCTTTCCATGCCTGATTGCCCTGGCTAGAACCTCTGTTGAATAGAGTGGCGGGAGCACACATTCTTTTCTTGTTCCTGATCTTAGGCAGAAAGCGTCGTCTTTGCTCGCTGAGAATGGTAGCTGTAGGGTTTTCATTGACGCCTCCCCTTTATTAGGTCGATGATGTTCCTTCCTGTTCCTAGTCTGTTGAGTGTTTTTATCATGAAAGGGTATTGAGATTGTGAAATGCTTTTACTGCCCCCTTGATTTTACAGATGAGGTGGCAGGTCACATCTCCCTGTCCTTAGATGGTTGGATACATATGTTACCTTTCTCTCAGACTTTCCATCCTGACTGTGCCCAGCTGGCGGTCCCAACTGGGCATGTGACACTGCGGTTGAAGTGCAGCTTGTGGTCAGCATCCCAGGGAAGTCACCCTCCTGCCTTTACTCCTCACCCCCTCTCCTGGCGGTGCCAGCCTTGTGAAGCACGGGGGCCATGACCTTCCTGGTCATTTTCTGAGGGATAACAAGGGCTGTTGTCTGCTTTCTTTCACGATGCTGTTGCCAGCTGTCGCTGGTTCCCAGAGCCCATGCGTGAAAAGACAGCTGCTCCCGTAGCTGCCCCGACCCCACTGTGCACATATAGATACTTCCTTGTAGGGCACAGGCACACAGAGAGCCGTTGATGCCAGCCGGCGGCTCCCAGCCCCTCCGCAGCCCTGGGCCTGTCTGACCGGTCTGCCTGCCCCCAGCCTGCCGTGTCTTTGGGAATGCGTGCCCTTGGCCTCTGTGGAGCTGACCCGTGGTCATCCCCAGGTACGGCTGCCCCCACGTGGCTTCTCTGTGGAGCAGCTGTTTGTGAAATCGCCTCTCTTGGCCTCCTGCTGGCAGTCGTGTATTGAGTGGACGGCCATACCGATGGGCCCAATTGGGCAGAGGAAGGACTCCCCGGCTTTTCAGTAGCCATGATTAATCCCAGTCAAATAAATTTATTTCTGGTATTAGCTACGTAGAAGTGAATTGTGTGGGAGCCATGGGGTGGCCCAGCAGTCACATCACCAGCGCGCCCTGTGATAGGCCTCACACAGAGACAGCGTCCCACGTGCTCCCCGCTCAGGACGCCTCAATAACTGCTTCCAAAGTGCCAGTCCTTCTTGTCAGTGTCACTTGGGAGGCTTATTCTTTGCAGCATTTATTTAGCTTCAAAGTCCAGACCAGGAATGTATTTGGAACAGGTGATCCTGCTAAAAGTTATATCCGAGCACGTCGCTCCTTTGATCGAAACTTTCCGATTACCTTTCCTTCTCACTCAAACGAAAAGCCTTCTGCCCAAAACGCATGCTCTGACCTCTGCAGGGCTCCCTTCTCCTTCGTGGTGAGGCTTTCCCTGCCTGTCTTGTGTAAAATCCCAGGTACTCTCTCCGCCTGCCCTACTCTGGGTCCTCCTTCCCCACTTTATTTTCCTCCAAAGCGTGGATCCCCTCGGGATTGGAGGCTCCACTGAGGGCAGACTGTTTTATTCATGACTCCCCCAGCGCCTGGCTCAAAGTAAGCCCTCAATGTATAATTGCTGAATGAATAAACGGATCTCATCTCTATGCTACACATGAGCCATGCTAAGGCTAAGAGAACGTAACCCTTTGCCCCCCAGCCCACGACCAGTCAGTGATGGAGTGGACCCTGGGACACCCCGTTATCCCCGAAGCTCCACCGCAGCCTGCTTCTCAGTCACATACCTCGGGCCTCCTCTGTGAAGCTCTTCAGAGGGAAGACTCTGGATTCTTAGTCTGTATATCCTTTCCTCCTTGGTGCCCCCCAGAAAGTCAGCACTGTTCTGTGGGAGGACATTACTAACTGTATGTGATAATTGTCATCTCTTTTGATGTGGCCTGAAAATGAGAGAAGGATGCCTCTGACGGGGTTCTTGGACCTTTGCCTCAGTCCTGGGGCTCACGTGTCAGAGCTGCCTTTCCCTGGCAGAGGGCGGTGTTACGAGCCCCACCATCTCTCTCAACCCTGCTGTCTGTTTTCCTTTTTTTGTTTTTAACCACATACAAATTTAAATCTTTCTCTGCTGTGATCCCACAGCAGTTTATTTTCCTTTTCTTCCTTTGGTCTATTCAAGGAGTTGATTTCAAGTCTAGAGGATTCTTCACTCTAAGAAGAAGTGAAGTTCTTAGTGGTATGTGTTTGTTTCCAATCCTAAACTCCCTCCCTCCTAAGTCATGTAAGCAGAAAAGTAAAAACTGAGATCTTGTCCCACAGACAAGAAACTGTCCCTTTTTTGTTGGTGGTGTTTTTCTGTTTGTTGTTTTCTGCTTCACCTGCAGCTCATCAGAATGGAGCTGTCTGCCTTTCAGGATGAAGAGGGACAGGGGGCCCTAAAAGGGAACGTCTCAGCTTTTCTTCCCTCCATCAGCTTTGTCTTCTTTTTCTTTCCAGGTTGTGTCCACGCTGCTCATCAACATAATCCCAGAGGATCACGTCCCACTGAACTTGTCAGGAAAGGCGAAGATTGGCGGGAAGGCCTGGGTGAAGGAGTCTCCTCGGCCCGTTCCCGGCTTTAACCCCGACTCCATGTGCGAGTCCCAGGTATGGCTGCCCAGCTGTGTGGGTTGGAGACTTCCAGTCCTGGGTTTAGGCAGCTTGATTTAAAATCAAGACAGAGAAATGGAGACACGTGCACAGAAAGAGGAGTCGTGCCTGAAGGGAAGAAGTTGTACCCAAACTGTGTCGACTTCGGTTTTGGAAAGAGTAAGAGTTGAC
This sequence comes from Aethalodelphis obliquidens, assembly GCF_003676395.1. Taxonomy (NCBI): domain Eukaryota; kingdom Metazoa; phylum Chordata; class Mammalia; order Artiodactyla; family Delphinidae; genus Aethalodelphis; species Aethalodelphis obliquidens. Next base: position 13,589,648 of record NW_020837979.1, read on the forward strand.
CATTAGCATTTGACTCTCAGTATAAAACTCATAACCAGCACGGAAAGGCTTCTCTGGCAGAAGGCCTCTGAACTTGACTCAGCAAAGCTTGGAAATGCAGACCCTGTGTTTTCCCCTGAGACCCCTGAGAGGCTGAAGATCATTACGCTGCTGTGAGGTTTCACACCTCCCAGCTCTATGCGCAGGAACCAGGCCTCGGGGGCAGCCCCAGGGCAGCCAAACCCGGGGGGCACGGTGCTGCTGCAGGAGAGCGACACACTAAAGACTGCCAAGGCCTCTGTGTGCTCTCGGTGGGGGAGTATCCCCAAGGCCCCAGCTCACAAGTGCTTTGTCACAGGGTCTAACACACATCGCATTCGGAACCCAAGCTGCCCCTCTTCTTTCCCTTCCTAGATTACATACTTAATGTGTGTGGCACCGTGCAACTAGAAGTCCTTCCTTGAATTAGCTGCTAATGCTTGAAACCAACTTTATGGAAGTACAAATTCAGGCCTTAAATGATATCAAAAAGGTTGTGTTTTTCTTATTACCAGGGTACAAGGAAGGAAGTACCTAGGCCAAGGTCACGGTTATGAAGTTTAGACGCTAGGTGTTCTCATTTCCAGTCACAAGGTTTTTGTCAAGGATCCTTGACTTTAAGTCAGTACGGATGGGTGGAGGGAGCACGGGGCATAAGAACACACTGAAATATCTGTGTGTGTGTGTGTGTGTGTGTGTGTGTGTGTGTGTGTGTGTGTAGTCTTCTTTGCATCAAGGGCTTGAGGCAGGTTACAATAAGGTTAACAAGACACGAGATGGGGTGGGGTTGGGGGCCTCACACAGGAGGCGTTGCCTCCAACCCAGCGTTGGTGGCCGTCCCTCTGCAGGTGATCATCAGGGAAGGGGAGCTGCTCTGCGGGGTGCTGGACAAGGCACATTACGGGAGCTCCGCCTATGGCCTGGTCCACTGCTGCTACGAGATCTATGGCGGGGAGACCAGCGGCAAGGTTCTCACCTGCCTGGCCCGCCTCTTCACCGCCTACCTGCAGCTCTACAGAGGCTTCACTTTGGGTGAGTGTGGGCAGGTGGCCCTGGGGCCCCCTCCCCTGGCCAGCACACACACCAGCATGTCTCCCCGGCTCTCCTGGCAGCCTCCAGGGGAACAGCTGGGCTCCTTCGACAAAGGCATCCTCACTCGGCCACCAGCCACACTTCACAGCCTTGCTCCTTCTCAGTGCTTCCCCCACCCCCCAACCCCATGTTTCTTCACGTAGCACAGAATGACACCCCCCTGCACCCTCATCTCCATTTCCATTCTGTCCCTTTCTCAACCCCACCCTTTCTGGTTTTCGGTCCCTGAGACCGATGTTTTCACACTCACACTCACCTCCATTCTCTCTTGCAAGTGCCCTTCCAGAATCCTCCAGTGCAGAATCCTCCGCACTCCATCTAGGGCCCTCCCTGTTGTCAGAGCTGCCTACACCTCCCGATGCAGCAGGTGAGGTTGGAAACACCACGTTGGGGCAGACCTGTCAGGTGATCCTAAGACAGGAAGAGGAACTCTCTGGTTTCCTCCCTGGAAATGAGAGCCCGCTGTTTAGGAAGTTGGCTTTGTAAAGAAAACACGTGTGCAGATACCTTCTGTGCCCCGAGCTCATTCAGGGCAGCGTGTCTCCAGGTGCGCAGAGCGGAGTCTGAGCCCTCCAGCAGTTTCCTGTGAGGAGTGGGTGACGGGCTGCGTGCTGAACAGGAGCCCCAGTGAGCGTGGGAATCGTCCAGCCGACAAGACCAGCAGCGGTGGGACTGAGACCCCGTGTCCGTGTAGACGTGGGGCCGGTGGGCCTGCCGCAGCTGGAGTTGGCTCGTCGGCCTGCAGCGGGGCCTGCGTAATTGTATAATTTATATTAATCGTGGACAAGTCAAAATAACGTAGTACAGGTGTGAAAATAACTTAAAATCACCCAGCATTCAACTGCCAGGGATAACCACCAATGTCGATTTGATGTGTGTCTTTCTAGACTTGCCAAGTGCAAACACATTCAGAAAAAAGGGGATCCTACACGACCTAGTGTTTTGTAATCTGCCCCCCTCCCTCCAGTTGCAGATGTGTTTTATAAATGTCCTCTTGGGTGAGCAAATATAAACCGACATCCTCAGGTCTGCGGCTGCAGACTCTTCTACTTGTGTACGTGTACCGTAGCTTATTTAACCAGTTCCTGTTATTAGACATTTAAGCTCTTTCCTGGTTGTCACGATATTGCTGGGATGAACACCCTTGAGCAAATATCTTTCAAAGCGAAAAGTAGAGGAAGATCCCACACCCAGACAGTGACGAGGATCAAACCTAACAGGCAGCTCTGCTCAGCACATGGTACGAGGAGAAGTTGGCCAAAGTGCAAAGACCATCTGGTGCCGAGAGACTGGGAGGGCGCAGGGCCAAGCTGGGCGTCGAGCTCGGAGGGCAGGCCGGGCTAGCCATGGTGCCTTCTAGCCCTCGCAGCCGGAGGCCGCTGGAGGGACAGCAAGGCGGTCTGGAGCTGACCCCATGGAAGGGCCCACTTTCATGGTTGTGGCTTCCTCGCAGAGGGACAGTTTCTTTCCCCTCCTGCTCACACAAGCTCTTTAGAGGCTCTCAAGCTTCCAGGACTTTGCATGTGGGAGTCCCAGCCACCTTAGCCCCGCTTTGGAACAGTGCAGCCTTTGTCTCCCTTCCCACTCAGACCTTGGCCGAGGGACTTTGGAGTCCAGTAGCTCTCAGATGTAGACAGAAAGTAGTTCATTGAAAGAGAAAGTGGGAAGACTTCTTGCCCAAGGTGAGGAATTCCTCAGCCCTTTGAAGCCAGAAGGACAGGCTTAACTGAAGTGACCCAGGCTTTCCTCCTTCCAGTGCAATGATGAGGACCCTGCGGTGGTGGTCCCTGTCCCCCAGGCTCGAGCATGTCTGTGTGTGTGCCTGCACACGCGTTCTCACAACCACATAGGCTGGGCCCTACGCAGTGTGACTCCTGGGAGTCAAAACTAGGATGTCCTCTCCCACCCTCTCTTCTTTCCTCAAACTCAGTTTTTCACGCAAAACGTCATCTTCACCTCTAGCCCATCCATCCAACATGTTTTTATTGAATGGAGGGAGTAGAGCTGGTGGCTAAGAGCACAAGTTCGGGACGTGGGCTTGGGTTTACTCTCTGCCACTGTAACTCTGGGCTCAAGTTCGAGCCTTAAGTTTTGTCCTTTGTAAAATGGTAAGCCCGTAAGAGATGGTAGCAGTCTCTTAATGGTGATATGAATGTCACCATCATTGTCCAAGTGTTCCCTGCATGCGTGGCACCATGCTCCGTGCCCTGACCTCACCAAGTTCACAGCCTGGTGAGAAGTCAGGCCCGGTCTCATCCAAGCTTGTCTGTTTCACTTCACAGGCGTGGAAGACATTCTGGTCAAGCCGAAGGCAGATGTCAGGAGACACAGGATCATTGAGGAGTCCACCCACTGTGGGCCCCGGGTGAGGAGGGCCTGGGTGGCTACTGCCTGCCGCAGAGGGTTGGCTGGGCTCCACACCCTCCTCACCTGGCTGCAGCCTTCGACGTTGTCCTTTTCTCATTCTAGGCTGTCAGGGCTGCGTTAAACCTTCCAGAAGTGGCATCGTGTGATGAGGTCCGAGGGAAGTGGCAGGATGCCCATCTGGGCAAAGACCAGAGGGATTTTAACATGATTGATCTGAAGTTCAAGGAGGAAGTGAATCATTACAGCAATGAAATTAACAAGGTTAGTCCAGCAGTGTGTGCACTTACCACCACCATTTTGAATGCTGATGTTTTAAAAAATTACATTTTGATTCTCGCTCTGGGCTCTTTGGAGCAATTTGGCTGTTTAATAGCTGACTAGGTGAGACGTGAGGTGGGGCGAGTAGAATTGATCGTTTTGAAAAGCCAAGGGCTTCATTCCCTCACCCCGTTGGGGTCTGGAAAGGTCTTTGATGAATGCTGAGAAAGAAGACATTGCACTGTTTTTCTTTTTTCTTTTTTTTTTTTGACCACGCACAGCTTGTAGGATCTTAGTTACCCGACCAGGGATTGAACCCAGGTCCTTGGCAGTGAAAACACCGAGTCCTAACTACTGGACCACCAGGGAATTCCCCACTATTTTTCATTTTAAATGTTTGTATTTTAGGGTAACTGCATTAAAGGGGACGGAAGGAAATCTTTCCCAGGGGCCACTGCAGGGTGGAGGGGCAGAATGAAGGATCAAAACCACCAGTGCTGCTTATATGGGGGACCCAGGAGTGAAGGCCTGGGTTCGAATCCTGGCTCTGCCGCGGACTTGCTGTGAGATCTCGGGCCTTGTGTGATGTGAGCGGTCTGAGCCAGGTGTCCTCCCCCAGGGGGTGGGGGATGGGAAGAGCACCTGCCTCGTGGGCTTGCAGGGAGGATTTAGGAGCTAATCTGCACGGTGCCCTGGGTGAGGTGAGCGCCCTGCCAGTCCTCCAGAGCCCCTTCCTGCGCAGCTGAGAAAGGAGAGGGACGTCCCCGCACAGGCTAGGATGGCAGACCCCGTTCTCTCGCCTTCTCAGCCCAGAGCTGGGGCTCCCAGTCCTGCGGCTTGAAGGAGCCCACCTGGCCCTCACCCTGCCTCCTGGGCCTTGAGGCCCCACCTGAGGAGGAGGGAGGGAGGCGTGGCCAGTGCCCAGCAGAAGTCAGTGTTTGCCCGTGGAGTCCTCTGACTGGCTGTCAGCATCCCCTCAGCGGCCAAGAATGCAGACCTTTTGGTACAGTTCCGTCCTTGAGAGTCGTGGTTCAGAGGAGCCCTCCAGTACTGCGTGAAAACCAGGAGGCTCAGCTTCCAGGGCTGACTGGGGACGCTGCAGGTGGGGCGTTGTCTCAGAAGCATCTTAGGATTATTTCTTGTTCCTCCATCTCTTTCCATCCACTCTGCCTCTCCTGTGTGGGGCTGGGTCTCTGCAACCCTAGGCAGAAGCTTAGATAGACTCAGAGCTCCCCCCACCTCAGCATCTCCCTGGTCCCCCTGGGGGCTTTGCTAGCTTCCGCTGGCCCAGGAGCCAAGGTGAGCCTCCTGCTTGGTATTTGGGCAGCATGTTGGGAAACGTGAGTGTGACACAGACATTGGTCATCATTGCTACTGTCCAGGGCCAGGCCATGCTCTGCTGGACAGGTTCCCAAGGGCACCACCTTAGGTTTTATTTTTAACCAGCTGCTTTTCAGAATCATGAACTGGAGATGCTGGCCCCTCTGCATCTCCTTTCGGGCTTCCTGGCAGAGGTGTCAAGAGAACGCAGCACCCTGGGCCATCCTCTTTTTTTTTTCTTTTTTTTAGTTGTTATTGGAGTATAGTTGATTTAAAATGCTGTGTAAGTTTCTGCTGTGCTGGGCCATCCTGTAGACTTCTCTCCAGGGCTTCTAGCCAAAGGGTTGATGCCGGGTGAGACTTCTTACCTCGCGTGGGACCTGGCGCTTCTCTCTAGATAAGTAGTCTGTGTTGGCTTCTGCATCCTGGATTTACCTTCTGAACCTGGGATTCCCAAGAGGGTGAGTCACTGACCAGTGCGTGTGTTCCATCTGCAGGCATGCATGCCTTTCGGCCTGCACAGACAGTTCCCAGAGAACAACTTGCAGATGATGGTGCAGTCTGGAGCCAAAGGTTCAACTGTGAATACCATGCAGGTGTGAGCCGAGGCGGGTGCTGGCTGGTTTGCAGAAGGGTGGGGTAGTTGCAGGAGGCCCTTTTCAGATTTGTTTCTATTTTTAAAAGGATCCACATTCCGTTCGAAATGTGGCAAGTACTGAAAAATACAGAAGTATGTCAAAATCAGTGCAGGCGCTAACCACTGTTAAGTGTTATAGACAGATACCGACACAAATATCCAGATACTGACGTGTACCAAACAGATCCATGTTGTAAACTTACACACTGTATTATTATACATAGTCACGTTATATATAAACACGGCGTGTGTGTATTTATAATCTTAGCTGAGATCCTGAAATGTTGCACGATCTGCGTTTTTCATTCAGTGTTACATTATAGGCATTGTCCTAGAGGTTTCTTAACCTTTAATTTTTGGCTCGTTATGGAGGACCAATTACTGCAGTGCTATCACAGCATTTTCACACATTTTAGCAACTTTTAAAAAATATCTTGATGACCTTGAGAGGGTCTCAAGGACCATCTCATTATCTGGTGAGTAGAGAGCAATAGGAATGGGCTTAAAAGGCTGGAGGCCATCGGGAAGCCCTTTCAACTAAATAAAATCCAGACCTGCTGCTCTTCTCCCCCCAAGAACATTAATAGGCAGTTTTATTCTCTTTTGACCTGAGAATGTTAAAGATCACAGTTAAACTACTCTTTCTGCTAGTCTCAGTTTCCCCGTTAGGACCTGGGGGTCCTGTCCAAGTATAACACGCGATGCTTCTGAAACATGGCTGCTTTTACAAACACCGTCCGTTTCAACTGAGTCCAAATGCGAAAATTGCCGTCATGGAAAGGAAGACATAGTTATCTTCCTGGAAGGTCAGCTTTCTGGGCTCGTTTAGCAATCTAGGTTGGCCTTCAGGAACTTGGATCCCATGCAGTGTTTCTGGAAGAGCAGGCCCCCCGCATCCCCTGCTGGGACAGAGCATCATCTAACGAGCATGTGGGTCTTCAGTTGCCTTTGGGTTTCCTTTCTCCCAGATCTCGTGCCTGCTGGGCCAGATCGAACTGGAAGGCCGGAGACCCCCGCTGATGGCATCTGGCAAGTCACTGCCCTGCTTCGAGCCGTATGAGTTCACCCCCAGGGCTGGCGGCTTCGTCACTGGCAGATTCCTCACCGGCATCAAGCCTCCTGTATGTAGTTTGGGTTTTCCTTGGGGCTGTTCTCCTCGTCTCTTAAGCTCAACAGTAAGAGGCCTGTGACCTTCACCAGCAGCTTTAAGCAAAGACAGCCAAGTAGTAAGTGCCAGGCTATCCCTGCTTACCCACTAGACCCTGGGGCCTGCAAGGACCAAGAGGACGCAGCCATGTCGTGTTCACCATCATAATGCCAGAGCCCAGCACGGTGCCTAGCGCATCGTGGGTGCTCGGGGGGGATTGCTGATGAATGGGAAGATGAATAAGACCAATCCCAGCTCTGCCTCTTCCTGCTCTGTGCCCTTTCTCCACCCGTTCTTCCCTGCATCTGAGGGCAGCTGGGGACGGCGAGGCCCCTCACCAGGGTGCTCTCTGTGGCCAAAAGGAGCATCACAGAGACTTATTTCACAAAGCTTCCCTGAGAGAACCTCCCCTGGCTCCTCCTTGACCTTGGGAAAATTGACCAGCGGTAGCAAATGTCTAGTTTTTCCTCAGTCAGCAACAAAACTCTCCCTTAAGAGAAAGGTTTTCTCCTCACACTCGGCAGAAATGGCTTTTCGACTGTTAGTACCTTCTGTTCCCTGGTCTAGTGCGTCTCTGCAAGGACGCCTCTTGTGGTCAGACAGCCAAGTCCAGGTTGTGAACGGGACCGACCCTTCGTGTCAGGGCCACCAGCTGCTCCCAGGGCTCCTCCCTCAGTCCCACACGGACTCTCCAGTGGTCATCCGTGGCCCCTGGCGAAGGGTGGTGGAGAGCTGACGTGGACCAGAGAGTTCTGAACTCTGGTTGCGAGCCCTTCGTGCATCATGAAACGATTGACTTCATGGAATGAAACAGAGTAGGGTGGTAAAGGCAGCATCAGAGTGAGGGATGGGGTCACTTCATAGAGTTTTAGCTCGAGTCATGTTACCTTTTATCGGCGCGCGTGTGTGTGTATGTATGCACGTGTTTGCTGATTACTGTTATAAACCCATGTCTCGTTGTGGAATTTTGGAAAACCCTACATGATGAGGCACCAGTGCCACTTCTGTTTGGAAAATGGGGTGCGTGTGGGGTGTGGGACATGGCACTGAGGACGGGCTCCTGGGAATGGGAGCTGGAACATTTGTCCCTCTGTGCTCCGGCAGAATAAGACAGAGGCAACCCCAGGGGAGGGCAGGAGTCCCTGGGGCCGTGGGAGACATCAGAGCTGCCAGGGGCACTGGCTCGAGCCACCCTTCAGGAAGCACACCGTCCTCACTGCCACCCCTGGGACCTGGGTCCCCGCTTCTCCCACAGGAGTTCTTCTTCCACTGCATGGCCGGGCGAGAGGGTCTGGTGGACACGGCTGTGAAGACCAGCCGCTCCGGCTACCTCCAAAGGTAAAGAGCACCTGCTCTGCCACCTTTAGGTGGCATCAGCGTCGCAGGTCCATTCACCTCTGTCATTTTTTTCACATTTTCATTGACAATTCACTTAAGATCCCTTTGGATGAAAAAGCTTCTAGAAAAAAATGTCCATGGGTGGCCCAAGACAGAAAATAGCTGATATCCTTCCCCTCCTAGAGGATCGGTAAAGTGTGAGCTCAGAGGTCTATAGGAAGGGCCCGTGCGTCAGCGTGTGCGCCTTTCCCTGGGAGAAAGGTCCTGGGTGGTGATGAACTGGTCCTGCCCCCCGGGAGGGCTCTGCGGTTGGGGCAGAGAGGATTCCATGCCCCTTGGGTCCGGCACTCGGAGCCAGGCCGGTCTCAGTTTTAAGCTTCAACCTCCCACCTGCCCAAACAGGCCAGTCAGAGAAGCTACGTGTTCCCTTTCCTCCCAGAGAGGAGGTTAAACAAGCAGGTCTGGGCTGGTGCGCCCTGAGTTCCTGCGTCCGGCGTGGATTACAGGGCCAGATCCACCTGTGAGCAGGGGTTACGCCCCACCTCCATCCTCTTAAATCATTCAAGGATACCTGTGGAGTGTAGAAAAAGCTAGGAATCGAGTGATTGTGTGAGTCCGGGGGTGGGGGATCTGTGTCGGGGGCCATCTGAATGCAGGGCAGGGAAGAGGAGGGTGTTGGGGATCCGGGCTGGCATGAAGAGCGGCAGCCACTGGGGCAAAGGGCACAGCGGTCCGTAGGACCCTTCTGCCGGTGGAGGGTCACGGCAGAAAGGGCGAGTGCCTTCCTTCAGACAGTAGGGGCCGTAGGTTGGAAGGCTGCCTCTTGTGGGTGGCGATGGAAAGGGAGAATCCGACGCGGCGAAGACGTGGGGCAACTGGCTGAAATGAACAAGAGGCAGGAGGCGTCAGGCCTGAGTGGCAGCACAGTGGCACGGTGGACAGAAAGCAAGACGTTGCAGAGGGGAGAGAGAAAGTTGTGGCTGGCGTGAGGGGGCAGCGGCAGGATAAGCGAGGGGACACGTTCCAGGGAGGGGGCCTGGAGCTCGGGAGAGGCCTGGAGATGCAGCCTCCGGGGCCGTGGCTGCTGCCGAGAGCTGCAGCCCTGCGAGGTGCCTGGTACCTCAGCATCTTCAGCAAAGGGGACAAGGATGCTCAGCTCCAACCTTGCCAGGCCCCGGGCTGGGTGCCGAGAAGATAGTGCCGAGCTCTGTCCTTGGAGCTCAGGGGAACAGTGGCTCCTAGGAGACCCCCTCTGAAGGTGGCAGGAGGAGAAACCAAGGCAGGGTGGCCAGAGAAGTAAGCTAAGGCCAGCACCAGGGCAGCAGAGGGGGGCAGGTTGAGGGCGGCAGCTGACCGCTGGGAGCACTGAGGAAAAAAGGCACCAGGTTAGGGCTATCACGTCAGCATTTAGTTCCTAAGGTCCCCTTTGTCCCTGACAGTCTCTGGACTAATGGCGTGAGAGAAGCATTGGATGGGGAGACAGCCCCGCTGCTTTGCCTGCCTCCTGGGTCTAAGGACCCTGGTCCCTGGGGAACCCTGCCATGCCAGGGAGCGACGGAGCAGGCGGTGGTCCCAGCAGCTGGGGCTGGAGCTGGGAGTCGGGGTCGAGCGGGGCAGCCAGCCTCCTCAGGACACGTGGCTGCAGCCCCTGGCCACAAGGTGCTGTAGCTCAGAGCCTGGGGCACGGGAGCCAGCCTGTCCTGGGGGCTTGCCTGGCTGCAGGACAGCAGTCCCCTTTTCTGCCCTCCATCCGCTCCATCAGAGGCTGCCCTGGGAGGTGGCGAGCCCGGTGGGCGCTGAGCCAGTGGTCCCTGTACAGGTGCATCATCAAGCACCTGGAGGGGCTGGTCGTCCAGTACGACCTGACAGTCCGCGACAGCGACGGCAGCGTGGTGCAGTTCCTGTATGGGGAGGACGGCCTGGACATCCCCAAGACACAGTTCCTGCAGCCCAAGCAGTTCCCCTTCCTCGCCAGCAACTGTGAGGTAGTGTGCCGGTCCCCCGTGCCTGTGGGTCGTGGGGCGGGGGCCGTGCGGTGGGCCTCCCGCCCTGAGCCTTGCCACTCAGAGTGGCCGCTGAAAACTAGAGTGGGAAGAGTTCAAAAGCACCAGGCGATGCCTTGGAACGCCTGACCTTGTCAGAGCCCCTCCCTCTGTGTGCCTCATCCCGTGAGATGGCAGAGAGGCACGCATACGTCTAGAAAAACTGCACCGTGTGGGGCATTTGCCTTGTGCCGGGCCCTAAACCAGAGCGCACCGTGGCTGCTGTCTCCCTTCCTCCTCCCTGCAGCCTGGGGACGCAGGTGGCCCTCTGCCCATTTTACAGCCAAGGTAGCTGAGTGGCAGGGTTTCAGGGACGAGCTGGTGAGTGGCAGGGCTTGTGTCTGCACCCAGGCCCTCTGACACACAAGCCCACGGTTTTCATACCACACCTTACCGCCCCAAGAGCGATCGTCACCGTTGGCTCAGCAGTCACCCTGTTTTACAGTTTGGGAAACTGAAACTGACATGGCCCGTCCAAGGTCATTAAGCAGGTGGTCGAATCGAAGGTTGTACTCCGGGGTTGGCTCCTTCCCATCCTGGCGCCATGTTCTGGAGGGACTCTGAGTGTCACGGTCTCTCCCCCGTGACCTCAGCTCCTGAGACCGCCAGCTCCCAAGTCTGACTGGCACAGAGTGAGGGCCCTGGTTAGCAGTGGGCGCTCAGACCCCCCAGGGGCATCATGAGGGCTCCACACGGGCCACCTCCGTCCTGTGAAGTTGTGTGACGTGGCCCTTGTGTGACGCCCTCATCTCTTTGGTTTTGTCTGTGTGGTCTGTTTGTTTAGGTGATAATGAAATCGAAGCACCTCCATGAAGTTTTATCCAGAGCAGATCCCCAGAAAGCTCTCCGCCACTTCAAAGCCATCAAGAAATGGCAAAGCAAGCATTCCAGCGCCCTGCTGAGAAAAGGCGCCTTCTTGAATTATTCCCAGAAAATTCAAGCAGCTGTGAAAGCCTTGAACCTCGAGGGCGCAAACCAGAACGGCCGCAGCCCCGAGACTCACCAGGTGATGCTGGGGTTCAGTGGGGGGCGGGGGTGGGCGATCAGTCAGGGGTTGAGGGGATGAGGAAGGAGCTGTTTTCCCGGTGGAAGGTACAGTCATGAAATCTGGCTTCATTCAGTGCTGTCAGGAAACATGGCACTCAAATAGGGATTTAAGGAAGGGAATCTTTACAGAGGTGTGGACAGGGTTCCAGGAAACTAACTAGGGCTGGTAAGTTGGGTTCCCACCCGCCCCCCACAGGCAGGAACAGTCACCAGGAGTGGAGAGGGTGGCCGTGGGCAGAGGCCACCTGACAGGAGCCCTCAGTAAGGAGTTCTGGGCTCCGAGAGGGCGGGGGATGAATGCCCAGCCTCACTCCTCCCACATGCCCTTCTGCTTCTGGGACCTCCCGTCAGCCAAGCACAGCTGGGAGCCAGGAGGCAGGGGAGCGCTTTGGGGCACCGAGCGTGGGAAAGCCTGGGTGGGGGACAAACAGGGATCCAGCACAGTCACCTGGCTCGTGGTGACTGTGTCCTTGTTGACCTGAGACAGCCCTGGCTTTGCCTCTCATCCCAGTGTTATTATTAATAGTGCCCCATTTCACGCTACAAGACACTCAGTTTGGACAGTAACTTAACGTGGTCACCCTGCCTGTGCTTGAAGGGCCAGGACGAATCGCTTGTAGAGTCGTGGTAAAGCAGTGCGCCCTGGGATGGATTCGGTTTCTCCGTGTTTCAGATGTCAAGATGGCCTTCTCATTGCCGTCAGGTTTCTGTCTCTTTCCCCTGTTCTCATTTGAAGCCAGTGCCTCTGATACGCCTTATCTTACCGGGCATCCCAGGAAGAGAAGCCTATTCCTGGTGTCCTCCAGCATAGCTGAGGCCCATCCTTCCTTTCAGATGTTGAGGATGTGGGCTGAGTTAGATGAGCAAAGCCGGAGGAAATACCAGAAGAAGGCGTCTCCTTGTCCTGACCCCAGTCTGTCTGTCTGGCGCCCAGACATCTACTTTGCATCAGTGTCAGAAACATTTGAAAAGAAGGTGGATGACTACAGTCGCGAGTGGGCAGCTCAAGCAGAGAGGAGTCACGAGAAATCGGAGCTCTCTCTGGACAGGTGATGACACTGATTTACTGCACAGCGCGCACAGAGGGAGAATCTGCTTCTCAGGCCCTTCCCCGCCCACTCTGGCAGCCTCCTGGGTTCAAGGCCCCAGCAAGAAGGAGGGAAGTGAAACAGAGGGCGCCTTGCAGGCCCTGAGGCCTGTGGGACGGATGAGAGCAGGTAGGCAGGAGTGCACCCCCCATCTGGGCCACGACGGAGAAGAGCGCTCTTTGGGGACAGAGCCCTGCACAGGTGGCCCCTCTCTTGAGTGTGGTGTGGTGGGCACGGTTATGTGAGAATCAGGGAATCTGGTCAGAAGCTGCCAACCCTTCACTGGTTTGAAGTAGCAGGGAGAGAAGACACATCAGGTCAGCAGAAAGTCTGACTTTTGAAAAGAACTTGCGTAGAAACGTAGTTCTATTACCTTCCTCTGTGTTCAGACGTAATGTCCCGTTTAGTCGCTGTTTGTTGAGCCGCTTCCTTGTCCTATGTTCCGGGGTAATACAGTGTTCCTTGGCTGTTGTAAAAGGGCCGGCATCCGTAGGAAGAAGGGTTAGTGAATTACAAAGTTGTGGAGTGCGCACATTTCCAATGTGGCCTGTAGCCATTTGCACTAATTAAGAAAGTAAGCACCCCCTTCCCCCCCCCCCCCCCCCCCCCCCGTATCCCCATAATTGCTCAGTGAACCTCTTACTAGTTTGTACAGAGGGAGGTTTAAGCCCTCTCCAAGCCGTCACAACTACTGGGCAAAAAAAGAATTAACAAAGGGACACGTGAATAGTGAGCTCACTAGTTCCGTGATGTTCTCAGGGTGAACGTGAGCAGTCCGAGCATGGACATCTAGAACTTCAGCTACCCAGCTGGGCTCTGTGCTGTGTCATTTAGGACATTTCAGGGTCACTGGCCGGAATTTAAGGCTTAGAAGGACCATTTGCTTAGGAAAAAACAAGCCCAGAAAGAGGGAGAGGTAACAGGTCCATGTGCCCTGCTTGCGGGTGGCATTGACAGCTCCTGACAGGCAGGTAGTGTCTGTGCCCCTGACTCCTGCTGTCCCCTGCCCCATCTCCAGGTTGAGGACTCTTCTGCAGCTGAAGTGGCAGCGCTCGCTGTGTGACCCGGGAGAGGCCGTGGGCCTGTTGGCCGCACAGAGCATCGGGGAGCCCTCCACACAGATGACCCTGAACACCTTCCACTTTGCCGGCAGAGGCGAGATGAATGTCACCCTGGGCATTCCCAGGTGGGGGACTGCGAGGGTGCAGGGGCTGGGTCTGTCCTAGCCCACTCCTGGGGAGGAAGTCATTTCATTAGAGAGAGAGAGAGAGAGAGAGGGTGTCATCAAAGCAGGGGTCAGGGTTGGAATTTCCAGAGCCCAATGGGCTTCTGTGGTTGGATCCATGCCCAGGCCTCTTAGCATCTCCATTTATCTCTCCACCAACTCCTGTATCCAAGTTACCTGAGATGCTTGTGAAACTACATACTCCTGGGGTCAGGCCGTCTGGTTGCCCAACTTCGGGGGCGCCACTCACCTAGAACATGACCCAAAGGGGCCCTGGCCCTTCAGGTAAAAGTACGCACCTTGCAGGATGGTGGCCGCTGGGTGAAAGGAAAGAAAAGAGATCAGGCTCGCCTGCCTGGCCCGGCTACTTTTTAGCAGAGTGACTCAGGCTCCCCAGCTTCCTGTGGGAGGGAGGAGGGCGGGGTGCACCGTGCAGTCAGGCCGTGCAGGCTGACTGAGCCGTGGCCGAGGTCTAGCCGTGGTCCCTGTGCCCAGTGGGAGCGCTGCAGACGCTGCTTCCCTTCCCTGCATCTCTTATTCATTCAGTAAGCACCCACGCTGTAATGCGAGGCACAGGTGATAGGAAACAGGAAGAAGACACAGCCCTGTCCTTGAGGAGCTTGTGCTCCAGCGGAGGAAGCTGACAGAAGAGTCCCTTGCTGTCACATGCGGGGCCAGAGCTGGGACTCCCTGATCAGCATATCTCCCCCACGAGATCCTGTGGTCTCTCGCAGATCCTCAAAGAACTGTGACATCTTTATGAGAAAGGCCTCGCAAAAGTAAAGAATCCGGGTACCTCTGACGGCCAGATGTGCCCTTGTTCTGTGACAGGTTGAGGGAGATTCTCATGGTGGCCAGCGCCAACATCAAGACGCCCATGATGCGCGTGCCCGTGTTCAACACCAAGAAGGCGCTGAAGAAAGTGAAAAGCCTGAAGAAGCAGCTCACCAGGGTGTGCCTCGGGGAGGTAATTGTCTCCCTGGGACCCAGGGCTGCAGGCTGGCTGCAGGCGTTTTCCTGCATCCTCCCATCCGTCCTCCCAACTCTTCTCCCATCCGGGCAGAACAGCCTTTGCCAGCTGTTCAGACGCTGGCTCAGACTCCACCCAGTGAGAGGGAGGCTTTCTCTGCCAGGTGCTAAGCAGGGATGGATCAGGAAGCTTTAAAGGTAACCACTGGTCTGCAGCATTCTTCGTGCCTTAAGAATCAGGACACTTTCTGGGTCGGTCAGCTTACCAGCCCCGCTGGAGCCTGCCCCCTCCAGCCTCAGGCCGTTCTCTGGAGGTGTGCCTACAGGGTGGGGGGGGGGGTCTCTCTCCCCACCCCCCGAGGGATCTACACGAGCAGAGCTTGTTGGAGTTTCTTTGGGATTTTGGCCTGTGGTCCCAGCCCCTGTCCCTGCAAACTCTCAGTTTTCCCGTAACCCACTTGTAATGCTCAGTCCCAGGCTTTGGGCAAATTGGTTTCTGTCTGTCAATCTGGTTCCAGGTGTTGGAGAAAATTGATGTCCAGGAGTCCTTCTCTATGGGGGAGAAACAGAACAAGTTCCGGGTGTACGAGCTGCGGTTTCAGTTCCTGCCACACGCGTACTACCAGCAGGAAAAGTGCCTGAGACCCGGGGACATCCTGCATTTCATGGAAACAAGGTCAGGACTCAGGCCGTGCTTATCGCTTGACTTTGTCATGGACCTTGAGGGCTTCTGGCCACAGGACTCCCAGAGACCGGGTGCTTTTGCGCAAATGATTCCTTCCAAGGAGGTGTTTAGAAAAGGAACAGGTCCTGCAGCCTCATGTGGCTTGTGGGTATGACTGCATTAACCGCATTCCCATCTCTGCCCCCTGTTTTTCTCTCTGGCCCATGAGTCTCGTGTACTCGGGTTTTGTAGGCTTTAAGATGGAGGAGGTCATGTACCATAAAGAGAGCAGAGCCCCGTCGCAGTGGTGCTGCTGTGACGTCAGACCAGCACGTGGTGTTAAATTCTGTCATGATGCGGTTCCTGATACACTTATATTCTGCTAGGAAGGAGCAGTGTGCTGACGGCATGCTACTCTTGAACACAGGTCTATAGCTGGGGTTACCTTCAGCTTCTTAGAGAAATTCTGGTTCCCTTCTGGTGGGGAGAAGGAACATCCATTTTCTCTCCAGTTCAAGTCACTGTTGGCCATTGGAAAGCACGGGCCACAGTGCTGAGTGCGCAGGAGTAGGATGGGGGTCATACTGGGGCTGGGGGAGCCAGGAAGAGCCAGCGAAGCACTTCTGACTGGCCACCTGACCCTGGATCGTGGTGCGCAGACTCAGATGGCTGAGGAGCCGGCAGGTGAGAAGGCCGGTGAGGCAGGTTGGGGGCCCCCCGTCCGGCTGGAGAGCGCGTCACCGGCCTCAAGCGGGCAGGGATGTGGGCCAGGGTGGCCAGACCTTCTGATGCAGAAAAATAAGAAGAAAACCGCCTCTCCTTTTTCTTTCTTTGGCTGTTTGCTTGCTTTTACTTTTTATAGATAAATCTTCTCTAATTTGTAAGCATTGGCAACTCATTCATATCTTTTTGAAAGCCTGGTGAGGGGACTTCCTGGTGGTCCAGTGGTTAAGACACTCCGCTTCCAATGCAGGAGGCACAGGTTCGATCCCTGGTCAGGGAACTAAGATCCCACATGCCACGCAGCACAGCCAAAAAACTAACTAACTAACTAAATTAATTAATTAAAAAAAAAAAAGCCTGGTGAGGCTGAAATAGATCCCATATGTCAGCAGGATTTGGCCACGGACCACTAGCCACTGTCTTGAGTCTAGAACAGCCCTCAGGTTTTCTGGAGCTGCTTGGAAGTAGAGAACTGACGGCAGAGTCGAGGCAGGACGTCCGTGCACTCAGTCATCCCACAAATATTTACTGAGTGATGCCCACTCACAGGCTAGGCCCCAGGGCAGTGTGGCTGGGAGGGAGTGACTGTCCTGCCATGGGCCCTGTTCTGCCCTCACCTGAAGATGTGGACTGGCTGCAGCCTGGCCCCCGAAGCAGGTGGCATGTAGGATGGCGGGTGTTGTGGTAGATGAGCTTGGATGTGAACTCTGCCCTTTGGACGGGGGAGCTTGCTGGGCCTCGGAAGCACCTTTGTCGCTCTTCGCCTGGGTGGAGGAGGCTCGTCTTATCAGGCAGGCCCAGTGCTCTCGGGGTGCTGGGTCACGGCGCAGGAGACCTGTCTGTGCCCCAGCTGCCGGCTCATTAATTAACCGGGAGGAACACCACTCCCAGGCGTGCCGCTGTCTGTGCCGGCCAGGCGGCCCTTCCCTGAGAAATCGGAATTCGGATCACGTGGCCTCCTGAGAATTACCAGGAGCAGGCGGAGTCTGCGATCTGCCCCATTTCTCTGCATCTCAGGTGTGGGCCTGCCAAGCAGGTAGGTCACAGGAGGCGTGCCCCAGGCTGTGCTCAGAGTTCTTTCTCTTTACGTTGCCTTGGGGAATTGAAAATTCGTCACTTTTTTAAAAGTTCTTCTTGCTAAGGAGGAACCCTGGCTTCTTCGCAGTGGTGACAGACTCACTCAGCTCCTTCTTTGTATTTGGCTCGTGCACTTGAAAGGCTGTGATGAACAAAGCCATGTGCAGTCGCCTGGTGGAGCTGCCCTGTGACTTGGGCAGGGGGGCCAGAGGGAGCAGCACGTGGAAGGGGCTGTGGTTGGGCTGCCTTTGCCAGGCCTGGGCAGCGAAGCAGCCTCACGCAGGCCCCCTGGAGACCACACAGGGATGGGGGGGTGCCTTCAGAAAAGGGCCCCCCCCCCCCCCCCCGCCGGGAGCATTTTCTTTTTCCTTTCTCCCTTCCTCTTCTCTCTCTTCCCTCCTTCTGTCCCAGCTGTGGGATCTTGAGACTCTTTTGACACAGATTGGAGAAAAAAAAATAGAGACACAGAGGCGCTTCCCTAGATGGAGGTGTAGAAGCCGTGAAGCTCCCCTCAGTATCTGTCCTGGCGCCCACCCCTTTGGATGTGTGTAAATGATCTGGAAGGTGGGCCGGGGTGGTGAGGTGGCAGGAGTACCGAGCTAGGTGGCAGGGGTGTGTGAGTTCCACGGCCTGCGGTCCCCAGCCGTGTAACACAGAGCCGGCAGTCTGCGGCGAGAGCTTCTGTGGGTCTGACTCTGCAAACAGCAGGTGGTGGAGCTGTTGGCAGGCACTTTCGGAAACAGCCAAGGGTCATGTTCCCTGCTGGTAATTATTTATGTGGGACGGAGGTTTCTGTGCAGCTGCCCCCCTCCGGTTCCCCCTCGGTTGCCACATTCTGACAAACAGCACGACCTTCACAGAGCAGTCACTGTGGGCCTCCGGTTTCCCGGCTCTGGGCAAAATCACGGAAGGGCAGACTCTTTGTACCCCCGGGAGAACTTCTGGCACACAGGTGACATGCCTGCCACTTACCGTTCAGGGGGTTATTCTCCTTTCTCACCTTCTGTCACGTTCTGCACTGGTCCTGTTCACCAGAAGAGGCAGGCAGGGTAGAGAGGATTTGCACCGGGGGGGGGGGGGGGGGTTAGGGAAGGTCTCTTGGGGGGCTCCATCTGTGCTTAGACCCCACCGTGGGCCTGGGCGCGGCTCCAGCAGGTCGATGGGAGGCTGGGGAAATTGATGGCGGCGCACATGGCCCGCACAGAAGCCCAACGATGCACGTGCAGGGGGTGGGAGCAGGTGGGGGATTGGGGTTGAGGCCAGTTGCGGGGATTGAAGTGCTGGCAAGGGAGCCTCAGAGGGGTGATGTCACCTGAAGGGACAGGCCAGGGCGGCAGCCCCACAGCAGAGGGAGGCGACAAGCAGCTTCTGTGTGCGGAGGCAGCCCAGCCTCACACCCCGTCCGTGTCATTTCACGCCCTGCAGTCTGCGCTGCAGGCTCAGGCGTGGGGCAGGGGCGGTCCCAACACTTACAGACGGGGTCAAGGCCCTCGTCTGTCTCTGTCTCCAGGCTCTGGCAGAACAGAGACTTGAACCAGAGCCTGTCCTTCCGGAAACATCTCTTCCGCCCCTTCCTCCCGGGTGGCCCGTATCTTTCTAAAGTCAAGCCGGGCTTCTCCCCTGTCTGGCCCTCTGGTCTCTGTCCACAGCACCTGGTGACCAGGCTCTTCCTTGGATCGGTGGTGAGGAGGCTTTTTTCTGCCAAGGGTAGAAGCTCAGCCAAAACCCTGTACAGCTTTAAAACGTTGGGGATTTTTTTTTTTTTTTTTTTTTTTTTTTAGCGGTATGCAGGCCTCTCACTGTTGTGGCCTCTCCCGTTGCGGAGCACAGGCTCCGATGTGCAGGCCCAGCAGCCATGGCTCACGGGCCCAGCCGCTCCGCGGCATGTGGGACCTTCCCGGACCGGGGCACGAACCCGTGTCCCCTGCATCGGCAGACGGACTCTCAACCACTGCGCCACCAGGGAAGCCCCAGTCTTTTGTTTTTAATGAACAAAATAGTAAACATCTGACCTGCCTGCTTCTCCAGTTAAAGCTCTAAGTGCCTGTCTTTTCAGCCTTCCTTTGCCCTCAGGGCTGGTACGTGGTGGGCCCATCATAGGCGCTCGGAGAACACAGGAAGGCTGGCTGGGCAGATGAGGAACTGATACTTTATATAATTAAAAGAAGGCTGTTTGATGTGCTGCTATGGCCTGATGCAGAAGACGGGCAAGAGGTTATATGAAGAAAGGAGCAGGGGGCGGGAGACAGGGTGAGGCCCAGAGGAAGCAAGAAATAGATAACTCAGGAGGGAAGGACCCAGGGGCCAGGAAAGGTCCTCTGGGCTCTGCCTCAAGTTGGTCCTTTTCAATTGGTTTCTTTCTAACCTGTCGACATGATTTACTGCCACAAAGTAAGTTATCACCGCCTTGGAGATCCCGATAAGCTCTTCCACATCTTAGTTCTCTCATCAAATTGTCGGGGGTCCCACACCAAGGAGACGGGAGTTGCCAGCCCTGAGCAGTGCCCCTTCCTGGCGATGCGGTAGGCGGCGGGCTGGGGGCGGCCCTCATCCCGGCCTGGACTCCCCTCTCCCGCTGCAGGCCCTGCCACCCTAGTTAGACGGCCACCACACAGCACCAAGAACTGTCACTTGCTGAGCAGCCAGCCTGCCAGGCCCCATGACAGGTATCGGATGTGGGGTTGTTTCTAATCCCTAAAGCAAGACTGCATGGTATCTATTAATACCCACGTTTTCCAGACGAGAGAGGTAAAGCTCAGGAGGCCATCTGTGGTGATCAAGGCCACGCACCCTGGGAGTGGCAGGGCACGTATTCAGTCCAGGCCTGTTGGGTGTGGAGCAGTGTTCCTTCCGATGCGCCATATACCACCCAGAAACAGCAGGAGGGGGAGAAGTGAGCTGAAGGGAGAGGCAGGGTCTCCGTCTCCTGTAGAAGTCCACCTTAGGCGGGTGTGAGATCCTTAGAGCGTCTTGTCCCCACAGTGAGCGGAGAATGGAGGTGCTGGTACTGAACGGGGCTGCGTGGTTTTCTTCTCGTTTCAGATTCTTTAAAATTCTGATGGAATCCATCAGAAAGAAGAATAGTAAAGCATCGGCTTTCAGAAGCGTAAACACGCGGAGAGCTACCCAGCGGGATCTAGACAACGAAGGCGAGTCGGAGAGGAGTCGGGTGAGCGAGTCCCCTGAGGGCCCCTTGGGGAGGGGGAGGGTCCAGGGCTGGGAAGCACATCGGATGGCGGCTCACGGAGTCAGTTCTCCTAGGACGGCTCTGTGACCATCCTCGGTACCCCTTGAGCCCCTTCCTGCTGTCGGCCCATCTCTCCACTTACCTTGGCGTTTATCCACTGTTCTGAGAGAGCCGGAAAGCAACACTTTCTTCTTGAGTGTGGCGGGCCACGTCGGGCAGCATAGTCTGCCTGGCCCTGGGTGAGGGCCCCAGGTCATCCATCTCTCTGCTCTCAGGGACCCCTCTGTCAGTGGGTTTTTTTCTCCTGAGGTTAGACTCAAAGTAATGGTACCCACTGAGGTCTTGGAAGTTCTTTTTCTGGTTTCGTTCACTCTGCCTTTGCCTTACCTAGGGCAGATGAATTGAGGCCCACGGAGTACTAGGCAAGGACCAGAGAGGCATTTTGAAGCCGGGAAGTTGGGCTACAGTGACGAAAAAGGATAGAGCCAGGGAAAAGCCCGTGGAGGCAAAACAGTCCAGGACTGATGGTACCTCATCCGCCAAGAGGCCCAGGAGCGGCGTGGGGCAGGTCCCTGGGTGTCTTCTGAGCCGGCGGTCGGTAGGGCTGTGCTGTGCTTGGACAGGGCCACAATGAAGACCGGTCCTGTCCCTTCCCGGCTCGGTGACCTCAGCTATGTCACCTCCTCTCTCTGGGCCTGTCTCGTCATCCCTAAAATGAGGGCGTGGCCTACCTAGAGAGAGAGAGTGCCAGGTCTCCTGCCCCGGGGTCTACCAGTTGGCTAGCTCAAGCACAGATGGGCATGGGATGTCTTTGAAAGGCTGCCCGGTCTTAATTCTCAGATCACCCAGAAGGAGACTACAGGGAACTAGGAACCAAGGCCAGGAGAAAGGTATAAATATTTGGCTTTTAAAATACCAAGACAACTCTTTCCCTTCATCTCCACCCATAACAAAAATACTTGGAATAACACCTTCTTTTCATGACTTGAAAAGCCTTGGCACTTCCTTTCTTTGGTTTCTTTTTTTTAAATGCAGGATTTTGCGAGTGGTGCGTGTAGAGATGGAGGGTGTGGAGAAGGAAGCGTGGGGTCCAGGGGTGGGTAGGGGGATGGAAGGTAGGTAGATGGATAGTTGGCAAGGTGATAGGTGGCTGAACGATGATGAGCGGATGGGTGGGTGGGCAGGTGGGTGGCTGGGTGAGTGTGGTGGGTGGAGAGATGGATTCACCAGGGTATTAGAGCTCATCATTCTCTTTCTTGTCCCCACACCCCAGGGAGAGCAGGAAGGCGACGAGGAAGAGGAGGGGCACATCGTGGACGCCGAAGCTGAGGAGGGAGACGCTGATGCCTCGGACGCCAAACGCAAGGAGAAACAAGAGGAGGAGGTGAGGGGACCCCTTTGTCACAGATGAGGGCTCGCCCCCTGGTGCATGAGGCCACGCCTGTGCGTCATGCTGGAACCATCAGGAGCCTTGCAGCAAGGCGGGCTGCCCAGCGCACCAGTGGACTGAGAAGGCGGTGCTCATGGGGTGGCGGGTGGGCAAGGGCTGGCCGTCCCTGCGTCTGAATCAGATTCGAGGACCCAGAGGCCTTTGGCAGGGGGAGGAAGTCGGGCCGCCTCCTGTCTTTGCCATGAAAATTCTTCCTTCTCCTGCCCGTTACTGGTCCTCCACTGCCATGGTTGCTGCCAGGACAGAGGGCGGTGTGGCAGGGCTGAGCGGCTCCACGGGTGCGAGAGCTAGAGGCGCGGGGCGGGGTTCAGCTCAGAGGAGGGGGCCCAGGGGCTGAGGGGCTGGCATCCCCAGGGGAAGCAAGGAAGACGGCGGCCGGGCCGACGGAGCAGGCAGGGCCGGGGTCAGCCAGCAGCTGAGGCTTCTGCAGGGGCACCTGTTGGGCAGGCCAAGTCCAAACGGCTGGTGGGGCCCGAGTGACGCGGCCTGTGCTCCGCTCCCCGCCAGGTCGACTACGAGAGTGAGGACGAGGAGGATGGCGAGGACGGCGAGGACCTGCAGGAGGAAGGGACCGTCCTCGGGGAAGGCACTCCCCAGGCCCAGGCGCAGGAGGAGGAGGGGGGCTCAGGCCCCGAGGAGGACTCGCTCCCCGCTGCCCCACTGGCGCAGCCGTGGAAGCCCACCCGCAGCCAGGAGCCCCAGGACGCCGAGGCGGTGGAGCGCCGGGTGCGGGCCGTGCGCGAGTGCCACCCGTTCATCGAGGACTACCAGTACGACACCCAGGACGGCCTGTGGTGCCAGGTCAGTGCCGGGGCGGCCACCGGCTGCTCTCGTCTCCACCCCGGGTCCCTTAAAGCGGCTGCTGACAGCTGGCACCTGCTACCCCCGGCCCTGGCCTCACACGTTCGCCTTGCACACCCTCGCGGGCCAGTCCTCTCTCTGCACGGGGATCTGAGCCACCAGACCCTACGGGTGCCTTCACGTTGTGCTTCAGGCCTCAGCACAACACGTGTCATAGAGACGGGCAGAGACACTTCACTCCTCACACCGCCTTCGTTCCTGGTCCCCAGCTTCAGCACTGCAGTGTTGCCTGAGAGACTCGGTGGCTTGGATGCCTGGACGTCTCTACACGCAGACTGGCGTTCTAGTCCTTTCCTTCGATCCGATTCATTGGTTCCTAAGTGGTAGCGTGGGTACGGAGCCTTGACCGGGGTTGCACCCGTGAAAGGACGCGTGTTGTGCTTTGTGGTGATTGAAAGGATATCAAGGGTGGTGTGAGTGGGTGTGATTTTCACCGTTCTCACCGACATCTGTGGAAACGTTGCTCTGCTGTTTCCTCCTCAGCGGACTGGAGGTGGCTGCCGTGTGGCCGCGAAGGCACCCAGCATTCACAGGCCCGGCCCGCCACCCGCTCACCCCAGCAGGGCCGCGGTGTTCCCTAGTGGGGCTCCGGAGGCGTCTCCCGGGGAGCCCGGGCAGTGGGTCTGGGGCGGCCCTCTCCCCGGCCCCAGCTCTCCCTCCTCTTGCAGGTGATGGTGAAACTCCCTCTCATCAAGGTCAACTTTGACATGAGCTCCCTGGTAGTGTCCCTGGCCCAGGGCGCCGTCGTCTACGCAACCAAGGGCATCACGAGGTGCCTCCTGAACGAAACCACCAACAGTAAGAACGAGAAGGAGCTCGTCTTAAACACAGAAGGCATCAACCTCCCGGAGCTGTTCAAGTACGCCGAGGTGCGTGGCCCCACTCCCTCCTGGGCTGTTCGCGCTCCCAGCCCAGGGTCCCCGAACCGAGTCTGCACCTCCCGGCCCACCTCCCGGGGATCCCTGATGCACGTGAGCCTGGTAAGGCTTGCAGTACGGAACCGGCTTAACTTTACGGAACCCAGAGTTTCCCAAATCGCTTTGAGTACAGTTTTTTCTCCTTGAAATTAAAACCTTCCCGAAGTAGACTCGTAAGAAGTAGTTTTCTGAGTCGCTGGCCTGGGGGCTGCTCACTTTACCGGGTGAAGGAGGCCCTGGGTGCAGAGGGGCCCCGCCCCGCCCCCCACGCCCGGCAGAGGCCTGTGCGCCCTGTTCCGCCTGCTCCCCCACCCTTTCCTCTGGGCTCTCTCCTGCTTCCCCCCCAGCTTCACGGAGCCTCCCCGAACCTTCCGAGGTGCTCTCGACCCGTGGGCGCGAGTTTTCCCCACAGAATTCTGAGTTGCCGGGACCAGCTCACTCTTCCCTGGTCTGCGCGCACCAAGCTGGCGAGGCTCTCCGGCCTCACACGCACCCCCCCGCCCCGCACAGCACTGCCCCACTAAGGCCCCTTCTGCCCCGGAGCCTCTCACAGGCTGCTTTCCCGGAGGACGCAGCAGGCAGAGCTCATGCCTCCCGAGAGCCGGCCACTGACAGGCCGAGCTCCGCGTCGTGCTCGTGGGATTTGTCCAGACGAGGCCAGGCAGGCCACCAGGGTCTCTGCTGTTGCCTCTGGGGGTGACCTGCCACAGTGCAGAACCACCGTGGGCCCCCCAGGGCAGCCGACCTGGAGCCCCAGGCCCCTGATAGGGCCCGGCTGACCCCCATGCAGCAGGCCCAGCCCTGCTCCCCATGCCTGGGGGAGGCGTTTGGGTCTCTGCTGAGGAACTTGCCTCGCCTACCAAGGGAAGCCTCTATCCTAGGAAACAGGTCTCTCCATTAAAGAGACAAACACCTTTCTTCCTGTTGACTGTAAAGCAGGTACCAAGTCATCCTCTAGCCCTGGTGATGATGAGACAGACCTTGGGGCCCGGCCAGCGTGCTGTTGGCAGCTCTGCCTACACTGTTTCCTTTCGCTAGTCCTGGGCCACCTCGCAACCACATTGTCATCAGCTGTGCTTGAGTGCCAGCCAAGCGGGGGAGTCGGCCTGGGGGGGGTGGTGTCCGCAGGAAGGGGCAGAAGGCCAGGCCCTCCAAACCAACCCCTCCCTCCTCCCCCAGGTCCTGGATTTGCGTCGCCTCTATTCCAATGACATCCATGCCATGGCCACCACGTACGGCATCGAGGCCGCGCTGCGGGTGATCGAGAAGGAGATCAAGGATGTGTTCGCCGTGTACGGTAAGAGGGGCTGCAGGCGGCGCTCGGGAGGTCCTGGGGTGTCAGTCCAGCTCCACAGGGAACCGAAATAGGGGCACGGTGAGCATGGAGCCCGTAGGGGATCCTCAGAACCGCCGTGGAGAGGGAGTCCCTTGTGGGTCAGTCCTGTCAGTCCCGTCCCCGAGGCCTCCTAGCGTGTTTCTCGTCCGCTGGCCTCTGAGGGAGAGTCTGCTTCCTCATCCTGCCTTCAGGGTTTCAGTTCCCAAGTGCAAACAGTGATGTAGGGTCTTGTGTCCTGCAAGGCTGCTTCCCGTGCTGCTGGATGGAAGTGGAGAGAGATGTAGTAATGGCGACCGGGGAGGGAGGGCTGCCCGCCGAGGTCGGGGGTTAGGGAGCTGAGTGAGTAGGTGACGGAGCTGGAGGGGGGCGCCCTCGTGTCAGCTGATGCGGCTGCCATCGTCCCCTCCTCACTGCTTAACCCTCCCTTCGGTTGCCGCCCGTGTGACAGGCATCGCCGTTGACCCCCGCCACCTCTCCCTGGTCGCTGACTACATGTGCTTCGAGGGTGTCTACAAGCCGCTGAACCGCTTTGGGATCCGGTCGAACTCCTCCCCGCTGCAGCAGATGACGTTTGAGACCAGCTTCCAGTTTCTGAAGCAGGCCACCATGATGGGTCAGTCGTGGGCAGGTGCCCTTGGCCTCCCCTCTCCTGAGTCTGCTCTGGGCAGATGGGCTCGTCCCTCGGGCACCTCTCCACACGCCTCACATGCAGGGGACATCTTGGCATCTCACTGCGGGAAGCAGCTGGCAGGGGCGGGCAGCAGATGGGAGAGCTGCTTCTGCCTTTTGGAGAAGAGGGAGAGGGTCTTCCTCTCTTTGAAACGCAGGAGCAGTGCGGCCTCGTTCCCGTCAGACCCTGAGCCTCAGCACCACCCCTCGTGGCCTCGGAGGTGCCCCACCCGCCCAGCCTCCGTGCTGAGTGCCGCCCCCCATCGCCTTCCACCACCCCTGACTTCTCCCTCAGCCAACTAACGAGCACTCTTGTGTCTCTCCCAGGATCCCACGATGAGCTGAGGTCGCCGTCAGCCTGCCTCGTGGTTGGGAAGGTCGTCAAGGGCGGGACAGGCCTCTTCGAGCTCAAGCAGCCCCTGAGATAGCAGCCCCTGCGCACTGGCCGCCTGGCCTGCCCGTCACAGGAGAGGACCGGGAGACCGGAGTCCCGGGCAGTTCATGGTGACGGTGCAGAGCCCGGCAGTGACTTCGGGGGGTCCAAAAAGCAGCCGGCCTCTGGGCTGGACTGGCTTCACCTGGAAAGTGGCTACATTGCTCATCCCTGCCCCTCCCCATCTCACGATGCACACGAGGTCCACCGAGTCCCCCGAGCCCCTCCGAGGCGGCCGGACCTCCCCCTGTGCTGCAGGAGGCCTTGGAGGTGGAACCCCTGGCCGCCCCCAGGGTAGGGGCGCGAGGTCTCAGTGCTGTGAGCAGCCAGTGACTGCAGGCAGGCTTCCTGCGGGCTCACGACGAGCGGGGGCCCTGCTGCTGCGTGGCCTGCCCCTTCTGGCCGCACCAGCCCCTGGGGACAGAGTTCCCAAAGAGGCCCCCGCTAAGGCTCTTTCTCTGGAACAAGCACAGGATGGTGGAGACCTCTACCCACCCAGCTTCCGTGCCTGGGGCAGAGCCCTGGCCCTGCTGGCATGTGGTTACGTGTCCTTCTGAACCAGATCAGCCCTGAGTCCGGGGCTGGTCTCTTCGGGGCCCCAGCAGCTCACCCCCAGACATAAAACCCTGGATCCCCAGCCAGGCTGTACCGCTTGAGCAAGTTGCCCGGCTGTCTTTCCCTAGCTCTGCTCTCAAGCCAGCACTGAGGCCTGCGTCCCTGTGCAGGCTCTGCTCCATCCGGGGTCATCTGGGCTCCCTTGACCTTTGGTACCAGCAGCAGGCGGCCCTGACATGGACAGAAAAATCAGAGGACTTGTGCCGAGGCTTTGTAAAACCAGACGCTGTTTCTATTTTTGTCTAATGTTATTCCAACTCAGGCTGAGTAATAAACATCACTGGAACTAGCTGTTGGGAGGAAAAAAGTCTAAAAGACTGCGGGCTTTTTGGTTTTGTTCTTTGCTCTTTGGTTTGTGGTTTCTACATCTGTGACTTGAGAGCCTGGGACTGGAATTACTCAGCGCAGTCACATCTCGGATTCCTCTTCCTGTTTTTTTGGCAGAGGACGTGGAGGGAGAGCTCAGCCCTGGCAGCCTCCCACTCTGACCCCTGCCTGGCCCTGTGGTGTCCCCCTTCCACAGCCAGCTTCTGGCCCTGAGGCCAGGAGAGCAGAAGCCAGTGGGAAGGAGGTAGCTATGTTTGTCTGGGCTGGAAAGGGAGGCCTCGCCTGGGGAGAGTCACCATGCTGCTCCCTCCAAGGTACGTGATGACAGAACCCAGCCTGTGTGTCCTGTGCCCACACTGGAGAAAACCTGGCAGAAACAGGGTTCACCTGGGACTTCCCTAGCGGGCCAGTGGTTAGGACTCCGCGCTTCCACTGCAGGGGGCGCAGGTTCGCTCCCTGGTTGGGGAACTAAGATTCTGCATGCTGCACAGCGCGGCCAAAAAAAAAACAAAACAAAAAGAAGAAATAGGGTTCAACCAGGGCTTGGGTACAGAGGATTATGGACAGTTCTGAGGGGCGCAGGAAGAAGGGTCAGGATGGAATCCACACCGCAGGTGAAGATGTGCTCTCTGGGTGTTAAAGGACCAATTTATAACCTGATAATCTCCACTCCTACTGGACTGTGGGAGAGGGTCTTCAGAGGAGGTCACAAGGTGCCCATTGGACAAATAAGCATGTGGTTACCTGGCCCTAGGGCTCGGCGTAAGCACTTGAGTGTCATGGCTCAGCCCCACCTGGGAACTGAGGGTGCGGAGGTGAAGAAGCGAGCCCCAGACGTGGGCAGGGCCGACGTGCTTGCTGAAATCAGACCCCTGACCTGCGTTGGGAGGGGGGTGATGGCCCCCTGCCCTTCCTGCCCGACCATCCATGCATGTCCTGGGCAGCTCCATTCTATGCGTGTTTCTCTCCTGGAGACCTACTCCTGGTTTGTAAGCAGACGTTCCAGGCTTGCACATCTTGGCCGACCAGGACTCCCTGTCTCCCCTATGGGATTTACACGCTCCCTTCAGCGCCACTCTTTGTTCAGCAGCCTCTGGGGGCGGGGGGTGCCTCCTTTGCCACTTAAGATGGCATGTCCTTTGGAATATTCTCAGTATTGGAAAGGCTCCTCTCTGAGGGCAAAGTTGATTTTTGGAGAGAGCCACAAGTAAGTCCAAGTCAAATCTGATGAAGAGAATAGGTCAAGCTGCATGATTTTTTTTTTTTTAATATTTACCAACTTCATTTCTTTATTATTTTTTTAATTTTTTTATTATTTTGACTGTGCCACGCGTCTTATGGGATCTTAGTTTCACACCCAGGGATTGCACCCACACCTTCAGCGGTGAAAGCACAGAGTCCTAACCACTGGCCCGCCAAGGAATTCCCCTGAATGATCTTTTTTTTTTTTTTTTAATCAAAGTGGAATGGATCGTGATTGGTGGGGTTCCCAAACTTCACAGAAGCTACGAGTTCTCGCAGAACCCCAAGGTGCTGGACCAGACACTGCTCCTGGATGTACACTCCCCCCACCCTGTCCCTTCGCGTATCAATTCCTACCTACTTGCTTGCTTCTAACAACACTTAAATTTTTAAAAAATCTCCCCTCTCTAGGCTCTCATCAAAAACACTACCAGCATCCCCACAGGTACCCCAGTGAGTCTTTGAGACATTTTCTACCTGAATCGAGAAGAAAACCAAGGAATGGATAAAGCCCCCTGTCCCATTCCCAGTCTGTCCCCTTCCCCCAAAATACAGGAGCCACAATATATGTAGGATCCCCTGGGCCTCCCTGGTCCTTTCAGGGCTGTTACAGGCCATTACTCTGATAAACCACTTCTGGTGAAAATGTGGGTTCCTTCATGTGTGCCCACCCCAGAACTAGGCTGTGGGGTTTTGTTTTTGTGTTTTAACTTTGGTAAAAAATAACATAAAATTTACCATCTTAACCATTTTTAAGTGTGCAGTGCAGTGACATTAAGTAGTTTCATTGTTGTGTAATCATCACAGTTACCTTCATCGCAAAACTAAAACTGTACCCATTCAATGATAACTCCCCATTCCTTCCTCCCACCAGCCCTTGATAACCGCCATCCTACTTTCTGTCTCTGAATTTGACTACTGCCTGCTATAGGTGGCATGATAAGAGTATTTGTCCTTCTGTGATTGGCTTACTTAACGTAATAGCCACAATGTTCATCTACGTTGTAGCATGTGTCAGAATTTCCCTATTTTTAAGGCTGACTAATACTCCATTGTGTGTATGTACCATATTTTGTTTATCCATTTACCTGTCAGTGGACTTTGGGGTTGCCTCCACCTTTTGGCTTTTATGAATGATGCTGCTATGAACATAGGTGTACAAATATCTGTTAAAGTACCTGCTTTCAATTATTTTGGGTTTAGACCCAGAAGTAGAATTGCTGAATCACACAGCAATTCTATTTTAATGTTTTGAGAGCTGCCATACTATTTTCCACAGTGACTGAACCATTTCACATTCCTACCAACAGTGCACAAGGGTTCTCCACCAATACTTGTTATTTCCTGTTGTTTTATATGTCTTATATACATAATAAAATCCATGATGAAATACCATATATATATATATATATATATATATATATATAGGCCATCCCGATGGGTGTGAGGTGGCATTTCATCGTGGATTTGATTTGGGTTGTGGGACCCAATCAGATGCTGGGGCCCTTAGGGGGTCTGCACCTACAGAGAGTTAGGAACCACTTAAGAAGTGTCTCTTTGTTGCTTGCCAACCCTAAAATTTTGAGTTTACGATTGATGTGGGCGCTGTAGGAGTCCAGAGAATGCTCTTGAAATAGGAAAGACCGGTCCTCAAAAGCTGGCTAGGTGACAAGTCGTCCATCAGCGACTTCTCTGTGACTTCACCCCCTCGTGAGTGGGTGGCACTGGACCGCAGCATGAGCGAACCAGCTGCCGCTCGTGTTTGGGGCCATGCAGTTCAGGTGATGGTTTTGCTGGACTCTGCAGGTATCCCAAACCTGGTGTGATTTTCCTTCTCCTGCCTCGCTTACATAGGGCTCTTAGTTCGGTCACAAGCGCCGAAATAGCTACAGTCTAAAATTTCAATATTTCTACACCGTCAAGCCCCCCTTTTGCCAAAGTCCACTCAGAACAGAGGTCCTCAACTCTGCGCATTGGAAACACCTGGAGAGCTTATAAAACCTGTGATTACAGGACCACTGTCCCAGAGATACTGATTTAATGAGCCTGGGGCGTGAGTCTAACGTGAGCAGGGTTGAGAATCGCCAACTTAGAATAAGCCCTAAGCTGTGCCGAGTCACAGCCACCCACCAGCCCCTCCTATTAGTGTGTTGACTTCTCGACAAGTGAGTCATGGACACCAGGTTTCTCCACAAAGATCTTAAGGTCTGATCCCTGTCTTCAGAAAGCAGGAGTGCATGTGTGTGATAAAGTTCTCATGGTGCCAAGAATACAGTGGGGTTCAAAGGATGCCTTGATCAGCTCTACCTGGGGGCTCAGCAAAGAAAGAGGTTGTGATGCTGCTTCCCAGCCCAGCACATCAGGGCAACTGCTTTTTCAACTTACACGTTCCTACCAGCAGGGGACCTGCAGGGACAGGAGGAGGGGACACAACCAGCAAGTGTTTCTAGAAGCAGCTCCAAGAGAAGTTTCCGTTTAAAAAGCTAAGCTTGAATTATTGAATGAGGATCATGCCTCAAGTTCTTTAAGCAGCTCTTCTCTCCTCCCAGGAGAGGTAATCAGGAGCTCTGTTCAGTTGAAAACTCACAGCCATGCTTTGTTCACAGATCCAGCGAAAGGCCAGAACCTAGTCCCAGGGGACAGAGCTGAGCACCTCAGCTCACCAGGGCTGGGCTTGGGTGTCACTGGAGCTGCTCAGCCCTTGAGCAACTGCCCCTCTCCCACCTCCTTCCCTCATCCTGCACCGACCCAATCCTGATGCCCACCAGGCTCTGCCTTCACAGAGCTCATGGTCTAGGGCCCCAAACAGATGAGCCAACAGGAAATTCAGCCCATTGTGACCTGGCCAAAGGTTGAGGAAGCCACCAGGCATCACGTGAACATACGCCCGCCCACCTCCCCTGCCGTTCCGGGTAGGGCTGTTGCCCACCCAGCTGGCTGTAGCGGGGCTTTGGGGAGAGGGCAGTGTGGGGACAGTGAGTGCGACAGTGAGTGGGGAGGGAGGCACTTGGGTGCCCAGAGGCCAGGAGGGAGGGAAATGAGAAAGAATCAGGAGTCCAGTCATCACCACCCTCCTCATGCACCTGCCCCCATCCAAGCGCCTCCCCCTCCCCCCCCCCCCGCCCCCACCCCGTGGTTCAGCCTCTAGGCCTTTCTTTGCAAATGGTGGTCAGCCCTGCTCAGAGGTCAGGCGGCCCTGCTGGCTGATGCTTTTTGGACTGGCCGCCCAGCACTGTCATCTCAGGGAGCCAAGCCAGCCCTGGGGCTGTGGCCTCATACGTGACAGTTTCAGACACCACAGGCCTGGGCTCCCCTTCCCCGGCCCGTGGTTCTTGCCTGGAAACGTGAATCTGAAGTCCCGGTACATTCAACCAGTCAAACCTCAAAAATGTAATTGAGCAGTGCGGCTGCATTTCAGCTAAGAAACTGAGCTATGAAATCTGACTCCTCTTGGAATCTCGAGTCCTCAGCTGACAGTTACTTGGCCTCTGTGTGCCTCAGTTTCCTTATCTGTAAAATAGTGATTAAAATTAAGTAAGCGTTCATTACAGCACACGCAGCTGCCAAGTTTAGCTATATGCCGCGTGGTTTTCAAGCAGAGGTGGGGGACAGTTTTGCCCCCTGAACGTTTGGCAGTGTCATCCTTGGTCATCACAACTGGGGAGCGGGGGGGGTGCTACTGTCATCCAGTGGGTAGAGGCCAGAGGTGCTGCTACAGACCCTACAATACAAGGACAGCCCCTGCCATCAAGAATTGCCCCCTCCTTTCCCCTGGCTGGCAGTGCAGAGGCCCCACGATGCCTGGAGTTACTGTAAAAGACGTGAACCAGCGGGAGTTCGTCAGAGCCCTGGCAGCCTTCCTCAGCAAGTCCGGGAAGCTTGAAAGGCCCTGAATGGGTGGACACTGTCAAGCTGGCCAAACACAAAGAGCTCACGCCCTGTGATCCTACACGCGAGCTGCTCCCACAGCACTGCACCTGTACCTCCGGCGTGGCGCTGGGACAGCTCCAGGACCGAGATCTCTGGGGGGGACGGCAGAGAAAGTGTCCTGCCCAGCCATTTCAGCACAGGCTCCAAAAGCGGGGCCCGCCGGGTCCTCTGAGCCCCAGAGGGGCTGAAGGTGGTGGGAAAGGACCAAGATGGGGGCTGCAAACTCACATGTTCGGGACAGAGAGATCTGGACAGAATCGCTGGACAGGTGGCGGCTGCCAACAAGAAGCATTACAACAAATGATGCTGGGTTAATAAGCTGCCTTATTCATTAAGAAAAAAAAAAAAAAGAATCATCTGGCCCGAAATGTCAGTTGTGCCGGAGTTGAGAAAACCCTGCCACATACACATCTATGCGGGCCGGGGGGGGGGGCGGGGGGGGGGGGGGGAGGGGGGAGGAACATTGTCTCTTTTACAAAATGGAATCATTGAAATTTTAGCCACTCTGAGAGATAACAACGCCTCTCATTGTTACTTTAATTTGCAATTCCCTATTCATAATTCTGAGCCTCTTTTCAGACATGTATTGGCTAGTCTGATTTGCACTTAAACGAGAATTGTCTACTTGTATCCTTTACCCATTTTCTATTGGTTGGTTTCTATTGACCTTTACTGTCAATTTTGAAGAACTCTTATTTCTTACAGACATAGATAACCTTTTGTCCTCTGCATTAAATACTTCCACCCCTTCCCAAATCAAATGAGATAATACAGGCCAAAAATTCAGTGCAGAGCTCACACTGGGCATCTTCTGATGTACGGAGATTGATTGACAAAGCAAGCTCCCCCTTGTGAGGGACCAACAGGAGGTCTGCACACAGCATCTCCATAGTGATGGAGGGACCGTGCCAACAGCAGAAAGTTCCCGAAGTCAGGAGCAGAGCACGGAGAGGAGCCCTCCGCTCCTGCATGACTGTTCTTAGCTGGGTCCCAGGTGCGGACACCCACCCTCCCCTGCCGCTCACCCAGGGCAGTGAGGGATACGGTTACGCTCCTCCTTCCCTGGGAACACGTGGACACAGTCAACATGTGGGGCCACTGAGGATCTGCAGCCCGACTGTGGGCTCCAGAGCCTGGGCTCCCAGTCTCCACACTGTGCCCACCCCCTCCGCTCAGACCCCAAGGAAGGGGTTTTCGCATCAGAAGCTGTCTACATGGAGTGTGGCTGGCAGACGGGAGGGTATCAGATGCCTCCCCCCGCCAGAGAGCACCCCTTCTGAGTGCGCCTTGCAGAGGTACAGACGGGACAGCCAGGTGCGGGGAGGGGGTCCTGTGCTTTGCCTGGCTGGGGAGCTGGCAGCTCACGAGATGAAACTGGAACAAATGAACAGCAAGCAGACACCTTAAGGAACTAAGAAGCCCAACCTATGGCCCCAATCAAAGCGGAGGTAAATTTTGAAGAGTTTGAGAAATATGTCATGTGTGTTACCAGAAGGAATCTCAGAACCTGGGATCCAGCCCTTAGCTGCAGAGGAGAGAGGTACCGGTTACCCAGGATTCCCGTGATACTAGCTGGTACGATCCCCACAGCCCTTCGGCACTCGTCCTATTGGCCCCATTTCTTGATTGAAGGAATAGGTCTGGAGAAGGTGAAAGCAATGCCCTGGGGTCAGATCAAATTCCAGGGAAGACGCCCAGGTTTGGTGTCCCTTTTGGAGCTGAGCCTCTGAAGTTCATCTCCTGGCGCTTTTCTTGGGTTCTGATGATGGACACAGGGGACCATATTAGGTTCCATTGATCGGATTGGTTTGTGATCTCCTTTGAAAATAGAAAAGGAGGCCCTGAGGAATGAGACCCTGGTCCGTGAGGGAGGAGAGGGAAGGTCCAGGGAAGCCTGTTGGATGAGTCTCTGGGAAGGTGGACTGCAGGGTCCACCATGGGTCACGGGGTGGGACACAAGGACGCTGGAGTCTTCAAAGAAAAATGTCACAACCTGGCCATCTAAGGGCCAAAGGCTGGCTGCCCCAGTGCCCGTGGAGCTCTGCCCCTACTCACTGAACCTCTCAGCCTGCCTGCCAGCCCTCAATCTGCGGGATCTTAGTCCCCCAGCCAGGGATTGAACCTGTGCCCCTGCAGTGGAAGCATGGACTCCTAACCACTGGACCGCCAGGGAATTCCTCCGGCCCTGCCTCGGAAGGCCTAGCCTGGCAAGCGCCTTAGGGCTGGGCTGCGGGGCCTGGCACGGCACCGTATCAGATGCCTCTCCCAAGACCAGCTCCCCACCCAGTGTCCTGCTGTGTGGGTACCACCTGACCCCGGAGGAAGGCTGCCCCGGCCTTGCACAGTGCCCTGGGCTCTTGCAGGGCCTGGAAGGCTGCCTGGCCCCTCGCCCAGAACATGGTATTTTCCCTCCCCCCAGCAGCCTGACTTACGCAGACTCCTCTGCATCCGGTCACAAGCACAGGCCTCGGGCCCTGGGCAGCCAAGGACCATCTGGTCAACCCAGGCCAGACTCTGTGCTCTAATAATAAATGTTGGACAAAAGAGGAAGGAAAGAAACAAGAAAGGGAGGGGAGAGGAAAGGAGGGATGGAGGGAACTCATGTGTCCGTGGTCTTCAAAATAAGCATCTTTTTTCCTCCATTTTCTAGAGCCGTGATTCTCGGAATGCGGTCCCCAGATCAGCTGCCTCAGAACTTGGAGGAGAGCAGATTCCTGGGGCCCACCCTAGCCTCCCCGAGTCAGAAGCTCTGGGGTGGGTCCGTTCTCTGTGTTAACAAGCCCTCTGGGGGATTCTCAGTCCTGTTCTAATTTGCAAACCACTGCCCCAGAACTGTCTTGAGGAAGTGATCTTACTGAGCTGTCCTCTTTTTAGCTATTTCAGCCCTGGGGGCTCTTCCGGCCTTGTGGAAGCAGCCTCAACCTTTGCAGACCGTCACCCCAGCAGTGCGCCTGTGTGACCCACCAAGAGGGGTGCGTGGAAGGCAGCCCGGGAGCGGGGGGTGGGTCTCCAGCAGGAAGCAGCATCTCCGTGTCCCTCACGTCCATTAGTTTATTTGAACCTCCCGACAATCTGTGAGGTAGGCGGGCCAATACCAGCACCTCAGTTTTATAGCCAGGAAAAGAGAGGCTTAGAGAGGAGAAGGGCTGTTCTCCCTGGAGAAATTCCCAACTCCAGGGGGGCAAGATCTATGCCTGATAAACAGTTAAATAACCGGGCAGAGAGACTTGCTGCACCTGGGTGGTGGGTCCGGGCTCCCGCAGCCCCACCTCCCCCCGCAGCAGGTGAGGGGTGCCTAACCAGGACATCCTGGCGGGGGGAGCGGGGAGCAGTGAGGAACCTGGGGGGTCTTGGGCCTCCTCCTACAGTGCTGGTGGGCAGCATTTTCCCCTGGACCCCAACGAAGCCCACCAGCACCTCTGACCCACATAAAGTCCTTTATGTTAAAAATTCCTCCGGACACAGCAGTCCCACTTCTGGGTATATACACAAAAGAATTCAGAGCAGGGACTCCAAGAGATATTTGCATACCCATGTTCATAGCAGCATTAGTCACAATAGCCGAAAGGTGGAGACAACCCAAAGTTCCATCAATGGATGAATGAATAAACAAAATGGGGTCCGTGCATGCAATGGAATATTATTGAGCTATAAAAAGGAATGATGTTTCAATACATGGTACAACATGGATGAACAGTGAAGACATTAGGCTAAGTGAAATAAGCCAGACACACAAGGACAAATACCGTATGATTCCACTTATATGGAATAGAGTCGTCAGCGTCATAGAGACAGAAAGTAGCACGGTGGTTGCCAGAGGC
Organism: Aethalodelphis obliquidens; assembly: GCF_003676395.1. Taxonomy (NCBI): domain Eukaryota; kingdom Metazoa; phylum Chordata; class Mammalia; order Artiodactyla; family Delphinidae; genus Aethalodelphis; species Aethalodelphis obliquidens. The sequence continues at coordinate 13,625,448 of NW_020837979.1, forward strand.
TGGTGGGAGGGGTATTGGGGAGTTTCTGTTTAATGGGTACAGAGTTTCGGTTTTGCAAGATGAGAAATCTCTGGAGATGGATGGTGGTGATGGTGCCCAACAATGTGAACGTACTTAAGGCCACTGAACTGTACACTTAAAAGTGGTAAATTTCATGTCATGTATATTTAACCACAATAAAAATTGCTATCCGTTAATGAGTCCCACTGCCCCCACCCCCCAAATCCTCTGGAGGTTGGAACCAATTTCCAGGAAACAGCAGCACACAGATCATTCTGCAAATCTCCTACACAGCCATACAACCTCCCTGACACCACAGTGACAAGGGTAAGAAAGCCCTGGACATTGGGTTCAAGTTCCTGGGCTCCCATGTTCCGGCGCTGTGACCTGATCTCAAACTCGCAGTCTCCTCTTTCATGAAAGGGACCAATACTATCTCGGTGGTCTTGTGACGGCTCAGAAGGAAGCGATCTGAAAGCTTCTAGCACATAATCAGTGCTCCATCAATGGTAGTTAATTGATGGTGTTTCCTCAGCCTGGAATGTTCTCCCCCTTCTCTGCAGGGTAAGCTCCTGTTCATCCTTCAAAGCCCAGCCAGTTCAAATCCCACTGCTTCTATGAAGCCTGGGGTAGCCCAAAGGATCATTCACCAAAACAGCTCTTCCTCCCTGTCTGACATCTGATATCAGGCACAGCCATGCAACTCGGAGGAGCCAGAAGGTGCTTTGCGGTGACTTCTCTCCCTCTGCTCTGGCCACCTGGTTCCTGGGAGCAAAGCCCCAGCAACTCACAGTGGACAGGTCACGTGAGTAAGAAACAAGACTTTGTCACTTAAGCTTCTGAGATTTGGGAGTTGCCTGTTTCCTCAGTGTAACCCAGCTCAGGGCCACTCAAAGCGTGGTTTCGCATCCACAGCCTTGGCATCCCCTGGGCGCTGGTTAGAGATGCAAATTCTTGGGCCCCACCCTCGACCTACTGAACCAAATTCTGTGTAAAGCACTAAGCATGGCTTCTCTCCCATAAAGGTGTTCAGTGGTTGTTATTCCCCCCACCCCCACCCCCCTGAGACTTCCACAGAAGACTCTGCTAGTGGCCTACTCAAAGCCGTGCTCCCCTTCTCCCTACCTGAGAATTCAGGTTTTTGAGGGGATGACAATGTGCGCAGGTGAGAACATTCAGTTTCCCAGACTCCCTTGCAGCTAAGGGTGTTTACGTGACCTGGTTCTTTTCTGGCCCAGAGGAAGTCAGAGCAGGGCTTCAGGGAGAGCTCGTCAAAGGCCACAGGCCCAGGTGGCAGGTGCCTCTGGCTTTGGGCCTTGTCCTTCCCCTTCCTTCCTGCCTGTTACTTGGATGTGGTGGAAGATTGTTACCCAGTGGCTCCGAGGGATCACACCTCCCTGTATTCACACTCTTGGGCAATCCCCACCCACATTGAATGTGGGCTGGCCTGAGCCTGACTCTGACCAATAGCATGTGGCTGCAGTGACTTCTGCTCTCAACCTGCGGCCTGCCTACAGGAGATCTCCCCACAGGAGATCACATTCCTGTCAAAGGGAGGGACATCCATCCAACCCATTGTCCAAACCTGAAACCCGGGACTCACCTCACCTCTTCCTCTTAATCTGCAGCCAGTTGGTCACCAAGCCTGTCCTCTCACGTGGCTCAGGTCCATCCCAGGCTTCATCCGCGGGGCAGCTACCTACTGACCTCCTGCCTCTATCCCCGCCTGCCTGCTGTCAAGCCTGCACATAGACGGGTTGTTGTCACATTGATTTCTTTTTTTTTTAAATTAATTAATTAATTTTTGACTGTGTTGGGTCTTCGTTGCTACGTGCGGGCTTTCTCTAGTTGCAGCGAGCAGGGGCTACTCTTTGTTGCGGTGCGCAGGCTTCTCATTGCGGTCGCTTCTCTTGTTGCAGAGCACGGGCTCTAGGCACACGGGTTTCAGTAGTTGCAGCATGCAGGCTCAGTAGTTGTGGCTCGCAGGCTTAGCTACTCCGTGGCACGTGGAACCCCCCCCAGACTAGGGAACGAACTCGTGTCCCCTGCATTGGCAGGTGGATTCCCAACCACTGCGCCACCAGGGAAGTCCCAGATTGATCTTTCTAAATGTGGACCTGAAGATCATTCCCCAATGCTTTTAGAGTAAGTCCCAAGGCCCTGGCATGGCCTACACATCCACATGTACTACGGTGGCTGCCTCGCTCTCCAGTCCCATCTCTGTCCACTCCCCTCTCTAAACGTCATGGGCCCTGGACATACCATGCTGCTCCCTGTTTCTGATACCAACTTCGCCTATCAGTACCTCCATGTCTTTGCCCCAGGAATGACAAACATCATCCTTCATGTTGACTCAGTGTCTTGGTCTGCTCAGGCTGCTATAACAGAATACCACAGACTGGGTAGTTTGAACAACAGAAATTTATTTTCACAGTTCTGGAGGCTGGAAGTCCAAGATCAAGGTGCCTACAAGGTAGGTTTCATCCTGAGGCTTCTTTTCTTGGCTTGCAGGCAGCTGCTATCTTGCTATGTGCTCACATGATGTGTGAGGACAGGGAGAGAGGGAATGAGCTCTCTGGCATCTCTTCCTATAAGGACACTAATCCTATAAGATCAGGACCCCACCCTTAAGACTGCATTGAATCATAATTGTTCCGTAGGGGCCTAATCTCTAAATACAGCCACCCTGGAGGTTAGGGCTTCAACATATGAATTTGGGAGGGAAACAAATATTCAATCCATAACATTCAATTAGGAGTAGCTGCCTAGAGAACTGTATTGAGAAGAATTCTGAGGTCCTTTCCAGGTGCTGTGATAAAGAGAGCTATGCTTGATTAGTCATGTCTGCCTGCGGCTTAGAAAGGAGGGATTGTGGTGGCTCATGTACTGTTTATTTTCTTTCTCTGTTTTATGTGTTTATCTTTTCTACGCTCTCTCTTGGCTCAAGCACAATGCCTGACACATTCTAGGCTCTCAACACATTTTCGATGAATGGGTCAACGAGTGAGTAGTTGTCTCAAAGCGCATTTCACATCCATGATCTCATTGAAGTTTCACAGCCAACTGTGAGGTAGGTCGGAATGATCAAAGATGCTTGGGAATCTCCTTGAAAGTGTTCACCCTCCTCTCTCTTACCCCACACTGGAGATGCTACATCTCTACTGGAGATGCTACATTTTTCCTAGAGGCTACATGGATGCCTGGACCAGGGTCTGTCCAGATCACAAGGTGGCTTTTGCTGCCAAGGTGGCTCCTGGAGCTGCTGAGGCCTTTGCCCTTCCTGCTGTCCCACCACCCCTGCACCTCTACTTATCCCAGCACTGCCAACCCCATCCTCTGGCTGACGTCACTATGAATGAGAGGCAAATACATTCTGTGGCCTCCAAGCCCGGTAGAGCAAGGGAGGGATTGATTTGTCTTCTGATAGGAGACAAGGGGCATGTGTTAGCATGTTAGCAATGTTAGTCACATTGCTGTGACACAGGAAGTCGAGAGCAGGTAAGGGTGTATGTGATGGGGAGAGGGTGCCACGGTTAAAGGGGAAATGGATTCAAGTCTCCAGTATACCTGTTAGAACGCAGCTCATGTAATTGTGAGCGTGTGTCAGTGTGTGTGTGTTGGTGGGCTGCCTCTCCCCTGCCTGTCACCCCTGTTCCCAGGCTCAGCTGTGCTGTCCCTGCCATGTGCCACGTGCTTGAGCCCCTTGAGGGCTGCAGATGGACACACTGCCCTGGCCCTGCTCCTGCTCTGTCCGCTGTGGCCTCTCCCCACTGAGCATTAGTTCTCAGCTAGCACCGTGCTTAGCCCTGTGAAACGTGCTCCAGCCCATGAGGAGCTCGTGGCCTGCGTCAGCAGCAGGACCACCCTGGGCCACGTGTTGGGAAGACCAGAGGCCGTGCCCCATCTCATTGGCTGGGGAAGGCAGGTGAGCCGGCGCAGGGCGGGGTGGGCGTGTTTAGGCCAGTGCATCCCCCTGTTTGCCTGCAGTCGAAGCGGGGGGCACGGGGCTGAGGAGAGGAGACCATATCAGGAGGGATTGCTGGAGCCACACCAGACAGCGAAGAGCTAGCACCAGTGCCTGCTCTCTGGGCCTCACAGCCTCGAGAACAAAGCCAGGACTTCCTGCAGCTGGTTCACTCTGGGTTCTGTCTCCTCACCGTGGCCACTGTCTCATGTAGTTACTGCTGGGAGAGAAGGAAGCCGAGCCCAGCTCTTCTTAGAGCCCAAGGGGGGCCCAGGACCCAGCTCTCAACCAGGACCTGGCCTCCAGTGAGTTTCCCAAGGCTGGATAAAGACTGTGATCATTTCCCAGGCCCCTCACAGGCCTTCCCAGGAGACCCACCCAGAGGGCACTGGCCTTTCCACTTCCTCAGCATCTTCCTGGAGGTCCCACGAGTCCAGCCAAGAAGGCAGTTGAGTCCCTGGGGGTGGAGTCACAGGGAGAAGGTGAGGCCTCTGTGCTCTGGGGGAGCGACCTCCCTGCTAAGTGCTTGGCGCCCTCAGAAGCGCTTTGAGAAGGTCTCTGTTCGAAGCCCGCCTGTGGACAAACCCGAGTCTCATGACAAGAATCCTGGGTGGCTCACTCTCTACGAGGCTCCTGACTCCCCAGCAAAGTTGTCTGATGTTTATTGCATCGTAAAAATGGAGTCTTTTCACAGCCATTTTCTGCGCATTTTGTGTCTTCTACTGTGGACCCCCAGAAGGGGGCCAGGGCTGTGTACCCTCGGCCCCTGCTTCCCTTACTAAGAGAGCCCCACTTTCAACCAGGCTGCAGTACACCCAGCCTCTGATTAGTCTAAGCCAAGAGTAACCCCACTCCCTTTGCTCTTGACCCTGGCCGACAATGACAAGTAAGTGGCTTCTGGGAAGATCCATGTTTTCCATAGACGGAGGAGGGCTGTCCTCGTCCTTCCCTTCCTGCTGCGCACGGTCCTGCCAGGGTGCAGAGCTGAGGCAGATGTTCTGCTGCCACTGGGAAGACCAGGGAACCCCTGAGAAGTGGCCAGAGGGCCACTTCCGGCTGATGTGGCAGAGTCTGTTGTCGTGACCAAGCAGGACCCTATTGGGCCTTCCTGGGACAGACCCCTCCCCCATATCCTCTACTGTAGCTCCTCTCTGAAGTTCCTAGATAATAGTATCTGAGGCACATTTTCAGAGTTGCTTTACAGATGCTAAAACCCCAATCAAATGGAAGAAATTAACTAATTGATGACCATGAGCACGTAGGCCCGGACCTACTGGTGCCTAAGGTTTGATAATGTTAACCCCTGTGACACCACCCTGTTACCTCACCATCAACCAATCAGAGAGTTGTGCACGAGCTGATCACAGACCCTGGGAGGCCCCCCCCTCACCTGGCCTTTACAAATGCTTTGCTGAAACCCTTCAGGGAGTTTAGGGTTTTTGAGCATGAGCCACCCATTCTCCTTGCTTGACACCTTACAATAAACGCTACACTTTCCTTCACCACAACCTGGTGTCAGTAGATTGACTTTACTACATGAGGGCGAGTGGACCCAAGTTTGGTTCAGTAACACTGTGACCAATTTCAATTCTGCATTGTATTTTAAATTTCATCTATTGTCATCAGTCTTACATTTTACAAAGAGGACCATGCCTTTCACTGTTTTCCTAATTTTAAGAAAATCTGAACAGTCTTCCTATGTAAGTTGAGTAAATGAGAATGAGATCAATGAGGTCAAGGGAAGTTCACTGTCACCTGGACCAGTGGATAAGATCAAAGGCCTATTCAAATAGAATTTGCAACTATATGTGAACAAACTCAGTTTTCTACAACAAACATCCTGGTAAATGTTACTGGAACAGACATATTCTGGTCTCAAGGTTTTTTTTGTTTTTTAATTTTAATTAATTAATTTGCCTGGTCGGGTCTTAGTTGCAGCACATGGGAGCTTTTGTTGCGGAGCGTGGGCTCTCAACCTGTGGCCCGAGTGGGCTCAGTAGTTGCAGCACATGGGCATAGCTGCCCCGCGGCATGTGGGATCTTAGTTCCCCTACCAGGGATTGAACCTGCGTCCCCTGCGTTGGAAGGCGGATTCTTAACCACTGGACCACCAGGGAAGTCCCTGGTCTCAAGGTTTTGTAAGTCAATGACTCTTAGAACTATGATAGCAAACTTTCACTATTTCAGGAAAACTCTTTGTCCTTTTTATTAAGAAGTGAATAGGCAGAAACTGAATTTTATGATGAAACTATACCAAAAAAGTATAGTTTTAACTTACATTGTATGGTAATAGGTATTTAAATATTTTCTTTTTCTTTCTTTTTTTTTTTTGTGGTACGCAGGCCTCTCACTGTTGTGGCTTCTCCTGTTGTGGAGCACAGGCTCTGGACGCGCAGGCTCAGTGGCCATGGCTCACGGGCCTAGCTGCTCCGCAGCATGTGGGATCCTCCCGGACCGGTGCACGAACCCATGTCCCCTGCATTGGCAGGCGGACTCTCAACCACTGTGCCACCAGGGAAGCCCGCCCCCCTCACCATTTCTTGATTACAGGAAATAGGCTTCATTCAGCCTCCATACCCTCCCTGAGTTTCTTGAGCAGGTTCAAATAGTTGCTAATTAGGGAAGGGAGGGGATGCAGAGACAGGGGAGGAACAATAGTGCAGTCTTGGGGCAACGTCCTGGTTCCCCATCAAGGGATACAGACAACAATATCTTTGAGCTGTTTTGCAGATACTGAACCTCACCAGGTGGGAGAAGTTAAAGGTTAATGATATTACGCTGCCCACAAGCACTAGACACCAGACCAGTTGGAACCATAAGGTTGATGATGCTGACTCCCACTTACCTCACCACCAACCAATCAAAAGAATGGGGCCCTAGCCCTCTGTGGCCCCCTTTGCCTGGCAAAGCAATAAAACTATTCTTTTCTACTTCACCCAAAACTCTGTCTCCAAGATTTAATTCGGTGTCGGGATACAGAGGCCGGATTCGGCTCCACTATGTGAGTGAGAGGAGGAGACATAGAATCTTTGTGCACAGCGCTAATGACTATCCCAGCTGCTATGAGGGGCTTCATTATTTGCCCGTGGAAACCAATGCAGTTCACCTAGCCTTCTTTGACTCATCTCTTTAGGAGTTCTCTCACCTATCAGCCTAGTGACTCTACAAAGAAAGAATATGAAATTAGTTTGGCACGACTTATTCCTAGTAAATTTACACTGGCTTATGGGACTTCCCTGGTGGTCCAGTAGTTAAGATGCCGTGCTTCCAATGCAGGGGGTGCAGGTTCAAACCCCGGTTGGGGAACAAAGATCCCACATGGTGCGTGGCCAAAAAAAAAAAGAAGAAAAGCTCACACTGGCTCCAAGGACCAGTATTTTCTCTACCTTTTTTTTTTAAACTTAAAAAATATTCCAATTTTGGGGCTTCCCTGGTGGCGCAGTGGTTGAGAGTCCACCTGCCAATGCAGGGGACACGGGTTCGTGCCCCGGTCCGGGAGGATCCCGCGTGCCGCGGAGCGGCTAGGCCCGTGAGCCATGGCCGCTGAGCCTGCGCGTCCGGAGCCTGTGCTCTGCAACGGGAGAGGCCACAACAGTGAGAGGCCCGCGTACCGCAAAAAAAAAAAAAAAAAATTTAAAAAAAAATTCCAATTTAAATTCTTTTTTTTTTGGATGATATAAATTATTTAGTCCTGCTTAATTTTCATCTTTATCCTGAATATGTTGTTTTGAAGATCACAGATCTAGGATTGGTAATGCCTGGTGATGACACGAGACCACTAATGAATGAGCATAATGCTCTTAAAAAAAGCTAATGCACAATGTCACCAGGATAAGGACATAGACGGCTCCTGAATTTCCCTGCTCTCATGGACACGCCGAATATACAGCTACACATGGAGCAATTCCCTGTAACGAAAATCCAGAAACTGTCAACTCGTCTTCCAAAGTGTACATTTTGCATTCCCCCCAGCGATGAATGAGAACTTCTGCTGCTCCACATCCTCACCAGCATTTGGCATTGTCTTGTTCTGTATTTTGGCCATTCTAATAGGTGAGTAGTGGTGGTATTTAAATTCTTTTTGTTTCCAATCTACATTCTAAGTCAGCCATCCCCAGCTTTTCTGGCACCAGGGACTGGTTGCGTGGAAGACAATATTTCCACGGATGGGGTGGTGGAAGTAGGTTCAGGCAGTAATGCGAGCGACGGGGAGCCACGGGGAGCGGCAGATGAAGCTTCGCTCGCTCTCCCGCCACTCACCTCCTGCTATGCAGCCCGGTTCGGAACAGGCTGCAGACCCTGTTCTAAGTGATGACAATCTAATGTGTAGCTAATTGTTCTGGCATTCTCTCAGGGATAAATGAAACTTACAAATCTATGGTTTCTTAAGTCATGCATAATCAATTGCCGAAAAAGTAATTGCATGATATTCATTGTTACAGTGTTGTAAAGGCCTTTTTTTATATAGTCAAGGCAATTACAAAGTCTGGAATGAATGATCAAAAGTATTATGGATACTCGAAGCTCTCTGTGTGTGTGTAACCAAAGATGGTTGAAACCAACCGAGGCTTAACCTCAAATGCAACAGAAGACTTGGGTTCTCTAAGAAGACATGGGGTGTCCTGGCATTGACAGGCCCGGTTGGGACACCCCATCTGAAGATAAGTAGAATGTACCGTGAATGCACCTCCCGGGGAAGCCCTTCCTGGTACTTGCTTAAGATTCCCAGTGAGCTAAGAGCAGCCCAGTGTCCAGGAATCCACAAGACTCTGATGTAACCTTTGACCCAAGCATTTAAATGAGACAACCAGGGGTCCCAGGACTGTCTGTGAAGAGAGAGGCAACTAGCACCACCATGTGATGAAACCAGAGAGTGAAATCAGAGAATGGAGAGGCCTGAAGAGGAGATGACACCAAAGGGTCATCCCCTCAGCTCCTCTGGGATGGAGTTAGCTCAAGGGGGGGCACACACAAGGTCCCCTGAGTGACCACGAGTGATATCCAAGGGGGCAAGCACAGACTCTTTAACTGGCCTGAACTCAGCTATCCTTCCCTCAACCCTTCCTCCTGGACTCTCAGCAGTCCTCTTCGGAACGTAGGAGTTTAACGTGAGCAGCCGCCTGTGGCTGAGAGGGCAGGGCAAGCCTTACCTGGAAGTGGGATTTGGACTGCACGTTTATTATTATTATTATTATCTTTGGCTGCATCGGGGCTTTAGTTGTGGCACGTGGGCCCTTCTTTGTGGAGCACGGGCGTCTCTCTCGTTGTGGCGTGCAGGTTTTTTTTTTTATTCTCTCTCTAGTTGTGGCACGCAGTCTCCAGAGTGCGTGGGCTCTGTAGTGGCACGCACGGGCTTAGTTGCCCCGCGGCATGTGGGATCTTAGTTCCCCGACCAGGGATCAAATTGGCGTCCCCTGCACTGTAAGGTGGATTCTTTACCACCGGACCAGCAGGGAAGTCCCTGGACTGCACATTGATGAAAAGATGGAGCGGGTGGGGAACGAGGATTGGCAGGTCAGTGTGGAACCTGATTCATCAGGAGAGGGAAGTTCCTGGAAGGGGAGTTAGGCCAGAAAGTTGAGTTGGGGACCAAGGCAGAGGTCTTGAATGTCGTCGGGCTGAAGCTTTCAGATGTTTCACCAGGAAGCCGTGGAATGCTTCTGATGTGGGACTCGACATGCACAGGCCTGTGAGAAGCCAAGACAAATCTGACAGTGAGCTGTGGAACAGACTGGGCAAGAGGGACTGGAGACAGGAAGGTCTGACCTAGGCTACGGTCATAGTCAAAACCCAAAGTGAGATGTGCATGGGCCAAACTGAAAAAGGAAAGGAAAAGACAGAGATTCTGGTGACCAAGCCAATGAACTTGGGAGTGAAAAATACAGAGAAGTTGACAATTTAAAAATACCCTCTGTTCAAAACCTGTATTATGCTCGTTTATAGACAGCTGTGTCCTAGGAAAGAGAGAGGGCCCTAACTGAATTGGTGGCATATTCCTATTTCCAACTCTTTTATGTGGGTCACACTCTCCCAGGAAAATGGAGAGTTCCTTTCAAAAGAAGTAACTCCCCCCCACCCGTGCACATGTATTATTTTTTCCTGCCAAAAGAATCCCGGCTATCTTCTTGGTTCTGGGTATCTTATTTATAATTATCTCAAAGGCCTTCTAGCTCTTTATCCACTTCCTGCGGGAGCCAGAGTGGGAAGTGGAGCAGGGAGACAAACTTCTCCCTTGATCTCATTGAATCACCAGAGTCCCAGCAGGAGAGAGATGGCAACAAAGTTACAGCCTCGTTCCCAGAGAGAACATAATAAATGCACGATGTGTAGAGACTTTTACAGAGATGTGGACAAGATGAAAGGAAACCAACCAAGATGGTAGAGCACCTCCGGGATAGTAACGTGGAGAGCCGTCAGCACGGCCAGCTTGAAGGGACTGGGAGAGGAAGTGGTTACGAGAACACAGAGGCCTGTAGCTGAAGGATGGGGTCGCTGGAAAGCTGCTGTGGCCTTCAGTGTAGGAACCAGACACACAGCTGCCAGCCCAACCCCACTGGCAAGGCGCTAGAACAATCAGCGCCCTGCAGGCTCTTTCCTCCTGCCCTCCTATTTCCTGCTGGTGTCTACTATGGGCTGAAGTCAGCCAGAACCCAGAAGGGGAGGGAGCTCCAGGAACAGTTCACACAGGTCGGCGCCTGGGGACAGAGCAAGGTGGAGGAGAAAGGGGTGCAGATCTGGAGGGACGAACGGAATATTCAGCAAGTTAATACTGACATACACAACAAAGCAACACACTAGAAACTGGCTTATCTTTTACGGAGCACAAACTATGGACCCAGCTTGAGGAAATGATGGAAAGCCAAGGCTTTACTTGGTGAGTGAAGGGGTCTTTCTCTTTGGAAGCTGGTCTGCAGGGAGAGGAGATGAGCTGAGGCCCCAAGAAGCAGGCACCCAAGAGCACGTGGAGACAGGACGAGATGAGGAACACTGCAAATCCCTTTTCAGGGTCCTGGTTTCAGTTTTCTGAGAGGACTGGTGGCCTGTTTTCATGAAAGTCCCTTAATTCCATAGAAAAAATTCCCCTTTTACAAAGAACAGCTTGAGGATGTTTCTGTGTGTTACAACCAAAGAACTTGAGGTCCGCTTCATCTGAAACAAAGGAACCTTGAGCACACGACTTCATTTAATCCACGTAACGGCCCTGATGGGAGGTAGGTCCCCTTATCTCCATTCTATTTTATTTTATTTTTATTATTACTACTTTTTTGGCCACGCGGCTTGCGGGATCTTAGTTCCCAGACCAGGGACTGAACCCGGGCCCCGGCAGTGAAAGCACGGAGTCCTAACCACTGGACCGCCAGGGAAGTCCTCCCTTATCCCCATTTTAAAGATGAGGCCATTCAAGGTCTGAGTCAGATCAGGCAATCTTTGTCTAGGTGTCTGGGACTCACACACTCGGGTCTGCCTCCAACGCTCTGGAATTTTCAAGGACTCCGCAAGCTGGCAAGCAGGGCCAAAAGCAATTTCCAAAACCAGAAGGGAACTCCGCCTTTGCCCAAGGCACCCCGTGGGGACGCTGGCCTCTCCTGTCAGTTTGCCAGCTAAAGCAACTGGAATGCTGCGAGGAGCCAGCAGGCACGGCCACCCAGCTCCTAAATGTTTGAAAGGGACCAACCTTGGACTTGGGAAACTGCCGCCAAGTTCTTTTTCAAGTGCTCCTGGGAAAGCAGCGTATTTGCAAATGCCGTGATTCCTCAGCTAAATACCAAGGATGGGGTTGACTGCGTGTGGGAACATCCCCGTATCCCCCAATTCCAGACCCCCCAGCCCCAGAGGTAGACCGAGCTGTTGGAGGAAGGCGGCCTGCTCGCTCAGGCCCCCAGGAGCCCGGGGTGGGGCTCTCTCAGCCCCCCCTCTCATCCCACCCCCAGGCCCACTCCCTGTCAGCTGCCCTGCCTCAGAGCCGGAAGGTGAAGTGAGGTAATGTCTCCACAGACCAGCGGTGGCCAGGAGATGAAAAGAATCTCAGAAACACTGTGTTAAATTTAAAGCAGACCCACCTGCCTTAGCCAGGCTGCAATTCCACTCAGAATAACCAGTTTGTTTTTCTTGGACATTCCAGGAACTAACTGGCCACCCCGTGTAAAACCCCAACAGGAATGTTAGGGGGGCCCCTTGCAACTCAAGCATTTGCTGCCTCGTTCTCCCTCAGGCGGGGTCGGGCCTCTCTGGGGGTCACTTGAGGGCTCTCCCTTTGCTCCCTGTGGCTCCTTTATCCCCGAGAGCCTGACTTGGTGCCCAGAGCTGTGGGGAGAGGTCGTCAAATGGGTAATAGGAGCACCTGATCCGTTCATCCACTGCTCTCTCCGTGCCCTGCTAAAGGCGTCCTTTACTGAACTGTCCAGTCCTTAACCACATCCCAGGAAGGTGTGTCGAAAGTGTTTACTGCTCCCATTTTACAGATGGTAAAGCTGAGGCTCGGGGAGGTTACCTAACTTCTCCCAGGTCACCCAGCTGGGACTGAAGCCCCCCCCCCCCCCAGCGCTGGTCCGAAGCCCAGGTTCCTCTTACTGCCCATCTGGTCATCCCACCCCTCCCCCAGCCTGGGGGGCGGTGTCCTTGTTGGTTATATTGTTGTGAAGGGAGTGCCCTGGGGACATCTGCGTGACAGCTGGTGAGAGGCGGTGCTGTCATCACAAGCCCCGCCTTCTGGTTTTGACACCCTCACTTTGGATTGGGTTGGCTTGGGGTCTTCCAGCCCCTGGGGGTTTTGCTGCTTCCGGGATCTGTTGAACCCCTGGCTCCCAGCAGGTCTAAGAGGCCCACGCGGTGAAACGAGCATGGGCAGGGCCCGGCCCCTCTCCAGCCTCAGCTTCCTCTCTGTAAAATGGTAATTGGGGATGGAGAGGGGGATGGGCACGGGGCTCAGATGTCTCGGGCCTCTGTTTGCCAGGCAAACAGATTCCTGCAGCTAGGCAGGGCCAGCAGGGGGAAAGCGGGTGCCTCTGGTGGGGTGGGGAGCCTGGAGCTGAGGCCTAGCAGGCGGACAGTGATAAGAGCCTTCTGAGGGCGGCCGGCTCAGGGGACAATGGGCTTAGTGTGGGAGGCCTGGGCTGTTGCTTTCCCTCTCTGCTCCCAAGAGAGGTTTCCATGGCACCCAGACCGGACTTGGACACAAGTGTCAATGGAGACATTGTGTGGGAGTCCTTGACTCCCAGCCCCTCTCTGGGGGGTGGGAATGGTGGGGAAAACCCGCCCTAGGCCTGCAAATGGCCCCTAGCTCCATGCGGAGGGACAGTCTCTCCCACCCAGGAAAACGGGGAAGATGCTGGGGGTTTTCCTGGGAGGGGCCTGTGTGAGGTCTCCATTGAGGCCTGCTCATCCCGGGAGGGGGGCAGCCAGGTGACACTTATCCTTCTTGTGCATTTTTACCAAACCTAAGCTAATAAATGAACTCTCGCTTCTACTGACTCATCTGTAGGAATGATAAATTTTGGTGCCAAGTTTGGCAAAACAGGAGGCATTTTACAAATTACCAAGCCATGAGGACATGCCACTCACTTTTTTTTTTTTTTTTTAAGGAAAGAAGCATTGTAGCTAGTTAACCTAGTTAAGCCTTAGTACAAGGCAGCTAATGGCAAATGCTATCATTAATGTACAAACAAAATGCTGCAACAGTGGCCTGGGGGTTCCAGGAGGGGTTTGTAGAAGAGCTGGTATAGGAGCTGGGCCTCAGCAGGTACAGTCAGTAGGAGCAAAGGTGAAGAGGTGGGAACGTTTAGGGAATCTCGGGGCATGGGAGTGAATAATGGAATATGGCCTGCCATTTCAGTCAACAAAGGATGTCACAGTCATCAGCCATTGCAGCCACCACTGGTGAGCTGGTGAGCCCTGAGGGAACTCAGGAAAGAAGAGAGTACCTGCCATGTAGCAGCCATCAGACTGCAGCCACTCCCCACTGTGAGCCCTGAGGAAACTCAGGGTGCGAAAACACAGGATACTGGCCACAGATAGCTGAGGTGCAAATCAAAAGAATGATTTAGGTGAGCCCAGATTCTTGCATCTTTCCATACATAGAAAAGCACGAAATTCCTTAACCGAGATATTTAGTTTTCTTAACAGTAATCTTTTCTTCCTACTACCTGCCCTTTGTTGCAAAACTGCTATATATCCTAGCTCCCCACCTAGTCTCCTCGGAGCAGTTCTCTCAGGGTTACTTGAGATACTGCCTCCTGGGCTTGAAGTCCTAAAAATTCCCACCAAATAAAACATAACTCTCAACTTTTAGGTTGTGCATATATTTTTTTAGTCGACAGGCACATGGTACCAGGTAATGGGAGATAAGGTTCCCACAGATCACATGACCCTGGATTGGGCTCACAATCTAGACTTTATTGGGCAGGTTGGGGAGACACTATTTAATTAAAATGGGTCTTCACAGAAATAAACCCATGCACCTGTGGTCAATTAATCTACGACAAAGGAGGCAAGACTATACAATGGAGGAAAGACAGTCTCTTCAATAAATGGTGCTGGGAAAACTGGACAGCTACATGTAAAAAAATGAAATTAGAACATTTTTAATATCATACATAAAAATAAACTCAAAATGGATTAAAGACCTAAATGTCAGACCAGATACTATAAAACTCTTAGAGGAAATCATAGGCAGAGCACACTTTGACATAAATTGCAGCAATATCTTTTTTGAGCTGTCTCCTAGCGTAATGGAAATAAAAACAAAAATAAACAAATGGGACCTAATTAAACTCAAAAGCTTTTGCACAGCAAAGGAAACCAGCAACAAAATGAAAAGACAGCCCACAGAATGGGAGAAAATATTTGCAAACGATGTGACTGACAAGAGATTAGTCTCCAAAATTTACAAACAGCTCATGCGGCTCAATATCAAAAAAACCCCAAACAACCCAATCAAAAAATGGGCAGAAGACCTAAACAGACATTTCTCCAAAGAAGACATACAGATGGCCAAGAGGCACATGAAAGGATTCTCAACATCACTAATTACTAGAGAAATACAAATTAAAACTACAATGAGGTATCACCTCACACTGGTCAGAAAGGCCATCATCAAAAAATCTACAAACAATAAGTGCTGGAGAGGATGTGGAGAAAAGGGAACCCTCTTGCACTGTTGGTGGGAATGTAAATTGGTGCAGCCACTATGGAGAACAGTATGGAGGTTCGTTAAAATCTAAAAACAGAGGGACTTCCCTGTTGGTGGGTAATACTTCACGCTCCCAATTCACGGGACCCAGGTTCTATCCCTGGTCGGGGAACTAGATCGCACATGCACGCCACAACTAAGAGTCCACGTGCGCAGCTCAGAAGTCCGCATGCCGCAATGAAGATCCTGCATGCCACAACTAAGACCCAGCTCAGCCAAAATAAATAATAAGTAAATAAATATTTAAAAAAACCAAAAACTAAAAATAGAGCTATCATATGATCCAGCAATCCCCCTCCTGGTCATGTATCGGGAGAAAACCATGGTTTGAAAGGATACGTGCAATCAAATGTTCATTGCAGCACTGTTTACAATAGCCAAGACCTAGAAGCAACCTAAATGTCCATTGACAGATGAATGGATAAAGAACACGTGGTACATATTTACAATGGAATATTACTCAGTCATTAAAAAGAATGAAATAATACCATTTGCAGCAACATGGATGGACCTGGAGATCAGCATACTAAGTGAAGTAAGTCAGACAGAGAATGACAAATATCATATGATATCGCTTATATGTGGAATCTAAAAAAATGATATAAATTAACTTATTTACAAAACAGAAACAGACTCACAAACTTAGAGAATGAACTTGTTAGCACAAATTCACATGCCTGATACACAGTGAGGCCAAACAAGCCAAAACATCGGAGTCTGGAACAGAGAAAGGTTTATTGCAGGGCCATGCAAGGAGATGGGTGGCTCATGCTCTGAAATCCCCGAGCTCCCTGAAGGGTTTTGGCAAAGCATTTATTTATTTATTTATTTTGTACTTGATATTTACTTTTATTCTGATTGTATAAGCATTGATATTCTTTTTTTTTTTTTTCAAAAAATATGGAACGCTTCACAAATTTGCGTGTCATCCTTGTGCAGGGGCCATGCTAACCTTCTCTGTATCGTTCCGATTTTAGTATATGTGCTGCCGAAGTGAGCACTGGCAAAGCATTTTTAAAAGCCAGGTTTGGGGCGGCAGGTTGCAGGGTATGTGATCAGCTCGTGCACAATTCTCTGATTGGCTGATGGTGAGGTAACAGGGTGGTGTCACAGGGGTTAACATTATCAACCTATAGGCTCCAGGAGGCCTGGGGCTCCGAGCTCATGGCCAACAAGTAGTTACATCTTCCATTTGGTAAGGGGTTTTCACATCTGTAAAACAACTCAGGAAATGTGCATCAAATACTGTTATCTATGTTCTTCAGAGAGGAGCTAAAGCAGAGGATATGGGGGAAGGCCTGTCACTGGAAGGCCCCATAAGGTCCAGCTTGGTTACAAACTTATGATTACCAGGGCGGGGAAGGGTGTGTGTGGCGGGGAGGGATAGATTGGGAGTTTGGCATTGACATGTACACACGGCTATATTTAAAATAGGGAACCAACAAGGACCTACTGTATAGCACAGGGAACTCTACTCAATACTCTGTAATAACCTAAATGGGAAAAGAGTTTGAAAAAGAATAGATATCTGTATATGTATAACTGAATCACTTTGCTGTACACCTGAAACTAACACATTTCTTTTTTATCTTTTTTGGCTACCTGGCATGCAGGATCTTAGTTTCCTGACCAGGGATTGAAACCACGTCCCCTGCAGGGGAAGCATGGAGTCTTAACCACTGGACTGACCGTCAGGGAAGTCCCCTAACACAACATTTCTAATCAACTATGCTCCAATATAAAATTTAAAAAAATTTTTTAAATGGGGCTTCTGAAAGCCCACTCTGCTAAAGAGCTCTGATCAGGAACAATGCTCTCACATAACTGCCATGAAATGGCTAATTGTGAAAGCAGTCATCAGTCCCATTTTCCCCAGTAAAATGTCCATCCCATATGAACCCGTGCCCTGCTGTACCACCTCCACAGCACTGGTGAGTGCTGTTGGGTGAAGTGTAGAGGGTGGATTTGTAACAGGGAAGAGACAAATCTGACCCCATATTGGATCTGTTTCTTATAGGTTAACATTTGCTTTTCGTTGCTTTTCTTATTATGATCATACATAATGGCCTGCCACAGAGAACCCTGCCCCTCTGCCTGAATGTTAAACTAAAGGGCCTTTGTTCAGCTCACAGGGAGGCATTCTGACCCTGCCCACGTGTGAATGGCTGCAGGAAAGAAGAAATTAACACATCCCCTCCCCCATGCAGGCCATGCGAGATGCTTTGTAAGACTGATGGCCCTTTTACTTTACTTCCTCCCCTCCCCCTCCCCCGGTTCTATAAAAGAATCTGGCATCTAGACCCCATAAGACGGTTATTTGGGGACCTTAGTCCGCCATCTTCTCGGTCTGCTGGCTTTCTGAATAAAGTCACTCTTCCTTGTCTCAACACCTCATCTGATCTATTGTCCTGTCGTGTGGCGAGCAGAGTGAGCTTGGACTCGGTAACAGATTGGGGAGGGGAGACCAAATAAGGGACGGTGGAAGTAGGGACCGTGGAAGGAAATGGAGGGTGATAGGAAAGACACAGGGGGTGCAGTGACCTTGGCAAAGGCCTATTTTACAAATGAAGAAACTAAAGCTCAGATAGGTAATACGAGATCTGGCCTTGCCTCTCTGCAAAACTTGTCTTTTTACTTTGGAGACCCTGAGTGTCAGGTGAGCAATTCTCCAGGAGGACAGATGTGCAGGAGCATGGCGGTGGGGAGCATGTATGAGAGGTGGGCGAGCTTCTTTTTCCCCCACCCCAACCCCACTGAAGAAGATACAGGGCTCAGCAGGATCAGAAGGGAAAGACCTGGGGGGCACACTTGATTCTTCTGCATCATCCTTTCTTTCCACCGGTGGCAGAGTGGTCCCCCAGGAAACAGACTCTGAGGTGGAGATTAGTGGGCAGGAAGTTTATTGTGCTGTTCCCTGGGGTTAATGCCCCTGGGATGGGGAGGTGGAGGCATGGTGGGGAGAAGCAGAAGCAAGCAATAGGAGAAACTGGGCAGCCAAGAGGTCTCAGCAAGGGCCTCAGCCCAAGCCACAAGGCGCTCTGGAGCTGGGATGGCCTTTGAGAGCTGTCCTGAGTTGGAACAAGAAGGCTGGCAGCTGGGGAAATAGCCCCCTTGGTCCTGGAGGAAGGTCTGAGGAGCACTACACACAGTCCAAGTGGGACCAATGTCTCCAGCAAATGCAACTTCCCTCTGAGTTCGAGAGGTCACATTCCTGAGACAGAGAATGTGACTGACCCAGTTTGTTTTTCGGAGCCAGGATACACAGGTCAAAGGCCACTGACCAGCCCATGGACTGGCTGTGTTTGGGTAAGCCATGCAAGCTTCTCAAAACTAGAATTCCTTTCTTTCTTTTTTTAAAAACAAGTATGTACAACAGGAACTAACACAGTATTGTGAAGCAATTATACTCCAATAAAGATCTGTTAAAAAGAAATGAGTATGTGTAAGTTTTGTAGTCAGGAAAAAAAAATACATTTACGTTGTAAAAAATGGACTTTTGGGGGGCTTCCCTGGTGGTGCAGTGGTTGAGAGTCCGCCTGCCGACGCGGGGGATGCGGGTTCGTGCCCCGGTCCGGGAAGATCCCCCATGCCGCGAAGCGGCTAGGCCCACTGAGCCTGCGCGTCCGGAGCCTGTGCTCCGCAACGGGAGAGAGGCCACAACAATGAGAGGCCCGTGTACCACAAAAAAAAAAAAAAAAAAGGACTTTTATTTGTGCATTTATACAGCTGTGTGCTGTGAGGGAGGAAGGTGAGATAACTGCACGGTCTAGGAAGGGACAAGCTGGAACAGGCCACCTATGACTGCGAACACCCAAAAGCCCTATGCTCAGTCTCAGCCAGAGAGAGGAATCCTGCAGATGCTATGTTGAGTAAGAGATGCCCAGAGAGTACATCCGGCATGATTCCATTGCTATGAAATTCAAAAGCAGGCAAAACTAATCTATGGTGACGGAAAGCAGAATGGCGCTTACCTTGGAGGGGAGGATTTGACCTGGGAGGGAACAGAGGGAGACTTCTGGGGAGACAGAAGTAGTCTGTGGTGATCTGGACGGTGTTAACCTGGGAGATCTGTCTATCTATCTATCTATCTATCTAACATCATCTATCTATGGAATAAGTCATTAGGCCATACTCTTAAGATGTGTGCTCTTTATTGCACACGTTACATTGGAACTTTTTGAAAAAACAATAAAAGAGCAATTTTCTACTCAGCCATAAAAAGAAACAAAATAGTGCCATTTGCAGAGACGTGGATGGACCTAGAGACTGTCAAACAGAGTGAAGTAAGTCAGAAAGAGAAAAACAAATATCGTATAATATCACATATGTGGAATCTAGAAAAATGGTACAGATGAACTTATTGGCAAAGCAGAAATAGAGTCACAGATGTAGAGAACAGACTTATGGCTACCAAGGGGGGAAGGGAGGGTGGGATGAACTGGGTGATTGGGATTAACTTGTATAAACTACTGTGCATAAAATGGATAACTAATGAGAACCTACTGTTTAGCACAGGGAACCCTACTCAATGATTTGTGGTGACCTAAAGGGAAAGAAAATCTAAAAAAGAGTACATATATGTATATATATAACTGATTCACTTTGCTGTACCGTAGAAACTCACATAACATTGTAAAGCAACTATACTCCAATAAAAATTTAAAAAAATAAAAATAAAATAAATAAAAAAGAGCAATTTTCTCATGAAGTTATTTGCACTGAAGTTCAGTGGGGATCTAGGCCAAAAAAGACATTGGCTCTAATGATAGAACGTTACGTTTTTCTGGAGGGCCAATGGAACCTTGAAGATACCTTCTAGGCTGTGGGATTCCATTTTCGTCAGCTCTCTAAATTCTGCCTCAGAATCTCCTGGTTCCCAGGCCACTAATATCCTGCCCCACATGATAGGGACTATTTTTAGAGATGATTCAAGAAAAACTTCCTCCGGACTCAGCACGACTCCTATCTCATGCCTGCAGAAGGGGATGCTGGCTGAGTGCAGGGCTCCTTGGGGTGGTCTGGGCCTCCTGAAAAACTGGGTGGCCCCTGGGCCCTCTGCTTACTTTTAAAGACTCTATTCCAACAACATATCAAACACGTTAAACACAACCTGCCCTATGATAGATGTATGTATATATACATATAACATAATCACATATATGTGTGTGTATATTTTTTTATTGCCAAGTATTTTTAACTGGCTTTAATAATTTTGCTTTTTAAAATAATAGGATGTGAACAAACAACACATGTTATTTCTAGGCGATCTCCACGCACTCTTGCAGAGAAAATGTTACTTTCAATTCATTTTTCAAATGTAACAAAATTATTATAAATACTAAATTTACCAATTAGTGTAGCTGACATAATGGTCCACTTTGTAGACATTTAATTAAACATGTATTCATTTTGATTATGCAGTTTTTCTTTGTATATTTTGGAGCAAATTAATTTTTTTCCCTGGAACTCAAACTTTTCCTGTGTGGATAGCGGTCAGTGGATAAACTGGGTCTGCCTGGGCTTACCTTTTGGGCCAGCTGGGTGAGCCTGGTCAGGCGCATGGAGATCAACAGCAGACCCCACAGCTGGGGTGGGAGACAGGTTGTGGGTTGTGGGCAGTGAGCATGGGATAGTCTCAGAGAAGAGTCGGCCATTTCCCAAGAGTTGGTGAAAGTCGTCTTTTCTGTCCTGTGGTGATGGGGAGAAAGTCAAACTTAGCAGATCCTCGGAATCATGGCGTTCTATTGAGTCTGACCAGAAATATGAGTCTGATGAATCATTTTATTTATTTACTTATTTATTTATTTATTTATATAACCGAGGCTTGCGGCATGCGGGGTCCTAGTTCCCTGACCAGGGATCGAACCCTCGCCCCCTGCTGTGGAAGTGCAGAGTCCCAACCACTGGACCACCAGGGAAGTCCCCTGATGAATCATTAAAATAAGTCCTCTCGCATGGTAGATCTTTATGAGCTGATGTGAAAAGATGTCCAAGGCAAGTCAAGTGGAAGAGGCAAATCTTAGCACAGTGAGTAGTAGCATCCTGCAGTGTGTGTGTGTGTGTGTGTGTGTGTGTGTGTGTGTGTGTGTGTGTACACACAAGCACAGACAAATCTGGAAGAATGCACGAAGGACTAGAAACACTGATTATATCTAGAAAGCATAATTATGGGGAACTTTCACTTTCTAAGTCACCCATATCTGTGATGTTTGAATTTTCACGATGAACATGTAAATCCGTCTCTTGATTTATGTGATAAGTCCTGAAATATGTCAGTTCATTCAAGATACTTACCTCAAAACTTCAAAATAAAGAAATCAAGAACACTAGCGATATATTCCAGTAGGTTGAAAACAGCATGCCAGGAGTGTCGTTTCTTGTCATTCATTAAACATAGGCAGAAGATTACCCAAATAAACATATATTAATGATTATTCAAGAAAAAAAAAGGCCACCTGGCAAAGAGGGCACCTGCAGCAGTGAAGCTGCCAGTGGTGGCTTTGGCCTATAACCATTAAGAATGTGTTTCTCCTTTTTCTCTGTTTTTGAAAACCTGGCTTCCAAAATGTTTGCTGTGAGCGACATTTCAGTCTTTGTCCTTTAAAAAATTGTGTAGCTGTTTGATAAGGTGAAATTTGGTTGCAAGGTGAAGCTGGAGACCATTTCTCTAAGGGCTGACAACTTTTTGGTGATAACGTTTTCGCCACTTGTTCATCGAGGATCTCCCAAGGGTATCAGCTGACATTTTCTGTCCTGATATCCCTACAAGGTAAACTCTCAAGGGAAATACATGTCACAAAGTGTCATCTCAGATCACACACAAGACACAGCTTCCAGGGTAACTGGGAGTCCATGGCACTTTGCGTCATGCTGTGAATGTTGCCAAGTTTCTGAACTTGGTGGTCATGGAGAAGACCCAAAAAAGGAAGGCAGGCAGGTTATCCCAAAACAAACTCTGTATATTTTAAAGGAATTAATTTCTTTAGCAATTTTTTCTAAAATGTGTAGAAATGAATACTGTGCAAGTTGACTAATCAGAATTAGTCCTGCAAATGAAAATTTCAAAGGAGGGGCTCCAGCTCTGGGTGTCCAAGTTTCCATTGGTTGATTTGCTTATTCATTCATTCAGCGTTGGCTGCCCCTAAAGGAAGGGCTGAGGGAGGCTGATGCAGCAAGTAGAGTGAACATGTAGACAAGCCACATATGATGGTAAAGAACTCACAGTCTGGTATTTCGCCAACTCTGAGCACCATGGTTCCATTGTTTGCTGTATCTGAGTACCACATGTACTATCGTTTACTTAAGATTTTTCTTTAGAGCAACTGATATTTTTTCCTTTAGTAAATTTGTTTCTAAGGGAGTCTATGTATCTATTATGGACTCTTTGTGTCCCTCCAAAATTCTTATGTTAAAAACCTAACCCCCATGTGATGGTATTAGGAGGTGGGACTTTTGGGAGATAATTAGGTCATGAGGGTGGAGCCCTCATGGATGGGATTAGTGCCCTCATAAAAGGGACCCCAGAGAACTCTCTTTCTCACCAAGTGAGGATATACTGAGAAGGTGGCCATTGGCAACCTGGAAGAGGGCTCTCACCAGAACCCTGATCTCACACTTCCAGCTTCCAGAACTGTGAGTAATAAATTTCTGTTGTTGGTAAGCCACCCAGTTTATGGTGTTTTGTTATAGCAGCCTGAACTAAGAGAGTACCACTGTGAAATATAGATTGAATGTGATAGTCATAATTTTTCTAATGTACATTAAAATAAATATAAACTATTAAAATGGCAGGACAGCATGTGGGATCTTAGTTCCCCAACAAGGGACTGAACCTACACCCCTTGCAGTGGAACTGCAGAGTCTTAGCCACTAGACCACCAGGGAAGTCCCTAAAATGTTTTAAATACCTGCTCACATATCACCTAAAGACATCTTGATTATCACCCACAGAGTGAACAGCAGTCAGGGAAACATTGACTTTGTAAAGGAGATTGGACATACACAATAGGCATTAATAATCATAACCTAAAACAGGGCCCAATTCATGGGTGTGAGACCAGGGCAGTCACACAGGCTCCATGGTCAGAAAGGCCCTGCATTGGGGGTTTAACGCTCTGTGGGCATTGTCTTGAAGTTTTGTTAGTTTTTTTAAAATAAATTTATTTTATTTATTTATTTTTGGCTGCGTTGGGTCTTCATTGTGGTGCGTGGGCTTCTCATTGTGGTGGCTTCCCTTGTTGCAGAGCACGGGCTCTAGGTGCATGGGCTTCAGTAGTTGTGGCTCGCAGGCTCAGTTGCTGTAGCACGCGGGCTTAGTTGCTCCGCAGCATGTGGGATCTTCCCGGAACAAGGCTTGAATCCATGTCCCCTGCATTGGCAGGTGGATTCTTAACCACTGCACCACCAGGGAAGCCCTGTCATCAAGTTTTTGATTACTTTTTAAATTGGGATATAATTGACATATAACATTATATTAGTTTCAGGTGATTCACGTTAGTTTCATAATGATTCTATATTTGTATATATTGCAGAATGATCACCACAATAAGTCTAGTTAACATCAGTCACCATTCATAGTTACAAAGTTTTTTTTCTTGTGATGAGAATCTTAAGATCTACTCACGTAACAACTTTCAAATATGCAATACACTATTATTAACTATAGTCACTATGCTGTATATTACCTCCCCATGACATATTCATTTTATAACTGGAAGTTTATAACTTTTGACCACCTTTACCCATTCCTCCCATCCACATCCCCAATCCACCCCTTCACCACCGTACCTCTGGCTGCTTCCCGTCTGTTCTCTGTATCTATGAACTCAGTTTTGTCGGGTTTTTGTTTTTGGGTTTAGCTGCCACGTGTAAGTAAGATCATATAGTGTTTGTCTTTCTCTATCCGACTCATTTCACTTGGCCAAATGCCCTCAAGGTCCATCCATGTTGTTGTAAATGGCAAGATTTCATTCTATTTTATGGCTTAATAATATTCCATTGTGTATATATCTGGTTGGATAGATGGATAGATAGATAGATACCATATTTTCTTTATCTATTCACCTGTTGATGGACACTTAGCTTGTCTTCATTTCTTGGCTATTGTGAATAATGCTGCAATGAACATGGGGGTGCATGAAGCTTTTAATAATCTTATCTTTGAGTTTGTATTTTCTTTTATTTTTTTAATTTTTAATTTTTAAAAATGGGATCTTAGTTCCCTGACCAGGCGTAGGGTCTGAGCCCCCTGCTTTTTTTTTTTTTTTGCGGTACGCGGGCCTCTCACTGTCGTGGCCTCTCCCGCTGCGGAGCACAGGCTCCGGACGCGCAGGCTCGGCGGCCATGGCTCACGGGCCCAGCTGCTCTGCGGCATGTGGGATCTTCCCGGACCAGGACACGAACCCGTGTCCCCTGCATCGGCAGGCGGACTCTCAACCACAGCACCACCAGGGAAGCCCAGTCACCTGCTCTTGAAGCTCACAGAGTCTTAACCGCTGGACGGCCAGGGAAATCCCTTTGAGTTTGTATTTCGTAAGTGAAGTCCGATGGGACAGTGAAGTATGTCCTGGTGGCTTGGAGCCTTGGTTCACACACCATGCTGTCTTCCTTCACTTCCCTGGGATGTGGTCTTGGCTGCCCACTCCCCTGACCCACAGTGTCCCAAGGTCTCCCAGCTCCCCTCCTTGCTGCTGCCCAGAAACCACTGCCCCTCTTAGCCCTGGCTGGAGGAGCCTGGGCACACGGGCCCTGCTGTGTCTTGGGACAGGGTGTGGTGGCAGCCGTCTCTGCCCTGGGCTGGTACTCAGCAGGGGCAGACCTCTTGGTCTCCCCTGATCCAGGTACCTAGTGCATCCCCCTTGGGGATTGCCCATCTGCCATGGGTTGGGGCACAGGCCCACGGGAAGGGGGATGCCTGGCTCTGCGCTGATCCAGCAGCTGTGGTGGGAGGGGAATCAGTCAACCAGTGATGGGTGAGTGCCCAGCTGCGGAGAGCAGAGGTGGCTGGATGCCTGTGAGAGTCTGCCATCAGTATCGCCATGCCTGCGGGACCACCAACACTAAATAGAAAACAAAAACACCATGACAGGTCAAGAGAGAGCTTTCGGAAGAAAGGAAAAAGCTTTATATTTTAGTACCTTTAATGGTACCTTTTCTTTTTTTTTGAACAGAGGCCCCTCTATTTTCCTTTTGTACTGAGCTCACGAATGAAGTAGCCGCTTCTGACCCAAAGCAGCACCTGGGAAGTCTCGCTGGGGCTGTGCAGGTAGTTTCCAGGGGGCACTGGAGGATGTTTCCTGGTGGCCGGAGGCTCCAGGGAAGCGCCGCGGTAGATGGAGCCCCTGATTTGGGAGTCAGATGGGATTTGGACCTGCAGGGCTGAGGCAAGGCGCACTTCGAGAAAAGGAACAGAGGTGGGAACTCAGGGTCTGCCCGGGGGACTGCAAAGGTGAGGTCTGGCTGGAGCACAGGTCAGGGAACAGGAACTGTGGGAAATGACTCAGAAAGTGGGTTGACTCAGGTCAACTGATGCAGGAAACTGGTTGTAGTCTGGGACCGCAGACAGGACGACCCTGATAGCTGCTAATCAGGGAAGCAACAGCTGTGAGACTATGATGGGGGTGATGGCAAAAGGCCTAGGAAAGGAAATCCAAGTCTGGGAAAGGGGTGAGATTGGGCCCCTTGAGGTGATTATACAAGTAGCAAGTCACCCTTTTCTTTTTTTTTTTTAAATTTTTATTTTATTTATTTATTTTTGGCTGTGTTGGGTCTTTGTTTCTGTGCGAGGGCTTTCTCTAGTTGTGGCAAGCGGGAGCCACTCTTCATCGCGGTGCGCGGGCCTCTCACTGTCGTGGCCTCTCTTGTTGCGGAGCACAGGCTCCAGATGCGCAGGCTCAGTAGTTGTGGCTCACAGGCCCAGTTGCTCCGCGGCATGTGGGATCTTCCCAGACCAGGGCTCGAACCCGCATCCCCTGCATTGGCAGGCAGATTCTCAACCACTGCGCCACCAGGGAAGCCCCCACCCTTTTCTTTATAAACCTTGAGAGGTGAGGAGCTGAATTGCAGCAAGAGGTAACTCTGTGAGGAGAGAATGAGACTAAAGGCAGGTGGGGCATGGGGAGAGTCCAGAGAGGAAAGAGGCCAGATGTGTGTTATCTAGGCCGAGAAGAAAAGATCTATCGCAAGTGTCTCCAAACTTTTTGGCTCACACAACCATAAGGTATTTTTTTGAGCACACACCCTAAGATATATATCTTATTTATGCATAAATTATGCACGTGCACAATTCTATTATGGTTGTTATGAAACAAAAGCAAAACCAACTTTTAAAAGGATAACTAGGGAATTCCCTGGCGGTCCAGTGGTTAGGATTCCGGGCTTTCACTGCCGGGGATCCAGGTTTGATCCCCGGTCGGGGAACTAAGATCCTGAAAGCCACGAGGTGCGGCCAAAAATAAAAAAATAAAATAAAATAAAAGGATAACTAAAAATGAGGATAAAAAGACATCCTGCTGTCCTCTTTCACCCGCAGGGGGCTGCCATCTTGTCCGCGCCGGAGCTCTGGAGCCTGGTATTTTGCCTGGAGGCCTCTTGCCCGGTTCTGTGTCCCCAGTGGCAGTTCAAGACTGTCCTCCCAGATCTTGTCAAGTAAAAGGGGGCTGGGCTTCTGGGCAGTTTGCATCGTACATGTGTGTGGAGAGAGTTGTGTGCAGAGTTGTGCAGAAGAGTCGGGCGTCGGGGCAGCAGATGCCGCCGAGTGTCTGGGAAATTCCTGGGCGGAGAAGCCTCGGGGGATCCTCATAGCACCCCCTGGGCAGAAAATGTTGCCTCGAGGTTACCAGTCACACAGCTTGGCCAGGATTCAGACCCAGGTTTGGCTGACTCCGGAGCCCGTGTCTGCCCCACTGGGATGCATCACCTCCTCTGGTCAACTTCGGGTCGGGTCTGTGTTTCTGGGGAGGAGTAAGCTGTTGGGTTTTGCTCCATCGCCAGAGCAGGGCTGGTTGTTGGAAGGGGAAGGCCACTGCAGAAGGCCCTGCCAGCACCCTGCCCACACTTGCCAAGGGCGTCCACCTGCAGGCTGGGATCCCCATCCCAGGGTTTTGTCTTGGGGTACACTGGAAGTCGAGGGGCATTGGAGGAAATCTCCCCCCTCCGTCTCCTCTCAGGTGGGACAACTCTGAGGCGTGGTCCCCACTCTCTCCCAGAGGAGCCCCAGCTGAGCCTCAGATGCTCTTAGAGGCGACCTACCTAGTAAGGCACCCTGCTTGGGCTCCCTCCCCTTCCCTTCCATCCCTTCCCTGTTTCAATCCCTGTTCCTGGTATCATTTCTTTCCTTTCCTTTCCTTTCTTTTTTTTTTTTTTTTTTTGGACCGAGCCACACGGCATGTGGGATCTTAATTCCCCAACCAGTTATCGAACCCGTGGCCCCTGCAGTGGCAGCACGGAGTCTTTATCACTGACTGGACCGTCAGGGAAGTCCCCTGGTATCGATTCTTGAACAAACTGCTTGCACAAGAGTCCTTGTCTGGAGTCTGCTTCTGAGGAAGCCAATCTCAGCAGGCCCATCGGGAAGGAGCCTTGTCTCAGGGGATATAACTTGCCTGTCCCATTCCCTCTGCCTAGGCCTTGGCAGACATCACCAATCAATCATGCCCTTCCTCTCTATAAGCCCAGATCTCTCCACGGAGCATCTCAGGACACTATTAACAATCGGTTGGGATTGACGAGTGAGTTGGAATCTGCTTGTCAGAGACGGAGCCTGAGTGGGGGTCACCACAGGGGAATATACCCCTTTGCTTCCAGCCCTTAGAGCAAAGAAAACCCACCACCAGGTGAGCAGAAGGGAGGGGGTGAAGTGGAGGGAGGGGGCGTCTCCCCTACCACAGAGCACCCCTCCCTATACAGCTTTGGTGACAAGTCCCAGCAAGCATAGGAACGGAGAATACAGTTAGAGGTAAAGCTAGTGCCATTTATCAAGTACCTGCATCCTTTAAAACCTCACTGCTAACCTTCATCTGCGACCCGGGCCTCACTAGGCAGCAGGTGCAAGTGCAGGGCCTGTTGCTGGTAAGATCTGTGTTCTTCCCACCCTGTGCCGCCCTGCACACAGCACAGGGCCTCCCAATTCAGCCCCCAATCGAGCAGCTCGTTATTATTTGCCATCATGCACGTGGCGAACGTACATCCCAGTTTGTCCAAGGTGGTCTGGCTCTCACAGCCCTTTACTCTTTTCATTCCAGCGTTCAAGCCAGGAAGGGTAGAGCCAGCCTTTGCCACACTTCCATATAATACAGATTACCGATATATTATAATATGTATGTAAATACAATTGCAAATCCGAAATCATTTGTCAGACTACGTGCCCTGGTGATTTTAATTTGGAGACCCTGATTGTTGTTGTGTCTGGGCCAAACCTCCAGCGGGACTGGGGTGCCAGAGAAGGGCAGCGTCAAGGGGGTGTCATTTCTGAGCCACGGGCCTCAGTTAGGTCTTTGAGTTGGGCTTCCTTCTTTGGAAGGTGGCAACATCTAGGCCTTGGGAACAGAGCACTGCTTCCTCTCTGGAGTGTGTTATTGAAACACCCAGCACATTTGCATGCTTTTTCTCTGCATCTTTAACATTTCTGGGAACTGCTACAACTTTTTTTTTCTTTTAAAACTATTTCTTAAACTAAGGTGTCCATATAAAAGAGACCCCATAGCATTCCCTTGCCCCTTCCACCAGGTGAGGACACAGCAAAAAGATTGTCATTTAAGAACCAGGAAGTTGGTTCTTACCAGACACCCGGTCTATGGATGCCTTGGTGATCTTGGACTTCCCAGTCTCCAGAACTGTGAGAAATAAATTTCTGCATTTCCATACAATTTGAATTTATTTGCATTCAGCACAGGTTGTAAGACGCCCTGTTTCTCTTGTAATTTCCTGTGCTTGGCATATGCACTTGGGTGGGCGAGACTCCTGGGAGAAGCTGCTGGCATTCGTCAGAAGCCGGAAGTTTACCCTGGAAGCTTTTGCTCAGGGTCCCCTCCTGCCCCCCGGCTGATCCGTCCCAACAACCCAGCTCTGAGCAGACCCAGCTTTTGCCTTTTTAAGGACAAGAAATCTTTCCCTGCATGCCCCATTTAAGACACATTATTTCAACACCTCCTGGAAGGGTGACAGAAGGCTCAAGCTGGGTGTCCCCAAGGGCTGAGGGACAGGAAGGCCCTAGGCTCCCAGAAAAACCAAGTTCCTTCTCATCTGGGCTGCACCAGTCCCTCTAGGTAATGTCCCCCCAGCTCCCTCCCATCTGGTCTTCCATCTGACTCCTAGTCCGAGATGATGGTGTTTAAAGTCCCGGCTTTACCTTTAGGGAAGTCTTGGTTTTACCTCTTCTATAAAGTGAGAACACCACCCTCTTCCTCCTAGAGTAGATGTGGGATTAAATGAAATGTGAGAGAGAGCCTGGGAGAGCCCTCACCGTGAGGCCTGCCCTGGGATGAGTGGGTACCCCGGAGGGGGTACGTGTTAACTGCCTCAGTGTCCATATCTGTAAATGGTGATGGTTACATTTCACTCACAAGGGATTCTTGTGACATGGAAATAAAATATTCCATGTAGAAACTCCCATCCAATAAGTGGCGGTAATTAGTTCCCCATTGCTGACTATTGCTCATGAAGCCTCTGTTGTCCCACCTAACCCTGGAACTATGTGAGCGATGAGATTTCTGAGCCAACCATTCTTAGGAAAACCAATGGATACCTAGCACTAACCCAGTGCCAAGCACTGGGGATCAGACATGGAGGTGAGAGATGAGACACCATGGCGTCTTTAAGGAGCTTGCACACAGACCAGAGGAGGAGGACAGACTGGTCCCCGCCATCGACAAATGTTAGGAGAAGGTGCATAGAGCAGAGCGGAGGCACAGCTGAGGGAGCGTGTCTGATCTGCCGGGAGCTGGGGGAGCTTCCCAAGGAGACACTGGCACTGGAGTGATGGGCCTGAGCTTGTCAGGCAGAGGAGGGGGAGTAGGGATTCCGGGCGTGGGGAAGAGAGTGACAAGGATACCTGAGCGGGAAGTCATCTGGAGAGGTGTGGGGAAGCTGGGTGGCTTGGAACATAAGACAAGAGGTGAGGCTGGAAAGGGGCCAGGGTTTGGCTTTTGTTCCAGCATCACTGATAGAACATCAAAGTCCCTGCCATTCCCTGTTCTCTCTCTGTCTAGTGTCTGGGAGTTGCCTCTCTGAGAAGAAAGAATAAGGAAGGACTTGAAGGGGACAGGGAGACGGGGGTGGGGGTAGGTTTGACACTTGATACAGGGTGATCAGAGAAGTCCTCTTTGATAAGATGACATCAAAATAAAGGAACATGTGGGACTTCCCTGCTGGTCCAGTGGTTAAGACTCCGTGCTTCCAATGCAGGGGGCCTGGGTTCAATACCTGGTCAGGGGACTAGATCCTGCGTGCCGCAACTAAGAGCCCACATGCCATAACTACAGATCCCGCATGCCACAAAGATGATCCCACACGTGTTAACGGAGACCCGCGTGCCGCAACTAAGACCCGGCGCAGCCAAATAAATGAATTGATTTTTTAAAAAAGTAAATGAGCATGTGACTATCCAGGGGAAATTGTCCCAGGAAGAAGGAGCAGGAAAGTGCAAAAGTCCTAAGGTAAGAATGTGCTCAGTGCATCCAACAGGGGCCAGTGAAGCTGAAGCAGAGTGACGTGGGGAGGAAGTAGGAGATCAGGTGAGTGGGACGGCAGAAAACAGATAATATAAGGTGTTTGGGCCATTGTAAGGACTTGGGATTTTGCTCTGTATGAGATGAGAAGTCACAGAACAGTTTTGAGCAAAGGAGCAATTTGATCTGACTTGAGTTTTAAAAGGTTTACTCCAGTTGCATATGTAGAAGTAAGGATGAAGGCAGAGGCAGGGAGACCACTTAGGAGGTTACAGCAATAATTCCGGCGAGAGATGATGGTGGCTTGGACCATGTTAGAAGCAGTGGAAAGAAGCACTGGGTTCTGATGTGTTATATTTTGAAGGTAAACCAACATGATTTACTAATTATTGCATGTAGGGCATGAGAGGAAGAAAGGAATCAAGGATGACTTCCAAGATTTTTTTTTTTGCCTGAGCAACTGGAATTGTCATTTTCTGGGATGAATAAGACCAGGAGCAACACTTTGGAGGGATAGGAGATGGTAAGTTTGGGATGTCCTTAGACGTCCAAGTAGAGAGCTCAAGTTGTAAGTTGCAGATAGAAGTTTGGAGTTTGGGGGAAAGATCTGGGCTGGAGATCTAACTCCGGGAGTCATTCAGTCCTTGAGACTGGATGAGGTCAGTGAGGAGTGGTAGAGGGAAGGTCCAAGGTCTGAATCCTGGTGCCCCCCAACATTTAGGGTCAGAGAGATGTGAACAAGTAGACAATGAAGTCAAAGGAGATCCAAGGGGAGTGTATGTTCACACCAGGAATGTGTCAGGAAGGTGGAGTGAGCTGCTCCGTCAAAGGGTCAAACAAGATGAGGTCAAAGAATCGCCCATTAGATTTGGCAACAAAAGGTCCTCAGAGGTCTTGACACAAACTGTTTCAGTGGAGTGAGGTGACAGGGCCAGTGAGGGTGGAACCAGAAAGAAAGGAAGAAGAGGAATTTGTGATAGGAATTGGACAACTCATAAGGAGTTCTGTCCAAGGGGAGCAGAGAGGGGAAACAATGTCTGAAGTGGGATGAGAGGTAAAGGGGGAGACATCTGTTGTCACTTTGCTTCTCCGTCTTGTCATTGATTAGGCCAACTGTGCTGAGGTTCAGCCAGGCAAACACAACGGAGGATGTGGGTGTGTGCAAGGAGTCCTCTAACGATAAGCTGTGAATTCTATGTTGGGTCAGGAAGGGAATGAGGCAATGAAGGGGCTAATTATCAGTGAAAACGTGGTTGAGTCATAGATTGTAAGTCCCGACTGGAAGAAGAATTATTGCAGTCTGAGAAGGAGTGAGCTGGAGAGACAGAGCAGAGTGGCTGGAGAGTGGACCACTAGAAACGGAGATAACGGACAACTGTAGTCGGTGATGGTGACAGGTCCCAGGGTATGACCATGGGAGGGAGTGGTCGGGGTGGAGGTGTCAAGGTCATGAGTGGAGAGTAGGTCATGAACTGCAAGGCTGGGTGCTATAGACTGAATGCTTGTGTCCCCCTCAAATTCTTATGTGAAACCTAATCCCCAATGTGATGGTATTAGGAGGTGGAGCCTTTGGGAGGTGATTAGGTCATGAGGGTGGAGCCCTCATGAATGAGATTAGCGTCCATATAAAAGAGACCCCATAGCATTCCCTTGCCCCTTCCACCAGGTGAGGACACAGCAAAAAGATTGTCATTTAAGAACCAGGAAGTTGGTTCTTACCAGACACCCGGTCTATGGATGCCTTGGTGATCTTGGACTTCCCAGTCTCCAGAACTGTGAGAAATAAATTTCTGTCGTTCATAAGCCACCCTGTCTGTGATCCTCTGTTACAGCAGCGCAAATGGACTAAGACACTGAGACATGGGGAGGATCTTCTATGTGGATATTGAAATCCCCATGAGATAAAACAAAAGTAGTGCTGGAGAGAGTGAGTGTGAACCCCAAATCCTCAAGGAGCCTGGGGTGAGCGGATGCTGGCAACAGGCAAGGGGTCAGCTGTATAGTTTGATGAGATTCAAAGGGAGATTCAACCGGGTGGTTTTTTAGGAAGGAAGGAGAAGGGAGAAGAGTTTGGCAGCAGCACCGAGGAGCAAAGATGATACTGACCCTCCCTCCCCTAGGACCTGAGATCTGAGAGCCGGAAGGCCAGCAGCCCCACTATTGGCTGCAGGAAAGTAACAGCTTCATAGGAGCACTTTCTGAGCCGCTGAAAGGCTCTACATATCATTTTCACATCACCTAAAGTGCTTGAAAGACAGTACTTTCTGAACCCACACGTGATGCTGACACTGGAAATTTTAACCCAAACCACAATTACCCATTCACTTAACATTAGGACAGTTTTTCTCCTCCATGTACTCTGTAGGTATATATATCTGTCATCTTCAGAGCTTTTTAAAGGTATTTTTAAATGACCTTTAAAATCCCTGTTTACGAAAACATGCAACTCTTTTCGTTGTGAGGTCTTATCTCCAGGGAGACTTACTAAATTTGTATTTAAAGTTTTTTGCCTATGTTTTTCACCAGTGTCATCAGATGACCTTTATAAACATACAAACAAGCACTGGTTGAGGTCATTTCAGGCTAAAGCATCCTCCCCAGACAGTTGTCATAACTTAAGAGGAAGGAAGGAAGGAAGGAAGGGAGGGAGGGAGGGAGGGAGGGAAGAGGGAATGAAGAAAGGGGTGGGGAGGAAGGAAGCAAGAAAGCAAGGACTCCCATGTAAGACTACTTGGAGTTAGTCTTTTCTGGGGGATCATTTTCAGAGAAAAGCAGGGCCAAGAAATATTTGTGGAATGAATTAACTGATCGCTATTGCCTCCTAGTCCTAGCAAGGATTCCTTCTTGGCCTTTAGGACCGTGGGCCTGTGGTCTTAAGAAAAACATCTTCCCCTCCTACGCCCACCCCATGCTCTAGGTTTGCTCAGCTACTGAGCTCTAACTTGCTTCTCTTCTCCTCCAACATGTGTGTTCAGAAGCTCTTGGCTTTTATTAAATGCAACTGTACTGCTAATACATTACAGAACATGATCTTGTGCCAGCCACACCCTGGCACTGGACCCGGCTGGGTAGGGGGCCAGATTTGGAACAAAGTTCTCCCCGCCAGTGATCAAGTTTGGTTAAGAGGTGGGATATTCACTGCCAGATGCAAAAACTCCAGAATGTTTTTCCATCTGCACTGAGGACTCTGGTGACGGAGTTTAGAGGTACTCTGAACTGCGAGTGTTGTGAGGCAGGAGCTATAACAGAAAGATGTCAATAAAACAGAGGTGAGGGCAGTAGGGGGAGCTGGGTCTGGCCTGGAGGAGAAAATAAACTATGTTGCTATGAGCCTCTCCAATCTTTGACACCCCTAACCCCATCTCTGTCCAGGTAACCTGTCGATGAAAATTAAATTAACTATCACGTTAAGAAGAAAAAAAGGGAATTTTATTTGAGCCAAACTGAGGATTATCACCCAGAAAGCAGATTCTCAGAAAGGTCTGAGAGATGTTCCGCCTGTTAGAATTCAAAGCCACGGTCATACACGTTTTTGGGACAAAGGATCATACATCAAAGTGACATATTGATATTTTACATAAAGTGCATCCGGGATACCTAGTCCAAGTAAGCACTTACAAAGCGAGCAGCAAATCACCTTGCTGCTCATGACCCTCTACAGAACTGGGAAAGAACATTATTCTTCTGGGGACTTCCCTGGTGGCGCAGTGGTTAGGACTCCACACTCCTAGTACAGGGGGCCTAGGTTCGATCCCCGGTCAGGGAACTAGATCCCACATGCATGCCACAACTAAGGAGCTCACATGCTGCAACTAAGGAGCCCTCCTGCCACAACTAAGACCCAGTGCAACCAAATAAATAAATACATATTTTTTTAAAAAAAGAATACTATTCTTTCAAGAAGTTGCATTGCTAACATCACAAGAAAGGAAAAATTGATCTTTATGGTCGAGCAGGCGTTCCCATCTTTGAGGAGCTCCGGTTAATGGGTAATGCAGTTGCACACTGCACTTTAGGGAGGAAGGAGGCCCAAGCAAACACACACACACAGAATTTTATGTTTAATTTTTTCTTGGTTTGCCTTAAAGTATCAGTTTTATTTCATCAAGTCATTGTCTGGACCAGAGTTGGCTTTGAGAGTTCTGAGAGTGGACATTTTGATAACACATGGTGAGTTTCTAGACCAAAGCCTATGGAGATGGTTGTCTTCGAGGAAATGCATAGTTCATTTCTCAGTCTCTTGTGGGGTCAGGTAGCTTTGTTTCGTTCCACCAAGCACTATTTCAGCCACAAGAGCACAGGGCCGTGGTTTGGGGAAGAGTCCTCACAAACCATCCACTTAGCTCTTGAGTCCTCAAGACAGAGTCCTCATTTGATGACCCAAGTCCTCATGCGCTCCAGTGAGATGAAAAGGAAAGGCTTCCAGAGTGAGGCTCTGCACATACCTTTGAGGACGCTCCAGGTGAAACGTCAGTCACTCGTAATGGCACGGAGAGCACGTGTTCTTCCCACCTCTGCATCCTGGAGCCCGGAAATGCCTGAGACCTTCACCATGCAACTCAAGGCTAGGAAGGAGACAAATATAATTTTACCATAAAAAGGTAGAGCAGAAATGCTAGCAGGAGGTTTATTCTTCTGACACTATAGATGCAGTGCCCCAAAGCTGATCATCACAGTTCTAATCAAACCCACCATTCCACCTCTTAGCTCCCCCTGCCCGTTCACCAGCCATGGAAACAAACACAGCTGAGAAGGACCTGCCATCCATACTGGAGGGCAGGCGCAGGGGTAGCACATAAAAAACACCAAGGGGCTAGAGAGGCGGGGAGAGCAAGAAGGAGAGGCTCCAGGGGCAGGAAGGGCGGTCTTTGCTCATCAAGATGGCGGTCACGTCAAGTGCCCTGAGGTTTCCATGCTGGGCCACAGCCATAGAGATCAATTCAGTGGTTTGGAGGAGTCACCAAACCCCGACTCTGTGGCTTCCCTGGGAGAGACCTGAAGCAGGGGACCCTGGGCGCCCCCCCGTGTGCTGGAGGGCTGGAAAGATGGCTTGTCTCGAGCCCTGTACTGCCCCTCTATCACAGCAAGGGCTTGAGGCGTGGTTACTGTGACCTGTACTGAGCGCCTCCCATGTACCTGTTACTTTAACACACATAGTGCCCTCAGCTGAGAGAAGCCACGTCCCCTGCGCAAGGTCCCACACTCCCGAGTGAGTGAGAATAGGGTAGAGCTGAAGGCTGATATGTGCATCACAAATGAGCAGGCTTTTTCTTCTTTTTTTCTCTCTCTCTCTTTTTTTTGGCGGGGGGGGTGCTGTTCTGCGTAGCTTGTGGGATTTTAGTTGGTTCCCCCACCAGGGATTGAACCTGGGCCCTCGGCAGTGAGGGCTCGGAATCCTAACCCCTGGACTACCAAGGACTTCCCTTTTTTTTTCTTTTTAAAGCACACACTGAAGCCCACCTCCAGTCCGAAACCCCGTCACACCTGCCAAGGTCCTCCAGTTGAGCTGCTATCCTGCCTGGTTCGGTCCTATCTGGTGTGAACCCATTTCACATCCTTCTCTGACTTGTCCCAGGCTGCCAAACATACCACACCCATCACGTTCATTTTGGTATTTTGTTGAAGGTGAAAAAAAACGTGTTGGACGAAAGCTGGGAGAGTAACAAAAAGGAGGAACCACATTCTTTTTTTTTTTTTTTTTTTGCGGTAACTGGGCCTCTCACTGTTGCGGCCTCTCCCGCTGCGGAGCACAGGCTCCGGGCGCACAGGCTCAGCGGCCATGGCTCACGGGCCCAGCCGCGCCAAGGCACGTGGGATCTTCCCGGACCGGGGCACGAACCCGCGTCCCCTGCATCGGCAGGCGGACTCTCAACCACTGCGCCACCAGGGAAGCCCGGAACCACATTCTTGATGCAATTTCTTCTTTTCAGTCCTATTTTCTCCTTGGGAAAGGCCCTCGGCACAGGTCAGCGCTCCCATCTTGGGGAAAGGCAAGATTACAGAGACTGTCCACGCCTATGTCTTCTTATTGGTCCCCTAGCATAGACGTTCTCAAACCTTGTTGTGCTGAAGTAGCACTTGCAGAGATTGCTTAAACACATTGCCGCCCCCCATCTCCAGAGACTGACGTTTCAGTAGGTCTGGGTGGGGCTGGGGCAGAATCATCATTTCTTTTTTTTCTTCTTTTCTTCTTTTGGCCGCACTGCACGGCATGCGGGGTTTTAATTCGCCGACCAAGGATCGAACCCATGCTCTCTGTGATGGATGCGCGGAGTCCTAACCACTGGACCACCAGGGAATCCCCACAATCATCATTTCTGACGAGCTCCCAGATGTTGTAGATGATACCCCAAAATACGGCACTTTGACATATCGAATGTCTTGAGCTGAAGGAGTTTGAGAAAATGACAGAAGCAGGAAGATCAGTCTGATCACTGCCTGTTTCCTCCCTGAAACAAATCATGAAATTCCCATGTGAAAGGTGCCCTCCCTGTACCAGGAAGAAGGAATACATTCTTATCACCAGAGACAGGGAAGTGGGGGCCAAGAAATCTGTACAAACAAACATTGTTAAACTAACCCTTTTCTTCCTAGTTAATTCTTCACCACTTGCCCTTAGTCCCAACCCCTTTGTTTTGACAACCCTTCAAAAATGGATTCTTTCTTTGTCTAAAGTTATAAAAGCTTCCTGTTCTGGTCACTTCTTTGGCTCTTCATGCTTTCGTGAAATCTCCACGTACATGTAAAAATTCAATAAAACGTGTAGGCTTTTCTCCTGTTACTCTGTCTTTGTCAGTTTAATTTTCAGACCCAGCCTGGGACCCTAAGAGGGTTGAGGAAAACTTTTTCCTCCCCTGCACATAGGCTCTTAGTCAGCAAATGCATTGAGTGGCACTGCCTTAAGGATGACACAAGTGGATCTTCTCATGTCCTGGCTGGATTTGTCTGCCAGTGCTGGGAGAATGGAGAACTTTCTAGATTGCCCTGAGGGCTCCTGGGAAATGTGGTTCCTTAGGGTGTTACTCTTACCCAGGAATATCAGACTGTGCCCAACTTTCTCTTCCTCACACCAGCTTGGTGGGGAGAAGCTTGGAAAGAAGTGGAGCAGGTGGTAAAATGAACTTTGCTGGGTGGTCATTTTGCTGAGACCGTACCTGCGAAGACGTTTATTAGAAAACATAGCTGTGTTTGATCCAGATCTGGAGACTGGAGGTTGGACATGCATATCAGTTTCCTTATTTGTAAAATACAGAAAATACTACTACCTTGGGGATTGTTATGATTAAAGTCACAAAAAATAACTGTTGCACCAGAGCCAAAATCTGGTTTCTCAGAACAGTGCACGTATCAGTAACAACGGTATTAGTGGTTCCCATGGAGCGAGTGCTCAGTAAGGTGCAGGCAATGTACTAATTACTCCATAGACAATTTTCCATTTAAGTCCCACAATGCCCCAAGGAGCAAGATATTATTATTCTTACCGTACCCCTGAGGAAGCCCAAGCTGAGAGATGACGTAACTTGCCCACAGTCACAGAGCGAGGGCTGGAACCCAGGTCCCACCCACAATGAGGCTGTTACCACCTCACGAATCCCAGGAATCTTCCCATCAGTGCCTTTCAATAAACTATCAGATTGGTTGCAGCCCAAACAGGGCTGGGAGCAGGGAGACTTGGGGCACAGTACTGACGCTGCTATCACAGAGCTGTGTGGGCATGGGCACATCACTTCCCCTGTCTGGATCTGTTTCCTTACCTGTAAGGTAGTGTCTAAGGCCCCTTCCAGTGCTAACATGTCTGCACTCTACTACTTTTTTGTCTACTACTTTTTTTGTTAGGGATTGGGAATCAAGTTGGGTTCCAGAACTTTCTCACATTGCCCTGGAACCTCCAGGTTTCCAGCAATAAACCAGGCCCCAGGAGACTACTTAGATGCCTGTAATTCTCCCCAGCTTGTAGAGAAGGGGCCTCTAAGTTAATTAAAAAATTTTAAATCTAGATCAAAATACAGAATTTTCTAGGAAAATACAAATTACCAAAATTTATACAAGAGGACATAGAAAACCTGAATACACCAATAAGCACAGAAGAAATTAGGACTATTGTCAAAGTCCTTTCCCTTAAAACAAAACAAAACCAAACCACAGGCTCAGATGGTCTTATTGGTGAACTACATCTAATTTTCAAGGACCTGATCGTTTCTAGGATACATAAATTCTTCCAGAGTGTAGGAAATGAACAAAGCTTTATATCAAGCTGGCAAGGGTAGCATGTGTGTCAGCTGCGGGCTCTGGGAAGCACATGCTGGTTGGAGTTGGGCATACAGTTTATTGTGGAGTAAAACCTGTGAAAGG
This sequence comes from Aethalodelphis obliquidens, assembly GCF_003676395.1. Lineage (NCBI taxonomy): Eukaryota > Metazoa > Chordata > Mammalia > Artiodactyla > Delphinidae > Aethalodelphis > Aethalodelphis obliquidens. The sequence goes on from NW_020837979.1 coordinate 13,664,617, forward strand.
GAAAGGGCAGGATCCAGACTGGGCAGGGAAAGCTGTCAGACCAGGATGCGGGTCTGACCAAGTCTTTGCCAGCCCAACAAGAAGCTCCAGAGCGAAGACTGCATTAGAGGATCCTACAGAAATGGTCAGGCACTTGTACCTTCTTTCTAGTCTTTTAGTCATTACCTGGAAGCCTCCTGAGAAAAGCGTGACCTTGGCTCACCATATCCCATTAAGGAAGGATAGAAGGATGGAAGGGAGGAAGGAAGGAAGGGAGGGAGGAAGGAAACTATAGGTTAATTGCACTAAAAACTTAAAGGCAAAAGTTCTAAATAGACTATTAGCAAATGAAATCCAATGGTATTTTAAAAGGATTATATGTAGGGACTTCCCTGGTGGTTCAATCAATAAGACTCTGAGCTCCCAATGCAGCGGGCCCGGGTTCGATCCCTGGTCAGGGAACTAGATCCCACATGCATGCCGCAACTAAAGATCCTGCATGCCGCAAGGAAGACCCGGTGCAACCAAAATAAATAAATAAATGTTAAAGAAAAAGGATTATATGTAAAGAATCCAAAGATGGTTTTCAGCAGAGAATCTATTAATTTGCTACAGGACTAGATTAAAAGGGAGAGAAGATATTCCCATTACAATAAATGCTTTTTTTTTTTTTGCGGTACACGGGCCTCTCACTGTTGTGGCCTCTCCCGTTGCGGAGCACAGGCTCCGGACGCGCAGGCTCAGCGGCCATGGCTCACGGGCCCAGCCGCTCTGTGGCATGTGGGATCTTCCCGGACTGGGGCACGAACCCATGTCCCCTGCATCGTCAGGCGGACTGTCAACCACGGCGCCACCAGGGAAGCCCACAATAAATGCTTTGATGAATGAATTCGATAACTTATCAACAGATGCCTATTTCTAAATAAGAACATAAAATTCTCGGCAAGCTGAGGTGGAAGGAATCTTTCTTACCTTGATGAAGTCTAACTACCAAAAACCGTTAGTAAATATCCTATTCGATGGTGAAAAATCAGACATTCCAGAAAAATCAGGAAGTAGACAAGAGTGACCATAACCACCAGCACTACGTAACAGTCTACTGGTGACACTAACCCATTCAATAAGGGAAAAAAAATTTTTTTTAATTGCCATTCATTGTTTTGAAGTTGATTTTGGAGGTGACTGCACATTCTGTGAATATACTAAAGAAACCTTGAATTGTACCCTTTAAATAGGAAAATGGTATGGTATATAAATTATACCTCCAAAAGCTGTTAGAAAAATCATTATCTTCTCTATTACAAGATTTTACTATTTAGAAGCTACTTCTCTATTTAGAAAATGAAAGAGAACAAACTTAAAAACTAGTAAAACTGAGAGTTTAGAAAGGTGACCAAGTACAGTCAACATACAAAAATCATGTTCTAGTAAACAAACAGTAGACAATTTCAAAACATGACAGAAAAAGAATCCTATTGACTATACACAAAGCTAAGCATAGACCTAATAAGAAATGTGGAAGACTTAAATTTAAAAACAATACAATGTTTTACTGCTGGAAACAAACTGGTGTAAAGCATGGCTGCCACACATTCCCTGTGCCCCAGCCCCCCATTCAGGAATGGCTGGGGGGAAGTTCTTTTCAGAAGTGCCTCTGGACATCACAGGGACCATGAAGAATGTGATTTATGAACCATATTAAACGCCTGGCACAAAGTCTGGTGAAGAGTGAGCATTCTACAAATGTTAATTATTTTTCCAGATTCCATGTACAGCTAGAACTCAGGATCACAGAAATGGAAAACTGAACTTGATCCAGTGGTGTTGGCGGATTGGCTGGGATGGTAGAAATGCTCAGGAAGGAGCGTGACGTTTCTTTGAACAAAATATGCCCCTGAGATGAGGGGATCTGACTGGATACAAGAGCTCCTAGGAAGATGAATCATTATAGTTCACAGACCTGACTCACTCAGTGTTTGTGTTTGGGGGTGGGGAGAGCTGTCTTACATGTGGTGACCAGATCATGAGACAGTGGGGCTCCCTTATCCCCAAACTCCCCACCCCAACCCCAAACCCAACAGCCAGCACCTGCCCCTCATTCTCAAAGGGCTATCCTGAGGCTACAGAGAGATGGACCGCCTGGGAATTTACTTTCCCCCAACAATTAATAGGGTGCTACAGCTGACCTCTGTTCTAATAGGTTGGGGGCCTGGATTCATTAGGGTAAATTGAGCTTCTGTAATACAAAATGTAGAGTGACTCAAGGATGAACACAGCTTATCTTTCAGATAATGTCTAAAATGGGTGTTCCTGATTTCTGGGTGGGTCTCCTCTAAGTGGGCATCTGGGGCCCAGGCTCCTTCTCTCTGCACTTTGCCCTCTGAGCGCATGTCTTCCAAAGTCACTGTTCCTGAAAGATGTGGGGGCTGGGCCGGGAAATGGCACACATCGCTTCTAATTACCAGGAGGCTGGGGAAGCTGGTCTAGCTGCCGACCCAAGGAGAAAAGGAAACTCGTTAGGTAACAGCTAAGCAGTCTCGGCCACTGTACCTGTGCCACCTTCGTGGTTAACTATTTCGGATGCCGACCCCGGTCAGAGGACGTGGATCGGAGGCTCGGCTTAAATCGTAACTGAGAGACCTTCCACAAGATTTTTAACCTCTCTGAACCTCAGTTTTCTTTAACCTAAACCAGTGATGATAATAACAACCCCTTCAGGGTTATTTGGAATCATACAGAAGGTTGTTTGTTAAAGGCCCTTATAAATGACAAAGCCCCCGGAAATGCTCTTCACTCACCTACCTGGAACGCGCTGCCGTCCCCTGCCTTTATTTAGTTTCTATCCGCTATTCAGAGGCTGGGTCTAATTCCTTGTGAAGACTTCCAGAGTCCCCTATTCTAGCAACTGTAGCCCTTTGGGGTCCTGGCACCACTGAATGGAAGACAAAAACCAGATTGCTTTGAAGTAGTTTGGGAATTTTTATTACCTGGGAAACCTGAGAGCAATTCTGACCACGCAGCCCTTACTCCTAATTCAGAATTGTTTGTTTCCTCTCCTGGTAAGCTTTTAGCAATTTGTGACATTCCTCCTCAAAGCACTGTGGATTCTTGGCCAGTGAGTAGCCAAATCCAACCACCAAGAAGGTGAATAACTCGGCATAAGAGACACAGAAAAGAGGCTAGAGTCTTATTCATGCTTCATATTAGAAGAGCTATGACTTCAGATTCCCCCAAATGTAAGTGGGGAGCCCAGGGCGGCTCTCTAATCCTCATTAATGTCCCCTTAACAACCACCTCTGTTATAAAACATTCTCAAATGTTACCAGCTCAAATTAGGCTCCACTTTCCCCCAAGGGATTGCATTTCCTAAATGCCACATGACAGAGCTCCCACTTCAATTCAAATCCTTCCCTTGTTAGTCTTGCCTCTCACACAGATTAAGTTACTGGAGATCAGGGACTGTGTCTTTTGATTCCACACTAAAGATATGCAGATAGGGGCTTCCCTGGTGGCGCAGTGGTTGAGAGTCCGCCTGCCGATACAGGGAACACGGGTTCGTGCCCCGGTCCGGGAAGATCTCACATGCCGCGGAGCGGCTGGGCCCGTGAGCCGTGGCCGCTGAGCCTGCACGTCCGGAGCCTGTGCTCCGCAACGGGAGAGGCCACCACAGTGGGAGGTCCGCGTACCGCACAACAACAACAACAGCAAAAAAGCAGATATCAGTAAAAATGTGTTAATCAAGGACATTCCGTGGGGAGTGGCATTACTGGAATGGGATAGTTGTGTTCCGATCCTAAACCCACAATATAACGGTTAGGTTCTCTGGATCCTTGAAATGTGACGCAGGTTAGCACTGCTCCATGGCACTGCTCAGAACTGAACAGAGGAAGGGTGGATCACAGAAGGGTTTTCATTCACTCCATTCGTTCTTTCATTCAACAGATAATTACAGGGTTCTAAACTGTTCATAGCACCAGCAAGGAGCTTAAAGAGAAAAGGGAGATAAAGACTCATTTTCCAGTCTAGTAGAGTGAGACCAGGACAGAGCAGACCAATGAAGTTGGACAAAGGACCAGGCAAGCAATTTCGAAGCAAGGTTGGGGGTAGGTAACTTTAGGGGCAGGCATGTGGGAACATGACCCAGAAAGAGGCCCAGAATGGAACAGATTTCAACAGCTGTCTTTGCTTTTCAGACTGGCAAACATTGAAAGATTGACAACACCAGGTGCTGCTGGGGTGTGCAGAGCCGACTCACACATATTGCTGGGATGGTGTAAATTTGGGTCAACCTTTCTGCAGGGCAACCTCACAAAATGTGTCCATGTTTAAATCGCACAGACATATGACTCAGCTATTCCAAACCAGGCATTTATCCTGGACAAATGAATGATTGGACAAATGAAAAAAGATGTCACTATCAGTATAGCATATTCATTGCGTCATTACTTGAAGAGGGGAAAATTGTAGGCATTGGATTGGGTCACATGCTCATCCTTGAACGAATCACAATGGCCAGAGGGATCAGGTCCTCTGATTGGCTGAAATTTAGTCATGCATCTCTCCTGTGTTGCCAGGGTATGGAGGAGAACCATGATGGACAGGCAAGGATTAGGTCCAGGGGAAGGGAAGTTGCCCAAAGGGAAAAAAAGAAGAGCACTGTTACCGGTAGACTGAGGATGAGAATGACTATTGAGTAAACAAAATCTATACCTGCTTCCATCCACTATAGCAGGAGTAGCTGGGGCAGAGGGAGGGATATTTCATGCACAGAGAATAGATTATTCTTAACAGATCCTCAGGGAGCCTTTATAGCCTGTGATGAGGCTCCTTGTCCTGAGAGGATGAGAAGGGACATTGGGGAAGGTCAGCCCTTTGGAAGGAGAGCCAGATTGATAAATCCAGACACATGAATAAATGAATAACTTGAAAGATGTGATTGAGACTGGGGGAGGGGGAAGTTTTAAGCAAAACATAAACAGGACAGTTGAGAATGCTATGAGTGGGATCAGGAAAGGTTCTGACCCTGGATGGGTCCGTGTCATGTCCACATATGTCAGGGTAACATTGGCCAGAACTGTCTTGTGACATTGGACAGACGACTTAATCACTCGAAACCTCGGTTTCCTTACCTCTAAAACTGAAAGAAGAAACCAACCTCATGGGCTGCCTGGGAGAATTTCATGAGACTGTGTAGGTGAAAATCCCTAACACAATGTGAGTTGGATCTAAGGAGAAGGGCAGGCCAGAAGGAACCCTCAAATTTAAACAAAAAGAAAAACACTTTGCATGGAAGACGTTAATTATGGTGGCCCGTGGCCCCAGGAAGTCTGAAAGCCAGAGCTTTGTTCTAAGGCAAAGGGAGCCCTGGAGTTTAACTTGGGGACAGTAATGAGGGTTACAGTTCTACTTGTAACCTGAAACTATGTTGAAAAACCAGAACTTGCCCTTCTGCAAGCTCTTAACCGTGTACAAATGCAACAACTGTTTATTTTTACGTTTTTATTTTTCATGTGTACTTTTGCAGGCTGAGGAAACACTTGAGAACAGGAGCTACTTAAACTCCCCGAGGCACCCAAGCCCCACCACCCTGTTCCTCCACGTTGCCCTGTGCCCAGGGTACCTCGGGCTTTGCTTCTGCCTCACGTGCCTCTTCTCAGGATGGAGGATGGACCACTCATACAGAGGCTGCCTTGAATATCCTTTACCTCCAGCTCAGAACCAGTGAGTCTTGTGCCAACAGGGTGGCGAGCGTGTGTTGCCCTGTCCAGGAAGGAAGTAGAGGGCACGCCCCTGGGAAGGAGTGAGTGGGGAGAGAGCCCAGACGCTCCCACCACTCCTGACTCCAAAGTGGTCCCGTCTGCGTGCAAAGAGCCTTGAACCTGGAGCCCAGAGGCCACTCTGTGTGGTACTGGACAAGGCCTGGCCTCTCCAAGACCCTTTCTTTTTTTCTTCCCCTCCAGGAAATATTTTATTTTATTTAAAAAAATGTTTTAATTGGAGTCTACTTGCTTTACAATGTTGTGTTGGTTTCTACTGTACAGCAAAGTGAATCAGCTATACGTATACATATAGCCCCTCTTCTTTGGATTTCCTTCCATTTAGGTCACCACAGAGCACTGAGTAGGGTTCCCTGTGCTCTACAGTAGGTTCTCATTAGTTATCTATTTTATACATAATATCAAGGGTGTATATATGTCAGTCCCAATCTCCCGATTCATCCCACCCCTCCAAACCCCTTTCTTCACCCTTAAAATGGTGGCAACGCCATCTCAGAGGACAGCCGTGGGGGATGGGAGAAACCCTGCGATGACAGAGCCTCGTGAACAGCGGGGCCCTGAGCAGGTGCCTGTTATTATCACCCTTCCACGTCTCACGGGGTTTACAGGGCGTCGGAGCTGCGGTCTACGTCCCAGGGTGAGAAGTGGGTGGTCCATCTGGGTCAGATTACCAGGCACAAAATCAAAGCCAAAAATCAGCAGTCACTTCTGAGAGCCTGTCTTGGGTTTTTGTATGGGATCCAAAGCAGTGCTGTTGCCATGGACACCGGGAGTTCCTTGCCTGTGTCCAGAGGGAGAACCGATGTGGTGGCCAGGAGCTCTCAGAGCTGTTTGTGGATCAGGACGGAAGCAACTCCGTTGCACACACAGAAGTGTGTGCCCGTGGAGAGGAGCAGGGAACAGAACAGGAAACAAGGAAGGAAGCAGAAGCGAACTTTCTCTCCCTTCCCTGGCACCTCATCACACGTCCCGGGGCTTAACCAGCCCTGGCATCAGAGCCCAGCCACCGCCAAATGGCCTCATCCCACCACCAAGCGGTGGGCTCTCCCTAGAGGTGAGGTAGGGGCGTCACCAATAACAGATGGTAGCGCTCTGAGGCAAACACGGCATTCCAAACAGCACACGTGAGACAATTCCTACATGCCTGTCCTCTGCTTGGCGCTTTGGGAAGAAACCAAAGACACGAAAGGACCTGCTGCCACAAGATGCTCACAACAAACAGCTGTTTTTGTGCAGTCATCCCTGAAGAGGGACTTCCCTAGGCCACCAAGTAACATAGGTGCCAGTAGGCTCACCTTCAGGCACATCACTGGTCACTGGTGTCCGGTGTCCAGAGGGACGGCCTGAGGGACAAGAAGGTGGGGTTTGCTGGAGTGTCGTATGGCCCCCGGCCAACATGGAAGGGGCCCCCTGGAGGTTAAGTCAGGTTACTTGGCTTGAGAGAAAACACCAGATCAGGGCAGGGCAAATCCAGCAGAAGGAAGGTGGTACCGTCAAAGGGTGTGGCAGAAACTCTTTCAGGAACACGAGTGGCAGACAGGCCAGGTGTGCTTAGGTGATGAGGGGCGGGGCCCTGCTCGTGAGGACGCGGCTCTCTTCTTTCCCTCCCCTCGCCCTTCTCCTCCCCCTTTTCCTTCTTTCCTTTGATTCAGCAGCTTTTGACTTGATTCTTCCCCAAACAGCTGGAAGTCCTGGAGGTTTTACTGCTCTCACGGCCACTGAGAATCTGAAAGCTGCCCTGATGGTTCCAGCTCTTCAATATTCCTCAGTTGTCCAAAAACATTTCTTCTGAGGGGAAGGAGTAGCTGCACCTGCCAGGCTAATGTAGACTTTTTTAAAAATAAATTTATGTATTTATTTATGGCTGCGTTGGGTCTTCGTTGCTGCGTGCGGGCTTTCTCTAGTTGCTGCGAGCGGGGGCTACTCTTCGTTGCGGTGCAGGGGCTTCTCATTGCAGTGGCTTCTCGTTGCCCAGCACGGGCTCTAGGCACGCGGGCTTCAGTAGTTGTGGCACTCAGGCTCAGTAGTTGCGGCTCTCAGGCTCTAGAGCGCAGGCTCAGTAGTTGTGGTACACTGGCTTAGTTGCTCCGTGACATGTGGGATCTAGTTCCCTGACCAGGGATCGAACCCGTTTCCCCTAGCATTGGCAGGCGGATTCTTAACCACTGCACCACCAGGGAAGTCCCTTATGTAGATGTTTTGTCAGTTAACTTCTAGCCCAGGGTCTGGTGAAACTCTGGGAGAACACATTCTGCTGCAGGAAACCCCTTGTCTCATCAGCAATACACAGCCATCTCTCAGGTGGATCATTTCCTCAGAAGGTCACATACTTTATCCAACTCTCTGGAGTGTTGCTCTGAAGCTCAGGGCCACGTGGATTGATCCTTCCCGCACGTATTCAGGCCTTGGGCCTCTCTTAGCATGTAGGCTCTTTCTTGGGCCATCACACCCTCACAGGGTGAACTGAAGTGGATGGAACATGCCTAGAGCTTGTGCTTGGCCGCCCCGGGTGGAACCTTCCCTCTTTCCGCCACGGGCACACTCAGGCCATCTAGTTTCCGTGGAACACATGCCCCAGCATGTTGAGATCTGAATGGAATCTTTCTAGATGACAGTTGCCTAACAGTCTCCCTTACCCCCCAGACCACCCCCAGGCTGGCCAGAACTATTTAAAATGCCCATCTGAGCCATCCCTCCAGGTGCCAGGTGAAAAGCATCTCTGATCTTCATCATTACATCTGCAGCCCAATCGCCGCCCTTTATTCTGCCCCAATAAACTGCTCAGAACGACTCTACCCCCGACTCCTGCCAGTACCCACCGCTCACCACCAGCTCCTGATAACGCTCTGTGTGCGCACACCATGCCTCTCCCGGAAAATCGGTCCCCATTCTCCTACGTCCAGAGCAGACATGGCTGCACTGTGCACCTTCTCCTCCCACAGGCATGCTGTCATTCTGTTCTCAGAAGCTGGCTGTGCCACCCACATGGGATAATGGTACCTCAGCTGTTTAGCATCTACCCCCACCCCCTCTACCAGGGCAGCTTGAAGGCAGGGGCTGAGCTCAGCACTTGATAGGTGCTTATTACTTATCTACTGCTGCAGATAAGACAGAGGCTAAAAGCTCTAATTGGAGAGGAATAAAAGTGCATTGAGTACGTACTACGTGCCAGACATTATTTAAGCTCAGTTAATACTCACAACAACCCTATGGGACAAGTACTCTGACAGTCCTTACTTTACCGTTAAAGAAGCAAAGAATGGTTAAGTAACGTACACAAAATCTCTCAGCTACTAAATAATAAAGCCAGGATTTGAACCCACAGTTTCCACTCTTAACCACTAACTTGTAATGCTTTTCAAACTAAGTAAGAATGGTCAAGAACTCAGTTTTAGAAGTTTAGAGCATCAAATGGACCAGGATACAAACTTTGGCTCTGACCTTGACCTTGCTCAACCAGGCTGAACCTCAATTTCCTCAAATGTAAAATGAGCACAAGAATAGTATTTTGCCCTATCTACTGTTGGGTTGATTTTAAAACTATACATATCTGCTATAATCTACAACTGCACTGCAGGAGTGTGGTGGCCTTGTGAGGCTTTTAGATTTGAATTACTGCTGCCACCTCGATAATCTCAACGCTCACAGAGAATTTCCTGGAGAATATGTAGGGTATCTCCTTTAGATTTGGTGGAGCCAGATTATCAAAGGCTGTGCACTTGAACTCCTTTTATTGGACACTGACTTTCCCTCAAACTATCCTACTTGCTTCATTGCCCTTGGGTGTGGGGCCCTCACTGTGTACCTGAGATGATTGGGTTTCTTGTGGGCGTTGGTGGTGGACACCCTGAATGTGATTCAGTGTCCCTTACATGAGGGTCATAGGGACACTCCTCTAACACGCGTATTGTCTTCATCACAGGCACAATGCTGAAAGGAGGGGAACTGTTTTGATCTTTAATTGCTGTTATTTCTTAGGCAGGAAATAGTGCTTGTTTGGGAAAAGATTTTGATAAGCTGCGAGGCATGGGAGTAGGGACCCAAGATCTGTGTGTTCCCTTAAGTCAAGCAACTCAAGATGAGTCACAGACTGCTCTACCTGAGATAAGGAGAGGAAGTTGACCCCTGAGAAGGAGGAGAGGAAATTCAGGGAAGCCAGGTGAGAAGTGGGAAGGGATCCCTGTGAGATGGTGGGTGTGGTGAAGGCCAGTGGCAGAGGTGCTATATTAATTTCTAGGGCTGCCACAATAAAGTACTGCAGGCTGGGTGGCTTAAACAACAGAAATTTAATTTTTTCACAGTTCTGGAGGCTAGAAGTCTGAGATCAAGGTGTCAGCAGGGTTGATTTCCTTGTCCTGTGGGTGGCTGCCTTCTCCCTGTGTCCTCACATGGTCTTGCCTCTGTACATGCCTGTGTCCTAATCTCCTCTTCTCATAAGGACACCAGTCATATTGGATTAGGGCCCATCCTAATGACATCATTTTTAACTTCATCTTTTTTTTTTGGTGGGGGGGGTGGGGGGCAGTACGCGGGCCTCTCACCGTTGTGGCCTCTCCCGTTGCGGAGCACAGGCTCCAGACACGCAGGCTCAGCGGCCATGGCTCACGGGCCCAGCTGCTCTGTGGTATGTGGGATCTTCCCGGACCGGGGCACGAACCCGTGTCCCCTGCATCGTCAGGCGGACTCTCAACCACTGCGCCACCAGGGAAGCCCTAACTTCATCTTTAATGACCCTATCTCTAGGGACTTCCCTGGCAGTCCAGTGGTTAAGACTTCACGCTCCCAATGCAGGGGGTCTTGGTTCGATCCCTGGTCTGGGAATTAGATCCCGCATGCCGCAACTAAGACCTGAAGCAGCCTAAATAAATAAAGACCCTATCTCTAAACACAGTCACATTCTGAGGGACTGGGGGGTTAGGACTTCAACATATAAGTTTTGCGGGGGAGCAAAATTCAACCTATAATAGGAGCCAAAGGACATTTGAAGACCACCCCCCATTCTCCCAACCATGTCCTCCTGTGTAAATCTTCACTAGCTGCTTTGTGTGAGCGGAATCTTTTGTAGAGGTCAAAGTAAAGGTAAGCCTCACATCTGGGAGCCATGTGGTGTGGAAGAGAGGTACCCCTTGTGGGATCAAGAACTGTGAGAAAGGAAGCCTCCAGGGAAACAGAAGGAAACTTGGGACATTCTTTGGACCTCCCCGGGGCCTGGAGACCTCGGCTAGCATCTGGTTTGTATCACTGATCATGTTTCCTTCTCGGCTTTCATCGTCAGGAAACTCAGAGTCATATTGGAGGTCCCTTATAAGAAATGTTCGGGAACTTATACAGAGTCACTCTCCAAGGTGTATCCTACTACTTGGCCTTCATTTTCTCTTGCCCCTCTATGGTGAACCTTTCTTGTCTTTGTCTACCCTGCATCCCTTCCTTTGAAGCATTTCACTCCCTTCCATATAGTCCCTTCAAAGCTGCCAATCATAGCTCCCGATGGGGAGTCTTCCCCTACACCCTACTGAGCAGTGGCCTTAGAAACCCCTAGACAAGGGGGTCCTTGCAATTAGTAGGAAAGGGAGCAGTTGGTTTGGCTGGACCAGACACTGACTGCGTTGCCTGGGCCGTCCCTCTTTCTGCCCTGCAGAGCGTGGAGCACCCTAGGAGTGCTCTGCATGGTTTTTCCTTTTCTCTGTTACCAAATGGGAGACTTATTGCAGTGTTTCCGTTGTCTCTTTGTCACTGGGTGCTGGGTATATTGGAGGTGGTGGTGATGGTGGTTACACTTATCTTTTAGCTATAGGCTAATCCATGAAAGGCCGCTTTGGAACCTGATGGGAGAGGAAAACCCATCAACCAGAAATTCTGGTCTTGAGACTGAATGTGGCAACTAAACCTGATCTTGGTTTTTAGTGTTTGTTTATAGAGGGGTATTTATGGGAAGAAGGATGATTTTGTTTGTCAAGCTTCCTTCCCAGGAAGGACCATTTTTCTGACCCCACATGGTCTTGAAGGGTCTAGGAGTCAAGACACTCCCATCCCTATTTCCATCTCCACAAAGACGGAACCTAGCCCAGGCTGGTCAATCAGAGAACCCCATCTGTCTATCTATAGCGATTGGTTCAATTATGGACACATGACCTAAGCAAGGCCAATCATGATTGACAGATGAGCATTAGATAAGAGAGGTCCTCTTTACCCAGAGAAAGCTGAGGAAGTAAAAGCAGCTTCAAAGTCAGCATTTTCTGAAAGGTTCTCCAGTCATTCTACCATCAGAGGTTTTTCCCTAGCAGTGTCACCTTGTAAAAGTTTGGAATCACAGACCATCAATTTTTCTTTGACCCATGACATGAGTTATTTAATTGATATGTTTTAATTTACAAATCTATAGATTTTTTGTTGCTACTGACTGAATTCATTGTTTTTGTTAGAGAATGAGATCTGTATGAATCTGTATGTGATAAGTGTGTTCAGTTCTTTGAACATTATTTAGACTTGCTTTATGTACTAGTGTGTGGTCAAGTTTTGTAAAACATATCTTGGGTGCTTGGAAAAAACGTTTTCCTAAATTGATTAGTGCAGAGTTCTATGTAAGTCAAGGATTTTTGCGTTGTGCAAAGCATCAATATTCCTACTGATTTTTATTTGGTATTTTTATCTACTTAGTCTGTAAATTACAAAGAGGTGTATTAAAATCTCCTATTATGATGACAGAGAAGTCAATTTCTCCTTGTTATTCTAATTTTTGTTTGCTATTTTTTTAAAAACAACAACTTTTTTAGAGCAGTTTTAAGTTCACAGATAAATTGAGCAGAAGGTACAGAGATTTCCTGTCTACCCACTGTCCCCATACATGCATAGCCTCCTCCACTATCAATATCCCCCACCAGAGTAGTACATTTGTTACAACTGATGAATTTACATTGACACATCATCACTCAAGGTCCATAGTTTACATTAGTGCACACTTGGTGTTGTATGTTCTATGGGTTTGGGCAAATGTATAATGATATGTACCCACCGTTATAGTATCATACAGGATTGTTTCACTGTCCTGAAAATCCTCTGTTCTCTACCTGTTCATACCTCCATCAATGCTAATCCCTGGCAACCACTGATTTTTTATTAATTAATTAATTATTGGCTGCATTGGGTCTTTGTTGATGTGCGTGGGCTTTCTCTAGTTGTGGCGAGCGGGGGCTACTCTTTGTTGTGGTGCGCGGACTTCTCACTGTGGTGGCTTCTCTTGTTGCGAGCATGGGCTGTAGGGTGTGCAGGCCTCAGTAGTTGTGGCTCACGGGCTCTAGTGCTCAGGCTCAGTAGCTGTGGTGCACAGGCTTAGTTGCTCCGCAGCATGTGGGATCTTCCTGGACCAGGGCTCAAACCCATGTCCCCTGCACTGGCAGGCGGATTCTTAACCACCAGCAAAGTCCAGCCACTGATCTTCTTACTGGCTCCATAGTTTTGCCTTTTCCAGAATGTCATAAATTTGGAATCATACAGTATGTAACCTTTTCAGATTGGCTTCTTTCACTTAGTAATGTACACTTAAGGTTGCGCCATGTGTGAACGTAAATCTTCCACTCCTTTGGGTAAGTACCAAGGAACACAACTGCTGGATCCCGTGGTAAAACTATGTTTACATTTTGTAAGAAACCACCTAGCTCTTTTCCAAAGTGGCAGCTGTATTTGGAATTCTCACCAGCAGTGTATGAAGAGTTTCTGTTGCCCAACAACCTTGCCAGCATTTAGTGTTGTCAGTGTTCTGGATTTTGAACATTTTAATGTATGTCCAGGAGTATCTCGTTGTTGTTTTAATTTGCATTTCCCTGATGACTTATGATGTGAAGCATCTTTTCATATTTTTATTTGACATCTGTATTTCTTCTTTGGTGAGGTGTCTGTTAAGGTCTTTGACCCATTTTTTTAAATTAATTTTTATTGGAGTATAGTTACTTTACAATGTTGTGTTAGTTTCTGCTGTACTCTCTGACCCATTTTAAAATCAGGTTATTTTCTTACTGTTGAGTTTTAAGAGCTCTTTGTATATTTTGAATAATAGTCCCTTATCAGATGTGTCTTTTGCGAATAGGTACTTTCAGTCTGTGAGTTGTCTTTTCATTCTCTTGACAGTGACTTTCCAAGAGCAGAAAGTTTTACCTTTAATGAAGTCCAGCTTAACAATTTTTTCTTTCATGTGTGTCATGCCTTTGCTGTCATATCTAAAACGTCACCACCAAATCCAGGGTCATCTAGATTTTCTCCTATGGTATTTTCTAGAAGTTTCATAGTTTTGCATTTAACATTTAGGTCTATGATATAATTTTGGGTTAATTTTTGTAAAAAGTGTAAGGGCTATGTCTACATTCATTTTTTTTTTTTTTTTGCATGTGCATGTCCAATTGTTCCAGCACCATTTGATGAAGAGACTGTTTTTTTCTCCACTGTATTGCCTTTGCTCCTTGTCAAAGACCAGTTGACTATATTTATGTGGTCTATTTTTGGGCTCTCTATTCTGTTCCGTTGATCTATTTGTCTGTTCTTTGGCCAATACAACATTGTCTTGATTATTGTAGCTTCATAGTAAGACTCAAAGTTGGGTAGTATCAGTTCTCCAACTTTGTTCTCTTTCAATATTATGTTGGCTATTCTTTTGCCTTTCCGTAAAAACGTTAGAATCAACTTGTCAATATCTACAAAATAACTTTCTGGGATTTTGACCGAGATTGCACTGAAACTGTAGATTAAATTGGGAAGGACTAACATCTTGACAATCTTGAGTCTTCCTATCCACGAACATGGAATAACCTCTTCTTTAGTTCTTCTGTGATTTCTTTCAACAGAGTTTTGTAGTTTTCCTTGTACATATGTTCTTGTACATATTTTGTTAAATTTATACCTAAGTATTTCATTTCGGAAAATGATAATGTAAATGGTATTATATTTTTAATTTCACATTTTACTTGTTCATTTTTGGTATATGGGAAAGCAATTAACTTTTGTATATTAACCTTGTATCTTGCAAACTTGCTATAATCTCCTATAGTTCCAGGAGGTTTTTTTTTTTATTCTTTTGAATATTCTACATAGATAATCATGTCATCTTTGAACAAAAACAGTTTTATTTCTTCCTCTCAAACAGTATACCTTTCATTTCCTTTTATTATCTTATTGCATTAGCTAGAATTTCTAGCATGATGCTGAAAAAGGGCAGTGAAAGAGGACATCCTACCTTGTTTCTGATTCTAGGGGGAAAGATTCTAATTTCTCACCATTAAGTGTGACATGATATTTTTTTCTCAGGGTGAGGAATTTGCCTGTATTTCTAGTTCACTCAGAGTTTTTATCATGAGTGGGTGTTGGATTTTGTCAAATGCTTTTTCTGCATCTATTGATATGATTTTTCTTCTTTAGCCTGTTGATGTGATGGGTTACATTAATTGATTTTCAAATGCTGAACCAGCCTTGCATAGCTGGGATAAATCTCACTTGGTTATAGTGTATAATTGTTTTTATACATTGTTGTATTCAATTTGCTAATGTTTTGTTGAAGATTTTTGCATCTGTATTCATGAGAGATATTAGTCTATAGTTTACTTTTCTTGTAATGTTTTTGTCTGACTTTGGTATTAGGGTGATACTGGCCTTATAGAATGAGTTAGGAAGTATTCCCTCTGTTTGTATCTTCTGAAAGAGATTGTATATAGAATTGATAAAAATTTCTTCCTTAAATGTTTGATGGAATTCACCAGTGAACCCTCTGGGTCTGGTGCCTTCTGTTTTGGAAGGTTACTAATTATCAATTCAATTTCTTTATAAATATAGGCCTATTTAGATTGTCTATTTCTTCTTCTGCCTTTTGTTATTTTAAATGAGCATATTGTGTCTTTCAAGGAACTGGTCCGGTTCATCTGTGTTATCAAATTTGTGGGCATAGAGTTGTTCATAGGATTCCTTTATTATCTTTTTAACGTCCAAAGGATCTGTAATGATGTGTTTTCATCTCTCTTCTTACAGTGCTCATCTGTTCTTGCATGCAGAATATTTTATCCTTAGAGACCTTAGCATATTAATCATAGTTATTTTAAGTTCCCTGTCTGATAATTCCAACATCCAAAGTCTGGTTCGAATGCTTGATCTATCTCTTCAAACTGTTTCTTTTTCCTTGCAATTTTTTCTTTTTTTAAAGAAATTATTTAATTATTTATTTACTTATTTTTAGCTGTGTTGGGTCTTCGTTTCTCTGCGAGGGCTTTCTCTAGTTGCGGCGAGCGGGGGCCACTCTTCATCGCGGTGCGCGCGCCTCTCACTGTCGCGGCCTCTCTTGTTGCGGAGCACAGGCTCCAGACGCGCAGGCTCAGTAGTTGTGGCTCACGGGCCTAGTTGCTCCGTGGCATGTGGGATCTTCCCAGACCAGGGCTCGAACCCATGTCCCCTGCATTGGCAGGCAGATCCTCAACCACTGTGCCACCAGGGAAGCCCTCCTTGTAATTTTTTCTTGATAGCTGGGCATGATGTAATGGGTAAATGGATCAGTTGTAAACAGGACTTTAGTGATGTGCTGGCAAGTATAAGGAAAGGGGCAGCATTCTATATAGCCCTATGATTAGATCTCAGTCTTTTGGTGAGCCTACGTCTCTGGACTATGAACTTCACAGTGTTTTCAGTTTTTTTCTGCCCCTTAGGTGGGACAGGAAGAGTAGAGTGGGCTGGAATTGGGTATTTCCCTTCCTCCAGGTCAGTTAGATTTCTGATAAAACCCAGCAGGTTAGGCTTTGGTTAACTAGTTTCTTCTAAGGGCAGACCTTGTTAAGAAGAACAGAGTGTCTTGTATATTTAAAAGTAGTTCCTCCCCCGTCCCACACCCTGCTCAGAGCACAAGGGGATTTTTTTTTTCTTGATATTTACTGTGAGAACAGGGTAGAGCTCCTAGAGATAAAACTCACAAAGCACACTCTTGCCCCTCCCCCCATAATTTTTAACTCTCAAATTTGTCCAGCAATTCATCAATTATAAGTTTGCCCTGCCCCACGCTGCTTCCTGCATAGACTTCTGCTCTGGTATGTTGTGATTCTCTTTAACCACTTATCTGTTTCTCCAACTTGGGGACCAGAAGTTTCTCCTGTGACCTTACTTCTCTCACAGATCTAAAAAGAATTGTTAATTTTTCAGTTTGTCCAGCTTTTTACTTGCTGTTAGGATGGAGTGGTGACTTCCAAGCTCCTTATATGCAGAAACTGGAAATCGCTCTCTATATTTGGAAGATGTGTTAGTAGATATTTGAAAGTCTGGAATTATTAAATCTTCCTGTGAAATAAATTTTGTATCAATATGTGTAACTCTTCATAACTAGTAATATTTTAAACCTTAAAGTCTATTTCATTTATGATCAGTCTAGCTGCCCCAGCTTTCTTTCAATAGAATTTGCCTGATATATCATTTTCCATGCTTTTAATTTCAACCTTTATTATTCTTATGTTTTACCCTTGAGCTTAAAGACAACATATAGCTGTAATATAAAAAGAATCAAGCTGTTAATCTTTGTCTTTCAACTGGAGATTTTTGCCCATTTACATTTATTACAGATTAAAAAAAAATTTTTTTGGCCATCTTGCATGGCATGTGGGATCTTAGTTCCCAACCAGGGATCGAACCAGCACTCCCTGCAGTGGAAGTGTGGAGTCTTAACCACTGGACTGCCAGGGAAGTCCTTATTACAGATATATTTGAATGAATTTTCTTTTCTCCTTTTATGCTATTTATGTTACTTTTATTTTTTCTTATTTTCCATCCTTTTCTTTTTTACATCTTTATTGGATTATAATTGCTTTACAATGGTGTGTTAGTTTCTGCTTTATAACAAAGTGAATCAGTTATACATATACATATGTTCCCATATCTCTTCCCTCTTGTGTCTCCCTCCCTCCCACCCTCCCTATCCCACCCCTCTAGGTGGTCAGAAAGCAATGAGCTGATCTCCCTGTACTATGCAGCTGCTTCCCACTAGCTATCTACCTTACATTTGGTAGTGTATATATGTCCATGCCTCTCTCTCGCTTTGTCACAGCTTACTCTTCCCCCTCCCCATATCCTCAAGTCCATTCTCTAGTAGGTCTCTGTCTTTATTCCTGTCTTACCCCTAGGTTCTTCATGACATTTTTTTTCTTAAATTCCATATATATGTGTTAGCATACGGTATTTGTCTTTCTCTTTCTGACTTACTTCACTCTGTATGACAGACTCTAGGTCCATCCACCTCATTACAAATAGCTCAGTTTTGTTTCTTTTTATGGCTGGGTAATATTCCATTGTATATATGTGCCACATCTTCTTTATCCATTCATCCGATGATGGACACTTAGGTTGTTTCCATCTCCAGGCTATTGTAAATAGAGCTGCAGTGAACATTTTGGTACATGACTCTTTTTGAATTATGGTTTTCTCAGGGTATATGCCCAGTAGTGGGATTGCTGGGTCATCTGGTAGTTCTATTTGTAGTTTTTTAAGGAACCTCCATACTGTTCTCCATAGTGGCTGTACCAATTCACATTCCCACCAGCAGTGCAAGAGTGTTCCCTTTTCTCCACACCCTCTCCAGCATTTATTGTTTCTAGATTTTTTTTCTTTTTTGCGGTACACAGGCCTCTCACTGCTGCAGCCTCTTCCGTTGCGGAGCACAGGCTCCGGACGCACAGGCTCAGCGATGGCTCACAGACCCAGCCGCTCCACAACATGTGGGATCTTCCCGGACCGGGTCACGAACCCATGTCTCCTGCATCGGCAGGCGGACTCTCAACCACTGCACCACCAGGGAAGCCCCTGTTTCTAGATTTTTTGAAGATGGCCATTCTGACTGGTGTGAGATGATATCTCATTGTAGTTTTGATTTGCATTTCTCTAATGATTAATGATGTTGAGCATTCTTTCATGTGTTTGTTGGCAGTCCGTATATCTTCTTTGGAGAAATGTCTATTTAGGTCTTCTGCCCATTTTTGGACTGGGTTGTTTTTTTGATATTGAGCTGCATGAGCTGCTTATAAATTTTGGAGATTAATCCTTTGTCAGTTGCTTCATTTGCAAGTATTTTCTCCCATTCTGGGAGTTGTCTTTTGGTCTTGTTTATGGTTTCCTTTGCTGTGCAAAAGCTTTGAAGTTTCATTAGGTCCCATTTGTTTATTTTTGTTTTTAATTTCTATTTCTCTAGGAGGTGGGTCAAAAAGGATCTTGCTGTGACTTATGTCATAGAGTGTTCTGCCTATGTTTTCCTCTAGGAGTTTGATAGTGTCTTGCCTTACATTTAGGTCTTTAATCCATTTTGAGCTTATTTTTGTGTATGGTGTTAGGGAGTGATCTAATCTCATACTTTTACATGTACCAGTCCAGTTTTCCCAGCACCACTTATTGAAGAGGCTGTCCTTTCTCCACTGTACATTCCTGCCTCCTTTATCAAAGATAAGGTGACCATATGTGCGTGGGTTTATCTCTGGGCTTTCTATCCTTTTCCATTGATCTATCTTTCTGTTTTTGTGCCAGTACCATACTGTCTTGATTACTGTAGCTTTGTAGTATAGTCTGAAGTCAGGGAGTCTGATTCCTCCAGCTCTGTTTTTCGTTCTCAAGATTGCTTTGGCTATTCGGGGTCTTTTGTGTTTCCATACAAATTGTGAAATATTTTGTTCTAGTTCTGTGAAAAATGCCAGTGGTAGTTTGATAGGGATTGCATTGAATCTGTAGATTGCTTTGGGTAGTAGAGTCATTTTCACAATGTTGATTCTTCCAATCCAAGAACATGGTATATCTCTCCATCCTTTCTTGACTCCACTTTAACTGATTGGATTTTTCCCTCTCTTTCCATTTGTTTTTCTTACTATTTTTTAAATGGCTATTTGAGAAATTTTAACACAAATATTTAACAAAGTCCAAAGTTAGTATGCATGCTAGTTTGGGTTGCCTCAGAAGCAGAACTTGAGGTAAGAATTTGGGTAAAATAGTTTATTGGGGAGATGGCTTGAGTAAACACTGATAAAGGAAAAGGGAGATGAGACAGGGAAGGGAAGGACACTAATCAAGGGTCTCTATTTTTGTTACCAACGTGGCCAACTAGAGCTAAACCCCAATAGGAAGCTCAAGGAGACAGTGTAGAATGTGTGCCAAGAAATGCAGGAGCTGGAGTATTTCTCAGCTAACTCCTATCAGTTCCTAGTTGAGGGCTTCTTTTGGAGACATTAATTCCTCAGCACTTCCAGCTTGTCCTGCCCATGTACAGGGGAGCTGTAATGGCCAGAAGAAGCCCTCAGGAAAAGGTTCAAATGTTTCCAGTTATAAGTTAAGCTAGAGTCCAGAAATGGTAAAGCCCAAGGCTATACAGGCAGGGCATTGATAGCACCTGCACAGTTACTATCTTTACCTTCCTTCCCAAAATACAAAGGCCTTAGAATGCTTTAACTCAAACTACTCTCTCCCAAATTATATGCTATCGCTGTCCAGAATTTTAGTTCTTTTTAACCACACATATTAGAGATGACGATGATGATGATTTTACATGGTCGAGTGTGTATTTAGATTTCTCCATATGGTTATAATTTTTATTGCTCATTTTTCATTTCTAACACCTTTGATTGTTCTTCTGAGGTCGTTTTTATTTTTCCTGAAGTATATCTTCTGAACTTCTATCAGTCAAGGGTCTGTGGGTATAAGTCCTGTCTGAAATGTCTTTATTTTGCTCTTGTTTTCAAATGAGAATTTCCCCGGATATAAAATTCTACACTGACAGTTATTTTCTCTTCATGTTTTGAAGATATCATTGAACTGTTTATTGGCCTCTGTTTGTGTATTGAGAAGAGAACTGAATTCCCAATTCAGTTTGTCATGCTTGAATGTAGTCACATGACCACACCTAGCTATAAGTGAGGCTGGGAATTACAGAACTTTAGTAGGTTGAATTACCTTCCCATGTATTTATTTATTTGCTTTTTTGTTTGTTTGTTTGTTTGACTAGCAGAAAGACAACCTTCCTGTTTAATCATGCAGTTTGAAGATATCCTACTATTCCAATACTGATAAATCACTCACAGCTATGTCACACTAGGAGGAAACAGCTGACCCACTGGCTCTTTGTACACCCGAGATGAATGTGTCTTTAAGACAGAAAGGACCCCCAGTCGGCCCCACCCCCTCCTCCAAGCAGTGTGTGCAGAGGACCTGATCACAACAGCCAGCCAAGGGGAGAACTCTGGGAATTAGCAAAAACCGGACACAATCTCATCAAGTTAACACAGGGCGGTTAGCACTGGGTTGGAAATTACTCAGACACACAGAGCCAGATCAAGTGACAACTGTCAGATGAGATCGTTTCAGTGAGGATTAAGAGGTAAGCTTCTTAGAACTGATTTTTTTTTTCCAATCCCTGGCTGAGTATTATGGTCTGGGGAGAAAACAGCAACCACTGATCACCACCGTGCGTGTGGGAAAGGCCCACTTTTGCATTCCTGACACCAACTGGCAGGAAGGCTGACTCCACAGGGCTCCACTAACCTGTGGCAAGTCAAGGACAGGTCCAGCCCAACCAGAATTTGGTATACATTCATCTATCTGTACTTCTGAACATTAAATTAGCTGGTGGAATAATCACTATTTCCTGTCAACCTCCCAAATTTAAAGGCTGGATACATTTCAGGAATGACAGGTTAATAACTTGGCAGTTCAAGTGATTATTAACTCCAGTGTCCACAGATTGATTTGCTTATTGTGTTTTGTTTTGTTTTGTGGCCTCTCCCGTTGCGGAGCACAGGCTCCGGACGCGCAGGCCCAGCGGCCACGGCTCACGGGCCCAGCCGCTCCGCAGCATGCGGGACCCTCCCAGACCGGGGCACGAACCCGCGTCCCCCGCCTCGGCAGGCGGACTCTCAACCACTGCGCCACCAGGGAAGCCCGCTTATTGTGTATTTTGTTGAACTTCCTCAAAGGATTTTCCTTGTCAGACCAGGTGCCATGATTAACGGCATCTGTGCCTCATTTAGGAGACGCGCACCATATTTCTCAGCTCTACCCCACGCTCAACATTTCAGAACTAAGGAAGGAAAATTACAGCATCAAAAGGGATTAAAACAAGCGATTTGCTGTTGGAGCCTTTCAAAAAGATCTGGAACACCTATGATTCAGCAAATGGAGAATAACTTTAAGAAATAAAAAATCATTTAGTTGCCAGGGCAATGTGCTCCATAAAAGGAAACACTCTATGGAAACCCATTTCCTAAAGGGTACCTCCAGGTAATGAAGGTTTAATATATGCTCTTCCATTCCCGTGTTCATATGCCATTTTTATATTCCGACTCGGGCCTGTCTACTACTTCTTTCCATGCCCTTTGTGGGGTTAGATTAGAGAGGTAGGGTGTTAATAGGGGACTTGATGAAGATTGAAGACCCACTTTCTCCCCCTGGAGACCAGCCTGATTTGAACAAATCGAGGAGAACAAAGCAGCCCTTCTGTGTCCTTGGAAGGAAACCTGTTCTGTGTCCGTTTCTGCAGCCAGGTCTGCTCCTCCCAGGGAGGGATGGGGGGTCGTCCACAGGGATCCCGGCTCGGCGAGGACACGGCTCCTGCGCCATCTGGGCCCACCCGCGTCACTCCACACGTGCACCACCTTCATCAGTGCTGCTGGATGGCTGAGTATGGGTTGGAGCCTGGGCTGGAAGGCAGTGAGCTGCCGCTGGGGGCCTACAGGACGTGCAGGTTGAGCTGTTGACTGGCCAGGCTGGTGTCCCCTGTCCCCAATTCCTCACTGTTTTCCTCCTTCTGGCTGCTCTGCTGCTCAGGACACTCAAAGTGGACATAGCGGAACACCTTGTTTGCAGTGTTGTGTGTTCCAACGATTCGGATGAAGGAGGTTGGCTGTCTTTCAAA
This sequence comes from Aethalodelphis obliquidens, assembly GCF_003676395.1. NCBI lineage: Eukaryota > Metazoa > Chordata > Mammalia > Artiodactyla > Delphinidae > Aethalodelphis > Aethalodelphis obliquidens. The sequence goes on from NW_020837979.1 coordinate 13,687,267, forward strand.
AGTTACTGATTGCCAGGATTTGCAGGTGACTTTAGTTCTTTCCGCTACCGTGGTTCACTGCTGCTGGTTGGTGGAAACCTCAACATAATAGCTGTAGCTCTGATCTTCACAGTCCCACAGTAATAACCACATTGACCCAATCATGTATGGCTGTGACAGTTGAACCCCGATTGTACCACTTCCCAGCTGATGACATGTATAGCCAGAATCCCAATCAGAGCTCTTGGTGTCCTCGTTCAGCAAGGTATTTTGGCCCCGACTGACCCCTTCAATCACACTGGCACAATCAGCAATTGTTGCAACGTTCTCCATGGGCACTATCAGCCCCTCCTCCAGAGTGAAGGTTTTGTTTGTAAACATACGTTCAAGAGCCACAATGTGAAAACTCTTATTCACTGTGTTATGAGTCCCAACTATCTGAATATACCTGTTGACGTGGGCTGGAAGATATAACTTTTGCCAAGAACGACCCAGATATTGTGAACGATCAATTACCCTGATCCAATCAAGTTCATCCATTGACACTTCAATGGAATATGAATGAGACCGGCTATCCCGGTCCAACAGGAATATCCGAATATGATTGCTAATGGATGGCTGACACGGCTTAATCTCGAAGCCAGAACGGCCGTCATTATCAGTCAGATGCCTAGAAAATCCATGATCCAAATCATAATCTTGGGTGTCACCATCTGATAAGACAGACTTCATCTGCCCTTTTTCCATCTGGGCTGCATACTTCATAGTTGCAATGTCCTCTTCTGGTATGAGCATGCCTCTATAATTGAGGTCCATGTCCCGGCTCTCTGATTGAACTTTAATAGTATCTGGAACGGCATCAGGGGACAACAGTCCCAAAGGCCTCACATCATTCAGAAGTTCAGTGAGGCTCATCAAAGGCAAACACACAGCCTGCGTGATTTCAGCATGATTCTCCTTTGAATTATGCTTACACAAGTTTAACAAGGCTAGGAAAATATCTTTTTCGGGAGATGCAAATGAATCTTTTTTTTTTTTTTTTTTTTTGCGGTATGCGTGCCTCTCACTGTTGTGGCCTCTCCCGCTGCAGAGCACAGGCTCCGGACGCGCAGGCTCAGCGGCCATGGCTCACGGGCCCAGCCGCTCCGCGGCATGTGGGATCTTCCCGGACCGGGGCACGAACCCGTGTCCCCTGCATCGGCAGGCGGACTCCCAACCACTGCGCCACCAGGGAAGCCCCCAAATGAATCTTTTAATACGACGTTTAAAAGTGCTGTTTTAGAAAGGGAGAGGAAGGCTTGGCTTGAGAACACCTCCTGAACATTTCTGTCCACAAATATGCTGCACATGCAAGTTAACTTGGGAAGTGAGTAGAGACTGGAAACATCAAAAGTCATACAGACATTCTGCATGTTAAGTATGGTGCAGAGGTACTCAGAGGTAGAGTCCTCCAGCTCTGGAAATCCATATTATAGCCAGGCTCAAAAAGTCTAGCAGCACCTCCTCCTTCTTTTTTTTTTTTTTTTTTTTTTTGCTGTACGCGGGCCTCTCACTGTTGTGGCCTCTCCCGTTGCGGAGCACAGGCTCCGGACGCACAGGCTCAGCAGCCATGGCTCACGGGCCCAGCCGCTCCGCGGCATGTGGGATCTTCCCAGACCGGGGCACGAACCCGTGTCCCCTGCATCGGCAGGCGGACTCTCAACCACTGCGCCACCAGGGAAGCCCACCTCTTCCTTCTTATCTGTCAGCCTCGCCTGCCTAGTGTATTGAATAGATATATGGAAGTAGCATTGCGACTTCTGCAGTGGTGTCCTGGAGAGGGATTTTGACTTCAGGCTGAGATTGTCACATTCCACCATATAGTAATGCTCCAAAATATTGGCACCTGACTGCTAAAATTACCCTGTGGGCAAGAAAACATTTCTTTTCCACAACAAATGTGACATGGCCATATTCCTCCCCAATCAACAGGGCACAAATATTTTCAGAAATATGTGCACATGGTCAATTTCCCCCACTTCAGCAAAGCGGCAAAGAGGGTGGCTGTTACTCATCTTGTAGAACAGTTGATAGTCGTGGATTCCCACGATGTTCCTCTGAGACCTCACCGCCCTCACAGACGCCTCTTCCACCCATTCCGCACCCCCATCGTAGCCACGGCCCCCTCCTCCGCCGTCCTCGCCGCCCCTGCCTACCTTCCCATTTAAATTTGTGGTTCTGACATAAGGAAAAGGAGGACAACGGCTCCTGGCATAGGCAAGTAGCAAATCTCTATCACAGTCTGTCTTTTGGCTGTTAAACATCCGTTTTATACTCCCTTCCCACATCTAGAACACACTCATCTTCCAAAAGAGAAACCTCAGATGTCTCACCCTCTGACATCTAGCTCGAAGTCCTTCTTTTCAGGCTCAGATGTGACTCTTCATGTTCCAGTGACCTATAAACTAAATGACAACCCATCTGCTAAACAACGATTGAGAATAGGTTTTAGTGGTTAAAACTCTCATTCAAAAAAAGGGGGGAATGGGCAGCATGCAGCCGTCACTGGTCTGTAGCAATCACCAAGTGCAGTTGAGTAGGATAGCGGAGACCTCCAGCCCTGGCAGTAGGGTCCGCTGCCTGGTTCACTGCCAAGTTCTCTGGGTCTTTTATCTCATCACCCCACTGCTTTGTAGCCCATGGTTTCCTTTCTCAAGGTCCAAGGTGGCTTCTGGAGCTCCAGCCCTCACACCTATGTACCAGTCAGTTGGATGGTACAAGGAAGGGAGAGACGCTATAGGACATAAAGGTCCTTTGTGGCTGTGGCTCAGTTTCTTCCCTGTCTCTCATCCTCCATGGCTGCATCTCTGTGGGCACTGGAAGGTCTGCTTCTCGGAGCCTCACTGTCTTCAGTCTGCTTCTGCTGGTGCAGGCTTGGGGTTCACAGTGTACTTTGGAGTGGGTTGAATTAACTCTCACAGGTTATATCAGGCCAGTCTTGGGATTTTTTTGGCAGTAAAGTTCCATTGAAAACTTAGTAGGCTTCCAGACTTTTTTGCTTTCACTTGGAACCAAGATTGTTTCTTTTAAGCCTGAAGACCATCATCTTTCAGTTACTGTCTCTGTGCTGTCCATCCTTCTCCCTTTGAAATACTCTATTTCATGGCTTCCAAGGCACAAATTTCTTTCTTTTCAGTTTTATTGAAATGTAACATATTTACATAAAAGGGTGCAATTTACAGTATACAGCTTGACAAATTTTCACAAACTGATCAACCCTATGTGACCGACACTCAGCTCAAAAAACAGAACACTACCCGGAGTATAAACCTTCTAGCTACTACTTGCCTCAAGGGTAACCACTATCCTGACTTCTAACATCATAGATTTGCTTTGTTTTGCCTACTTTTAAATTTATAAAAATTATATATAAATGAAATAATCAATATATGATTTTGTGTCTGGATTGTGTTGTTCAAAGCCCTAAATGTGGGTATCAACCATATTATTTTGTGTGGCCATAATTTGTTTATTCTTATTGTTGTGTAGTATTCTACTGTATGAATATACCAGGTTATTAATCTATTCCACTACTGATAGGCATTTTGAGGTAGTCACCAGTTTGGAGCTAGTACAAATAGTGCTGCTATGAATATCCTTGTATTTATATTTCAGTGAATTTATATACATATTTCTGTTAGGTATTGTCTCAGTTACCTATGGCTGCATGACAGTCTCATTTTAGTATACTCATTGATTCTGTGGGTAAGGAATTTGGATAAGACACAGAAGGTACAATTTGTACTCTGCTCTACCTTGTCTGGGGCCTCAGCTAGGAAAACACAAATGGCTGGGGGTGATTCAATGGCCAGGGGCTGGAATCTTGTGGGGACTTCTTCACTCACTTATCTGGTGTCTGGGCTGGGATAACTCAAAGACTGGGCTAAACTGGAACTAGACTTCAGGGTACTTGTCCACAGTCTTTCCATGTGGCTGAGGCTTCCTTACAGCATGGGGGCCTCATGTAGTCAGACTTCTTACCTGGAGACTGGGAGCTCTAAGAGAAAGTATTCTAGCAATTGAAATGGAAGCTGTAAGACCTTTTATGATCTGGCTTCAAAAGTCACACAGTGTCAGGACTTCCCTGGTGGTCCAGTGGGTAAGACTCTGTGCTCCCAATGCAGGGGGCCCGGGTTCGATCCCTGGTTGGGGAACTAGATCTCACATGCATGCCGCAACTAAGAAGTCCAAGTGACGCAACTAAAGATCCCGCACGCCACAACAAAAATCCCACTTGCTGCAACTAAGATCCGGTGCAGCCTAAATAAATAAATATTTTTTTAAAAAGTCACAGTGTCACCAACACCACACTTTATTGGTCAAAACAGTCATAAACCCTCCGTGATTCAAAGGCAGTGGATATAGACATCTGTTTTTTGATAAAAGGAGTGTCAAAGAGTTTGCAGCTGTGTTTTAAAACTGCCACATACCTCGGACTAGAATTTTGGGGTCTTAGGATATGCCTATGCTTAGCTTTTAGTACTGCCACCCAGTTATGTGGCATAGGTGTATCAATTTATTACATGAGCAATGTATGAGAGTCCTGGTTGCTCCGCACTTCTGCCAACACTTGATGTCACCTTTTTCATTTTAGCTACTCTGGTGGTTGTAAAGTAACAGCATGTTGTGATCTTAATTTGCATTTGCCTGACAACTAATGATGCAAGATTGAGTGGGCTGAATGGTGCACTCAAAAGACATCAGGTCCTAATTCCTGGAAGCTGTAAATATTATCTTATATAGTAAAGTGTTTGCAGATGTGATTAAATTAAGGATGAGATGAAGAGATTATCTTGGATTATCTAGTGGGCCCTAAGTGCTATAACAGGTATCTTCATAAGAGAGAGGCACAGAGGGGGAGGTGGAGGGAAGATGGAGGTAGAGATTGGAATGATGCAGCCTGAAGCCAAGGAATGCCAGCAACTACCAGAGACCAGAAAAGGCAAGGGATGGATTTTCCCTCAGAGCTTCCAGAAGGAGTGTGACCGTGCCAGTATCTTGATTTCAGACTTTTAGCCCCCAGAATTGTAAGAAAATAAATGTCTGTAGTTTTAAACCACCAAGGTTATGGGAATTTATTACAACAATCCCAGGAAACTAATATAAGAACATTTTCATTTATTTATTGGCCATTAGGATATTCTCTTTTATGAAGTGCCTATTCATATATGTTGCCTGTTTTTTGGGGGGTTGTCTGACATTTTATTTATTGATGTGAAGTGGTTCTTTTAATGTATTCTGGATATAAATTGAACTGATTTGAGTTCTCTGGGAAGCAGAGACCGAGGTGGAGTAAGTAGTATGAAAAGCTTATGGTGGAGTAGCACCAATGAAAGAAAAGGAGAGAAAGCAGGATTGGGAGGGGGCCATCAGACTACAGTGTAGACCTGAAGCTCTCTGACAGCCCAACAGGGAGCTCTGGAGCAAAGGCTGCCCATTAGAGGAGTCCCATGGTGGGATGGAAACAGCTAGGACCTTGTACGAATGCCTTGTTTACCTCTGGTTGAGGAACACCCTGCAAAGAACATGGTTGGTTATCAGTGCCTTTCTCAATCATTGGTCAAGAGCCACCACAAGAACATGACCTGGGCTCAAAAGCTGATGTGGACCTGAAGGAGCTAACAGCAGGAGGTTGTGAGTTAACCACACTCCTCACAGGTCTGCAGTGAGTCCTCTCTTGAAGAGGTATCTGAATTGTGCATCCCAGCCTGCCATGTGAGTCCTTTATTGTAAATATCTTCTCCCACTCTGTGCTTGCCTTTTCACACTTTTAATGGTGTCCTTTGATGAACAGAAGTCTTTGATCTGAACGTAGTCCAATGTATCATTTTTTTTCCTTTATAACTCGTTATTTTGTGTCATGGTGAGAAACATTTGCCTACCTCAAGTTTTATCCTAAAAGATTAGTTTTTTAACCTTTCACATTTAGACCTATAATTTACCTAGAACTGATTTTCATGAATGTGAGGTAGGGAGTCAAGATTTATTTTGTCTCTTGGGCTATTCAATTGCCTTAGAAAAGAACATCTTTTCCCCTTTTCCCCACTGTACTATTGCAGGTGTTGCCTTTGTCATCAATCAGGTGAACATATATGTTGATTTGCATTTCCCTTATGACTAATGATGTTGAGCATCTTTTCATGTGCTTATTGACCATTTGTATATCTTCTTTGGAGAAATGTCTATTCAGGTTCTTTGCCCATTTAAAAAATTGGGTTATTTATCATATTATTATTGGGTTTGTAGGATCTCTTTATATATTCTAGACACAAGTCATTTACCAAATATATTCTTGGCAAAAATTTTCTCCCATTGTGTCATTGTCTTCTTACTTTCTTGATCATGTCCTTTGAGGTACAAAAGTTTTAAATTTTGATAAAGTCTAATTTTTCTCTCTTTTTTTGTACCTGTGTTTTTAGTGTCATATCTAATTCAAGATCAGGAAGATTTACACCTATCTTTTCTTCTAAGAGCTTTATAGTTTAGGCTCTAATATTTCAGTCTTTGAGAATTTTGAGTTATGTTTTGTATATGGTGTGAGATAGGGGTCTAGACTGATTCTTTTGTATGTGAATATCCAGTTGTCCCAACACCATTTGCTGAAAAGATTTTTCTATTCCCCATTGAACTGCTTTGGCACTCTGGTTGAAAATCAATTGACTCTAAATGTGAGAGTTTATTTCTAGGCTTTAAATTCTATTCCATTGATATATATGTCTGTCCTTATGCCAGTACCACACAGCCTTGATTACTTTAGCTTTGTAGTAAGATTTTTAAAATTGAAATATAGTTGATGTACAATATTATGTTAGTTTCAGGTGTACTGTATAGTGACTTGACATTTGTATACATTATGAAAGGATCACCACGATAATTCGAGTAACCATTGGTCCCCACATAAAGTTATTACAATGTTATTGACCATATTCTTTATGCTGTATATTACATCCAGTGGATTATTTAGTTTATAACTGGAGGTTTGTATTTCTTAACCCCCTTCACCTATGTCACCCCCCCACCCCCAGCAACCACCCATTCGTTTTCTGTATCTATGAGTCTGTTTCAGTTTGTATTGTTTGTTCGTTTTGTTTTGTTTTTTAGATTCCAGAAATAAAGGAGATCATATGGTATTTCTCTTTCTCTATATGACTTATTTCACCTAGTGTAATATCCTCTAGGTCCACCGATGTTGCCATAAATAGCAAGATTTATTTTTTTCATGGCTGAGTGATATTTCATTGTATATATACACCATATCTTCTTTATCCATTCATCTATTGATAGACACTTAAGTTGCTTTCATATCTTGGCTTTGTAAATAATGCTGCAATGAACTTTGGTGTACATATATCTTCTCAAATTAGTGTTTTTGTTTTCTTTGGGTAAATACACAAAAGTGAAATTGCTGGATCATATGGCGGTTCTATTTTGAAGTTTTTGAGGAACCTCCATACTATTTTCCATAGTGGCTGCACCAATTTACACTCCCACCAACAGTGCATAAGGATTCCCCACATCCTTGCCAACACTTGTTACTTGTTGTCTTTTGGATGATAGCCATTCTGACAAGTGTGAGATGGTATATCATTCCGGTTGTTATTTGCATTTTCCTAATGATTAGTGATGTTGAGCATCTTTTCATGTGTCTGTTGGCCATCTGTATGTCTTCTTTAGAAAAATGTCTATTCAGGTCCTCTGCCCATTTTTAAATTGGGTTGTTTGTTTTTTTGATGTTGAGTTGTATGAGTTCTTTGTATATTTTGGGTATTAGCCCCTTATTTAGTATATCATTTGCAAATATCTTCTCTCATTCAATAGGTTGCCTTTTCACTTTGTTGATAGCTTCCTTCACTGTGCAAAAGGTTTTTAGTTTGATGTAGTCCCATTTGTTTAATTTTGCTTTTATTTCCCTTCAGTGAGGAGACAGATCCAAAAAAATGTTGCTAAGACTGATGTCAAAGAGCATATTGTCTATATTTTCTTCTAAAAGTTTTATGGTTTCATGTCTTACATTTAAGTCTTTAATCCATTTTGAGTTATTGTGTATATAGTGTGAGAAAGTAGTCCAGTTTGATTCTTTTGCATGTAGATGTCCAATTTTCCCATTTTTTGAAAAGACACCATTTAGTGAAGAGACTCTCTTTTCCATATTTTATATTCTTGCTTCTTTTTTGAGGAGGGGTTGCACCATGTGGCATGGGCTCAACCAGGGATGAAACCCACATGCCCTGCAGTGGAAGCATGGAGTCTTAACTGCTGGACTGCCAGGGAAATCCCTATTCTTGCTTCTTTTGTCATAGATTAATTGATTATATAAGTGTGTGTTTATTTCTAAGCTCTCTATTCTGTTCCATTGATCTATGTGTCTGTTTTTATGCTGGTATCGTACTGTTTTGATTCCCATAGCTTTGTAGTATAGTTTGAAATCAGGCAGCATAATACCTCCAGCTTTGTTCTTCTTTCTCAAGACTACTTTGGCTATTTGGGGTCTTTTAGAATTACTTGTTCTAGTTCTGTGAAAAATACCTTTGTTATTTTGATAGGGATTGAGTTGAATCTGTAGATTGCTTTAGGTAGTATGGTCATTTTAACAATATTAATTATTCTAATCCATGAGCTTGGTATATGTTTCCATTTGTTTGTGTCATTTTCAACTGAAGAAAGTCATCAATGCCTTATAGTTTTCAGAGTACAAGCCTTTTACCTATTTGGTTAGATTTATTCCTAGGTATTTTATTCTTTTTGATGCAATTATAAATAGAATTGTTTTCTCAATTTCTCTTTCTGATAGTTTGTCGTTAGTGTATAGAAATGCAATAGATTTCTGCATATTAATTTTGTATCCTGAAACTTTACTAAATTCATTGATGATATCTAGTAGTTTTCTGGTAGCATCTTTAGAATTTTCTATATATAGTATCATGTCATCTGCAGACAGTGGCAGTTTTACTTCTTCCTTTCCAATTTGGATTCCTTTTATTTCTTTTTCTTGTCTGATTGCTGTGGCTAGGACTTCTGATATTATGTTCAATAAAAGTAGTGCTAGTGGGTATCTTCGTCTTATTCCTGATCTTAAAGGAAATGCTTTCAACTTTTCATCATTGAACATGATGTTGGCTGTGGATTTGTCATATATGGCCTTTATTTTGTTCAGGTATGTTCCCTCTATACCCACTTTGTCGAGAGTTTTTATCATAAATAAACGTTGACTTTGTCAAAAGCCTTTTCTGCATTTATTGAGATGATCATTTAATTTTTATTCTTCAGTTTGTTAATATGATGTATCACAATGACTGATTTGTGGATATTAAACCATCCTTGCATCCCCAGGATAAATCCCACTTGATCATGGTGTATGAACCTTTTAACGTATTGTTCAATTCAGTTTTCCATTATTTTGTTGAGGATTTTTGCATCTATGTTCATCAGTGACATTGGTTTGTAATTTTCTTTTTGTGCTGTTTTTTCTGGTCTTGGTATCAGGGTGGTGCTGGCCTCATAGAATGAGTTCAGAAGCATTCTTTCCTGTACAATTTTCTGAAATAATTTGAGAAGCCTAGGGGTTAATTCTTCTTTGAATGTTTTGTTGAATTCACCCGTGAGGTCATCTGGTCCTGGACTTTTGTTTGCTTGAGATTTTTTAATTTAATTAATTAATTAATTAATTAAGGCTGTGTTGGGTCTTTGTTGCTGTGTGCAGGCTTTCTCTAATTGCAGCGAGTGGGGGCTACTCTTCGTTGCAGTGTGCAGACTTCTCATTGCGGTGGCTTCTCTTGTTGCGGAGCATGGGCTCTAGGCACACAGGCTTCAGTAGTTGTGGCATGCAGACTCAGTAGTTGTGGCTCACGGGCTCTAGAGCGCAGGATCAGTAGTTGTGGCACACAAGCTTAGTTGCTCCATGGCATGTGAGATCTTCCCAGACCAGGGCTCGAACCCATGTTCCCTGCATTGGCAGGCAGATTCTTAACCACTGCACCACCAGGGAAGCCCACTTGGAGATTTTTAAATTACTGATTCAATTTAATTACTGGTAATCTGCCTGTTCATATTTTTTATTTCTTCCAGATTCAGTCTTGGGAGATTGTACATTTACAAGAATTTATCCATTTCTTCTAGTTTGTCCATTTTATTGGCATATAATGGTTCATAGTCATCTCTTATTACATTTTGTATTTCTATGGTGTCAGTTGTAACTTCTCCTCTTTCATTTCTTTCTTTCTTTCTTTTTTTTTTTCCAGAGACATCAGTGGTTTAATGGATGGGGGAGCTTACACATCTGAAGCAAGGTCCTGGAGCAAAACCCCACCATGTGCAGCAGACAGTGGACAGGACACAGCGACAGTCTTTGCTCTCATTTCTGATTTTATTTATTTGGACCCTCTCTTTTTTCTTGATGAGTCTGGCTAAAGGTTTATCTTTTTTTTTTTTCAAAGAAGCAGCTCTTAGTTTCATTGATGTTTTCTATTGTTTTTCAGTCTCTATTTTATTTATTTCCACTCTATTATTTCTTTTCTTCTACTAACTTTGTGTTTTGTTTGTTCTTCTTTTCCTAATTCCTTAAGCTGTAAGATTAGGTTGCTATTTGAGGTTTTTCTTGTTTCCTGAGGTAGGCTTGTATCGCTATAAACCTCCCTCTTAGAAACACTTTTGCTGTATCCCATAGATTTTGGATTGTCTGTCTCCATTTTCATTTGTCTCCAGGTATTTAAATGTTTTTCTTTTTGATTTTTTCAATGACGCATTGGTTGTTTAGTAGCATATTAGATTCCACATGCTTGTGTTTTTTTTGCAGTTTTTATCTTGTAGTTGATCTCCAGTCTCATACAGTTGTGGTCAGAGAATACGCTTGATATCATTTCAATCTTTTAAAATATGAGACTTGTTTTGTGGCCTAGCATGTGAGCTATCCTGGAGAATGTTCCATGCACACTTGAAAAGAATGTGTATTCTGCTGGTTTTGATGGAATGTTCTATATATATATTAATTTCCATGGGTCTAATTTGTCATTAAAGCTAGTGTTTCCTTATTGGTTTTCTGTCTGGATATCCACTGATGTGAGGTGTTAAGTCCCCTACCATTATTGCATTACTTTCAATTTCTCCCTTTATGTTTGTTAAATTTGCTTTATGTATTTAAGTGATCCTATTTGGGGTCCATGTTTATTTCTAATCATTATATCTTCTTGTCGGATTAATCCCTTTATCATTATGTAATGTTTTTCTTTGTCTCTTGTTACAGTGTTTGTTTTAAACTCTATTTTCTCTGATATAAGTATTGTTCCCTCAGCTTTATTTTTCTTTTTTTGGTTGTGCTAACCAGCTTGCAGGATCTCAGTGCCCTGACCAGGGACTGAACCTGGCCCTGGCAGTGAAAGCCCAGGATCCTAATCTCTAGGTCATTAGAGAACTCCTTACCAGGTTTCTTTTTGTTTCTGTTTGCATGAAATACCTTTTTTCATCCCCTTTCAGTCTGTGTGTGTCTTTAGATCTGAAGTGAGTCTCTTGTAGGCAGCATATATATGGGTCTTGTTTTTGTATCCATTCAGCCACTGTATGTGATTGGAGTGTTTGGTCCATTTATATATATATATATATATATATATATTTTTTTTTTTTTTTTGCGGTACACGGGCCTGTCCCTGCTGTGGCCTCTCCCGCTGCAGAGCACAGGCTCCGGACGCGCAGGGTCAGCGGCCATGGCTCACAGGCCCAGCCGCTCCACGGTATGTGGGATCTTCCCGGAACGGGGCACGAACCCGTGTCCCCTGCATCTTTAGTGTTATGTTTGGATACCTTTCACTTTGTTGTGTGTATCTATTATAGGTTTTTGGTTCGTGGTTACAATGAGCTTTATAAATAACAACATGTGTGTATATGTGTGTGTATATATATATATATATATAAAATCATATATATGTTATTATTTTAAGTTGATGATCTCTTTTTTTAATAAATTTATTTATTTATTTATTTATATTTTAATTTTTTTTGGCTGCATTGGGTCTTCGTTACTGCACACGGGCTTTCTCTAGTTGCCGCGAGAGGAGCTACTCTTCGTTGTGGTGTGCAGGTTTCTCATTGCAGTGGCTTCTCTTGTTGCGGAGCATGGGTTCTCGGTGTGCAGGCTTTAGTAGTTGTGGCGCTCAGGCTCAGTAGTTGTAGCTCATGGGCTTTAGAGCGCAGGCTCAGTAGTTGTGGCGCACGGGCTTAGTTGCTCCACGGCATGTGCGATCTTCCCAGACCAGGGCTCAAACCCATGTCCCCTGAATTGGCAGGTGGATTCTTAACCACTGTGCCACTGGGGAAGTCCAAGTTGATGATCTCTTAAGTTTATTTTATTTTTTTTAACATCTTTTTTGGGGTATAATTGCTTTACAATGGTGTGTTAGTTTCTGATTTATAACAAAGTGAATCAGTTATACATATACATATGTTCCCATATCTCTTCCCTCTTTCGTCTCCCTCCCTCCCACCATCCCTATCCCACCCCTCTAGGTGGTCACAAAGCAACAGGCTGATCTCCCTGTGCTATGCGGCTGCTTCCCACTAGCTAGCTATTTTACGTTTGGTAGTGTATATATGTCCATGCCACTCTCTCACTTTGTCACAGCTTATCCTTCCCCCTCCCCATATCCTCAAGTCTATTTTCTAGTATGTTTTTGTCTTTATTCCCATCTTACCCCTATGTTCTTCATGACCTTTTTTTTTTCCTTAGGTTCCATATATATGTTTCAATGTTTACTCTAATGCTTCTGAGATCAACCTTTATTTATCTATTTGTTTGTAGCAATTTCCTGCCCCACTCAGCATATATCCTCTAAATATTTTTTTTTTTTTTTTTTTTTGCGGTACGCGGGCCTCTCACTGTCGTGGCCTCTCCTGTTGCGGAGCACAGGCTCCGGACGCGCAGGCTCAGCGGCCATGGCTCACGGGCCCAGCTGCTCTGCAGCATGTGGGATCTTCCCAAACTGAGACACAAACCCGTGTCCCCTGCATCGGCAGGTGGACTCTCAACCACTGCGCCACCAGGGAAGCCCTGTTTAATGTTTCTGACATCATATTTTACACCTTTTTGTTCCGTGTACCCCTTAACTACTTATTGTGAATATAGGTGATTTTACTACCTTTGTCTTTTAACCTTCCTACTAGCTTTATAAGCAATTGATCTACTACCTTTACTGTATATTTTCCTTTACCAGTGATAATTTTTCCCTTCATAATTTTCATATTTCTAGTTGTGGCCTTTTCTTTTCCATGTAGAGAAGTCTCTTTAACATTTCTTATAAAGCTGGTTTAGTGGTGCTGAACTCTTTTAGCTTTTGCTTGTCTGTAAGACTATCTCTCCTTCAAATCTGAATGATAACCTTGCTGGGCAAAATGTTCTTACCTGTAGGTTTTCTCCTTTTATCACTTTGAATACATCATGCCACTCCCTTCTGGCCTGCAGAGTTTCTGCTGAAAAGTCAGCTGAGTCTTATGGGAGTTCCCTTGTATGTAACTAGTTGCTTTTCTCCTGCTGCTTTTAGGATTCCCTCTTTGTCTTTATTTTTTGCCATTTTAATTATAATGTATCTTGGTATGGACCTCTTTGGGTTCATGATGTTTGTTGTTTGGGACTCTCTGTAATTCTTGGATGTGAGGTCTGTTTCTTTCCCCAGGATAGGAAAGTTTTCAACTATTATTTCTTGAAATAAGTAATCTGCCTCTCTCTGTCTCTCTCTCTCTCTGTCTCTCTGTCTCTCTCTGTCGCTCTCTCTCTCTCTCTCTGTCTCTCTCTCTCTCTCATCTCCTTCTGGGACCCCTGTAATGTGAGTGTTAGTAGGCTTGATGTTGTTTCAGAGGTCTCTTAAACTATCCTCACTTTTTAAAACTTCTTTTTTTTCTGTTTGGCTTGGGTGATTTCCACCACTCTATCTTCCAAATCACTGATCTGTTCCTCTGTATCATTTAATCGACTCTTCATTACTTCTGATGTATGTTTCATTTCAGTTATTGTATTCTTCAGCTCTGTTTGGTTCTTCTTTATATTTTCTAACTCTTTGTTGAAATACTCCCTCTGTTCATCCATTCTTCTCCCAAGTTCAGTGAGCATCTTTATGATTGTTACCTTGAACTCTTTATTGGGTAGATTGCTTATCTCCATGTCATTTAGTTCTTCTTCTCTGAGGTCATATATTTTTCCTTTGTTTGGAATATATTCCTCTGTCTCCTCATTGTGCCCAATTCTCTGTGTTTATTTCTATGTATTAGGTAATTTGGTTATGTTTCCCAGTCTTGGAGAATTGACCTTATGTAGGAGATGTTGTATGGGGCCCAGAAGCATGCTACCCTCTGGTGACCTGAGATATATGCTCTAGGGATGCCTCTTATGTGGCGTGCATGAGCCCTTCTCTTGTGACAGGGCTTAGTACTGTGGGTGTGCTGGTAGGCGGGGCTGGCCCCAGCCCAATTGGCTGTGAGGCCCTGCCTCGAGCAGTGGCTGCAGTCCTACTGAAGGTGAGGGGGGGGTAGGCCTCTCACCCAGCTGGCTGTGCCCAGGGGGTCGAGGGGCTGATGACAACCTGCTGCAGGGCAGGGCCAGGTCCCTGCATGCTGGTCGCACAGCCCCATGGGGCTTGGGGTTGGTGCCAATGTGCTGGAGGGTTTTTTTTTTTTTTTTTTTTAATTAATTAATTAATTTATTTTTGGCTGTGTTGGGTCTTCGTTTCTGTGCGAGGGCTTTCTCTAGTTTTGGCGAGCAGGGGCCACTCTTCATCGTGGTGCACGGGCCTCTTACTGTCACGGCCTCTCTTGTGGCGGAGCACAGGATCCAGATGTGCAGGCTCAGTAGTTGTGGCTCACGGGCCCAGTTGCTCCATGGCATGTGGAATCTTCCCAGACCCGGGCTCGAACCCGTGTCCCCTGCATTGGCAGGCAGATTCTCAACCACTGCGCCACCAGGGAAGCCCTGTGCTGGAGTTTTAAGTTTGGTGTTACATAAGGATTATGAATTCCAGCTCCTAAAACAAATGTAAATAGGCTTATGATTAGGGATTATTAGAAGAGATCGTTTTTCCATTTCACTCAGAGCCAAGGCCTAGACAACACTTTGAGGGTTGAGGCTTTTTTTCTAGTTCACCAACCGAGACTGTTACCTTTCAGAGGTACTGGCTTGATGAAAGAGCCTCTAATCCTACTTCCCAGCCCACATACATCCCAGAGTTTGTTCCTGTTGCCAGTACACAAGACCTAGCACAGTACACAAGCTCTAGGCCCCCAGGGATTGGCAAGTATCTTCTGGGTGAGTTCTAACTTCAGCATTTGCTTGCCTCTGTATTTGGGTTTGCTCATCTTGGACCTCTACAGAGTTCTCTTACTTTCCCTCTACTTTAACCCTATATTTTAAAAGATATTTTAAAAAATACTGTATCCAGGCCTTCCCTGGTGGCGCAGTGGTTGGGAGTCCGCCTGCCGATGCAGGGGACATGGGTTCGTGCCCCAGTCTGGGAAGATCCCACATGCCACGGAGCAGCTGGTCCCATGAGCCATGGCCGCTGAGCCTGCGCGTCTGGAGCCTGTGCTCTGCAACAGGAGAGGCCACAGCAGTGAGAGGCCCGCGTACCACAAAAAAAAAATATATATATATATATATATATATATATATATATATATATATACACATAGTATGCAGCATTTCTGAGTAGTCTACATTGGCAGGGTTTCTCTGGCACCTTTGCTGGGAATGATCAAGTCTGGATGGCTGCCTGCTGACAAATTCAGCTCCAGGTTGACCTGAGCATGTCCAAACCTATCAGGTAACCGGAGCTGAAACAAAAGGCCTATTGCATAACAGATTTTCTTCTATATAAGGCAGTTGTAGTTGATCATAGAATTTGTTCCTTTCTGTTACAGTTCATACAGATGATTTGGAAATGATCAGTTGCTCTCAACTGGGGGCAATTTTGCACCTTCCTTCCCCACAGGAGACATTTCGCAGTATCTGAAGACCTTTTTGGTTGTCACAATTGAGAAGGGGGTGCTACTGGCATCTAGTGGGTAGAGGCCAGGATGTTGCTAAACAACCTACCATACACAGGATAGCTCCCCTGTAACAAAGATGATCTCCCCCCAAATGTCAAAAGTTCCATGATTGAGAAACTTTGGCTAGTAATCAAAATCTTTTAAAAATCTTCCTACAGGAATCTTGAGTACAAGTGTGACTGTTAACTGTCTCTTCTAACTCCTTTGGCTTAGATATAAAAGTTGAAAATATTTACTTGTCAAAAATAGATGAAGGAGGATGAACATTGCTACCATCGATGGAGCACCTTTTCTGCTTCAGGCATGGTGCTGTGTTAATGAAGATGGTACCATTCATTTCATCATTTTCTCCAGAACTTTGGTGCTTTGGGTCAAAGGTTGATATAAAGCTTTCAGAGCAAATGATAGGTAGTCTGCAATTTTCAAGTAAATTATGCAATTCAAAGCAGAAACAATTTCAGTTGAGTTTCTAGGTATAAAAACATGTGGCATTTTGAAGTTAACTTTTCTTAGGTCAGCGTATCATAGTGTGATTGATGTGACCACAATAACTTTCCTCTGACTTTTGGAAAAGTTAGAGACACAGAAACAAGCCTGACTTAGCAGCACTGGGAGTCAGGCTGCAGGTAAGAAACGCTCCTAGAATCACTTCCCTGGCCTCCATGACCCTACCTGTATCGGCCTGTGTGGTCTTCCTTGCAGGGCCTCCCTTTCAGGGAAGGGGGAATTGAATAATGACTTGAACACTTGATCAGCAGCATCAAGCCCACTTGACTGGTTAGAAAGAAAAAAAAAGATAACAAATATTCTCACAAATATAGTGCCATTTGACTTGCAAAATCCCACAGGATTGTCCAGGGATCAGGGCAATGGACAGGGATGGACCAAGCAGCTATAAATAAAAAATGGAATAAAGGTTTTCTCTTGATTAGGAAGGACAGTGTAGGGTGCTGAGAGCGATCCTGAGGCAGTGTCCAAATCCAATGGGAAAGAGTACAGTCATCAACTCATGATAATGGGTTTATGCCATATTTGCAATGTCTGCTCTAATGTCCTGCTTTCATTTGAGAAAAGCATGACCCATCAGGAAAAGTTATGGGCTGTCTCAATTATGCCATTTATATGGGGTTAGGAGCAGGGTCATCCCACCCTTATTAGCATGCACGGTAGATAAGGTACAAATCCAGCTGAGTGTAGGCTCATGTCATCAAATTCATCCAAGCTCCCCCATTGTCTTATAACAATTTCTGGCTCTCATCTTTCCTGGACCTAGAATTGGTGGGTTACAGGGGATGCACATTTACTATCTTGGTAGAGATTGCCAGCTACCCTACAGCGGTATCACTCCATTTTTTTTGTTCCCATCAGCAGTAGATGATAGTGCCTGTTTCCTCACATCCTGCCAAATTTGGGTGTCATCATTCTTCTCAATATTTGCCAATCTGATAGTTGAAGATAGCTGCTGATTTTGATCCACTCTTGTTGGCTCACCTTCCAATCTTGTGTTCTCACATTTCTGCCCCTAAAATTACTGTAATTACTCCATAGTCTAACTTTTACCTAGCCCTTGGGCCCAGTGGTTGGGTCTCTACCACTAGAAACAGATCTTGGAGGTCAGGATTCTTATATCTCAAAATTTTATTTCCTTTTCCAGGGCCTTAAGTATTTTGGGAGGGTACAGGATAGCCCCAAAAATGCTTGCTGAAATGAGTGGATTTAGGCCAATGTCCACGTAGAGGAAGAGTGGAATGTTGGCTCCTGAATGGTTGGGAATTGGGTGTGGTCAGCAGATTTGGGATGCACATCTCCCAAAGACCCTTCACTTGGGAAGTGCTCTGCACCCCTCCAGAAAAGGGGGCAGCCTGAGTGGCCCTATTTTCTTGGGAGACTCACCCTTGGTCATAACCGATTGGACCACAGGGAAGAACTGACCCAAGCTGAGCCAATTAGATTCTCGGGCATTCAAAGTAAGAGACACAGAAACCAATCTATTGTGTTGTATTGTGGACCACTGGAGTTGTAAGGTCATGGAGAGCTGAAGCTGTTTGGGGTAGAACGGTAACTCAAAACAATGAATTATTATTACAAAGCAGGAGATATTCAAAGCCTGAAGCAAAAGTTAAGAGAAGAAGAGATGAAGGAACTCAGGGAGGGAGGGATTGAGAGAGAGAGAGAGAGAGGGTGGAGAAAAAAGCCACCAGATCCTGTGAGTCCTGGCTTCTGCAGGTGTGTTCCCTGAGGTTACCTTGTATCCTTACAATAAATTCTCCTTTTACTAACCCATCCTTGACCAAGGCTATGAAATTATTGCATAAGTCCAACTCTGTTTGCTCATTTTTCACAGTTCCCAAACAACCTTCTGAGAACTGCCCTTGACAACACGATATAGGAAAACACACCTGTCCGTGTATGTTTGCCCATTATAAATGAGTAATTACAAAGGGGTTACTGAGTAACCTCATGTGTCTGGCACTATGCTGGGGGCCATGTACACACCAGAAAAGTAGAGGACATAATTCCTCACTCCAAGGAGTTAAGGTGGGAGATAAAACTAATATATGAAAGAATTACACCCCCATTTATCCTAAGGGCTGGGCCAAGAATGTCTTTCCTTGAGAAGACTGCTGAGATCAGATTGACATGTACCAGACACAGCTGGAAGGCACGAGGGGCAGCTCTAAAGAGGAGACGTCAGGCTGTAGTTGGAGGGACTATCCTTCGTGCGTCCAGCCACCACACAGCCATGTCCCGGCAAACTGGGGACCTCCCAGGAGGCTGATATGCCCTCTGGGGAACAGCCCTAAGGGCCAGTAGGTGTGCCCACAGTAGCGTTGCCCTACAAGCTGTCCTTTGAAAGGGGTGAATTGTTGTCCTTGTTTTGGGCTTTGCACAGAGGCAGGGGGAGTGGGAGAAGGCATCGAGCTTACCAGCCCGGGTGGGATGGAGGGGTCAGAGGACCTGGTCCACTCCAGACCCTGGACTCTCCAGGTGAAAAGCCTCCATCTCATTTTCTCTAAAAAGAAGGACACTTTGCTTCCTTCCCAGGATAAGTTTGAAGACTTCAAGAAGCCAATGTGTGGAAATTACATTGCAACTTTTAAAATGCTATTTGGAAGAGAACTGTGGCTACCCTGGTGATTATAACACTGAATGTTTTTTTTTTTTTTGACATTGAGCATTTGTTTTAAGGTAGTAGCCAGTTGATTAGATGTAAGTCCACGCCTGCAGGCCCAGCCTGCCCCCTTTTCTGGACCCACTCCTGACTTGGGGTTTAGGGGCCCAGTTATGGCTGATGTGAATGGACACATCGCATGCCACGTAGTTCTAGGTGCGTTACATACATTACCTGTCTCCATCCTCCAGAAGTGAGCATTACAACGATTCTACTGAGGTCGAGGAGGCCAAAGGACCTTCCCAAGGTCACACAGCTAGGAAGCGGCAGAGTCAAGATTCAATGCAGGCAGGCTTATCCCGGAGCCCTTGCTCTTGACTCACTCTGTTGCCCTTGGAAACCTGCCTGCCCGGGGTGCTTTCCTCCTGATCAATGCCAGCACCGTGGGCCAGCCCTTCCGCTGTGTGCTCCAAGCATCCAGATGTGAGAAATTCCTTTCCACTCTTTGAATAAACCCATTTCTCTCTTGCCTCGGGGTCTTTGCACCTACTGCTCATTCCTCTCCATCCTTCTTTACTTGAACAATTTTCCGTGTTGTTAAGGTCTCAGCTTAGACCACATGCCCTCGGGGAAAGCACTTCCTGAGTGCCCTGGGTCTGAATTAGTGCCCAACTCTGGGCTCCTACAGAACTTCCCCTATAGTAGGGCTCATCGCTTTGGATTGGAATTGCCTTTTTATGTCTCTGTCTACGCAGCTGTTAGCATAAGGGCTGCATTCGTTTCCCCCCACCCGCCAGGGTTAAGCTTGTTCCCTGAGTATCCTGAGTGGTTAGCACAGTGCCTGGCACATAGACGCCCATACATACTTGATGGAGAAGGGATTAACTAATGACTGCTCGGTCCCGCTTCCCTCACTGTCTCCACCTTGGACCGTGTGCGCGCTCTCTGGGCTCCCGGGAGCCCTTCTCAGCATGTGCTCGCCTGGCAGTGGGGCCCCATCTTGCACGGTGCTGACTGCTGGCCCAGAGCCCGCCCTCCAGACCCCTTGTTTGTCTGCTGGACTGGATGCCCTCGCGGTGCCCCACGTGTGCCCCACCTGGAGAGCAGGTCTGGCTGGTCTAGGTCTCTCCTGGGACTCTCTTTCCACTGCTACCCACTGGGCCATATCCTGCTGAGTATCCACCTATGGCTCCATTCACAGAGATGGGCTTAATCCGTAGTTATTTTTTATTATTTTTTTTTTTTGCGGTACGTGGGCCTCTCACTGCTGTGGCCTCTCCCATTGCGGAGCACAGGCTCCGGACGCGCAGGCTCAGCGGCCATGGCTCACGGGCGCAGCCGCTCCGCGGCATGTGGGATCTTCCCGGACCGGGACATGAACCCTTGTCCCCTGCATCAGCAGGCAGACTCTCAACCACTGCGCCACCAGGGAAGGCTTAATCCATATTTAGAAAACATAAGTTTGACCATCATAAAAGACCTCAAAGCAGGCAAAGCTACCTTTCACCCATTCCCTGAGGACAGGAATGACAGTCAAAATACAGTTAACAGGTATATCATGGACCCCAGCTGATCACAACCAAGGGACCAGAATCTGGTCTGGTCCTTGATATGTAAAGCAGTAACCCTTTATTACGGAATCTGGGGAGTGTGGGCTTCAGGGGCCTAGGGACAGCAGGTGTGTACAAATTGATACAGAATTATTTCAATACCTAACAACTGATAATAGCACCTTGGTGTGTTCTAGCGTTGTTTATGATATGGAATTGGAGTGATTGGACTGAATGACTGGAAAGGCAACTTGTCTGCTGTTGCCTAAAATAGCATCATCAGTGCATATCAGCAAATTATTCATGGTCAAGATGGGGAGACAGACAATCCGCCCCTGGTGACATTTCCCTGTGACCTGGGGATTGAGAAACACACTGGAGGCTGTGGAAGGACAAAAGCTGGTACCAACTCCATTCCTGCCCAGAACAAGAGTTGACAAGAGTCAAGTGAGTGAACATGTGTGTGTGCGGTGTCTAGATATGCACTATATGTGTGTGATGTGTGTTTATGTGTGGTCTGTATGTGTGTGTGGGGTGGGGGGTAGCATAAGAATGGTGTGTGGTGTGTGTGTTTCTGCGTTGTGTGCCATGGATGTGGTGTGGAGGTGTGGTTGTGTGTCCATGCCTCTGCGTTCTGAATGAGACCAAGAAGATGGTGGCTGGGAGAAAAAAGAATGGAGGGGGCCCTCCCTTAGCCAAGCCCTTGAAGTACATTGTACGCCATCATCCCAGGAGGCAGGGAGAACAGGAGACTGGCTGGGACCAACCAGCAACGGCAGCACTCAGCAATGGTCTCCCCTGATGGGGAGGTTCTTCTCACCTCTGCAGGGTGGGAAGCGAACCACATTCCAAAGACAATTTAACAAAAAAGGAAAGAAAGGACCTTCCAGCTTCCTTTGCAGCTTCTACACTGTTTTTGGTTGGTATGTTGTTTTTTTCGGTATAGCTCTTTGCCAGAAGAACTTGTCCTATCGAGCCTGTTGGGGAAAATTTACAGCCTGAGTCAGTCTCAGGTCACATCAAACAAAGCAAAGCCTTCAGCCCAGGGCAGATTTCCGCCTTTCCTGGCAGTGACAGTTGCATAGGGATTATAAAGGATTTTCGTCAAGGGAATGTCATAATGAACGAACTGTTCTAGGAGCCTGAGGCCCTGGGTAGATTGGAGCAGAGGTAACAAACTCCTTGTCCAAGGTCACCGCACTGTTTCTTTCCGCTGGGTGTCAGCATGGCTGGGGATGGATTTTTCATTTTTTTGCTTTGTTTTGTTTTGTGTTTTACTTTTTATTTTATATTGGAGTATAGCTGATTAACAATGTCGTGTTAGTTTCAGGTGTACAGCAAAGGGATTCCGTTATACATATACATGTATCTATTCTTTTTCAGGTTCTTTTGGGGACAGATTTATTGGTCAGTGTAGGTTATTGGAAGAACAAAATCTCACTCCAGGCACCCTGACCCCCAGCTAACAGGATGCTTCAATTCTGTGGCACCTTCAGAATCTCATGATTCACGTGGGGCTGTGACCAAAATGTCACCATCTCTCCAGTCCCCAGGTCTGAGGGATTGGACAAGCCCTGCTCCTCAGCAAGGGAGCATAATGGGACCCTGACATAAAAGTCACCAGTAATGACATTTTGAGTTTACTGAGCAGAACCTGAGAGCCACTTGTAAAATTATTTTAAGAACCTAACTGGGGGGACTTCCCTGGTGGCGCAGTGGATAAGATTCTGCACTCCCAGTGCAGAGGGCCCGGGTTCAATCCCTGGTCAGGGAACTAGACCCTACATGCATGCTGCAACTAAAAGTTTGCATGCCACAACTAAGGAGCAACTAAGGAGCCTATCTGCCACAACTAACACCAGGAGCAACCAAATAAATAAATAATTTTTTTCTTTTTAAAAAGAACCTAATTGGATGGACCTCATTCTCCATTTTCAGAAACGTTTTCATAAATGATTAACTGATGATACAAAATGAAACTGTTTCCAGTTGGCTGCCAACCACAAGTTCCCCCAACTGCCTCTCCAGCTGGAAGGTCATCGATGTTTCCATTAATGTTCAGGACACAGATCTCCTAAGTTTGCTTTTAGACCATTTGAGGAAATAGCCTGATTTTTAAAAAATATTTTTTATTGAGGTATAATTTACATACAGTGAAACGTTCAGATCTAACCTACAGAGTTTGATGAGTTTTGACAAATATTTACAAGGTGGGACCACTACTCCAATCAAGACATAAAACATTTCTATCACCTGGAAAGTTCCTTCTTGTTCTTTTCCAATCAATCCCAACTCTTCTTTCACCGTAGATTGGTTTTGTCTTTTCTCGAGTGTCTGTTATGGGCTGAATGTTTGTGTCCCTCCAAAATTCATATGCTGATGGTATTAGGAGGAGGCCTGGAGCCCTTATAAGTTCCCTTATAAAAGGAATCCTGGAGAAATCCCTCACCCCTTCTACTATGTGAGACACAGCGAGACGATGGGAACTCTATGAACCAAGAAGAAAGCCCTCACCAGACACCAAAACTGCTGGTGTCTTGACCTTGGACTGCCCAGCCTCCAAACTGTAAGAAATAAATTTCTGTTGTTTATAAGTCACGCAGTCTATGGTATTCTGTGATAGCAGCCCAGATGAACTAAGATTGTGTCATATAAATGGAATCATACAGTATGTAGTCTTCTGTGTCTGGTTTCCTTCACTCAGCCTGTCTGTGAGATTCATCTGTGTTGTTTTGCATATTGGTAATCCTTTACTTTTTATTGCAGAAGAGTTTTCCGTTGTATGTGTAGTCCACAATTTGTTTATCCGTTCATCTGCTGATGGACCATTAGGTTTTTCCAGCGCTTGGCTACTAAGAATAAAGCTGCTATAAACCTTTATGTAGATTTCTTTGTGTGGGTTGGATATCGGTTTCATTTGTGTAAGGTAAAAGTATCTAGGAGTAGAACTCCTGGGCCATAAAATAGGTGGATATTTAAGTTTACAAGAAACATGTGGCTTGTTTTTTAGATTACCTTTCTGAAAGGACGTTTATAAATCAGCTTGCAAAGACCACACCAAAAAAATCTCCACAGGAAGAAGGTGGTAGCGGAGAGGTCACAGCCTTTATTGAAAATGGCTGTTTTAACCAACTTCTGAGTACATGCTAACTTTGGGCGATACACCAGAAAATGCTATTTGCATTACTAATGGAAATGGACTCAGCAGAGTGGCGATACTGAAATACACAGAAGGTTATTTATGCCAAAAGTTTGACCAAACCTTTCGGAATTTTGCCTCAACCAATTACAATTTAGCAGGTTGATTTATTGAGAATGTAAACTATGGAAAGGTCATCCTTTGAAAAGCTAATCTGAGTTCTGAATTTTCACTTCCGTAGACTCCGTCTTACCCCGGGAAAGATAAACAGGCTTTTCTGTGATTAGAGGACCTGGCTAACTGGGCCTTCACTGTCAGCCAGATGTATCAGCAACCCTTATTCTATGAGAAAGCAGCATGAGAAAGCTTTCGTGTTTGGGGGACTGAACAGGAGAAACGGATCTTACCTTGGCTGGACCCCTGGGACCCCCTGGACCCCTGGGAACTGCAGTAATGGAAAATGACAGGCTGGTCCCACATGGAGGAGTCCTGAATCTCGTGGAGACCCTGCTTCTCTCGGCAAGACCTCTGAGGAAATGGTGACAGGGTGGCTGGTGAGTCCGAACACTAGGAATTGTGGCCTAGAAAGCTTATATGGGAGGCTGGGCTAGCCTTGTTCTCCCACCTGGAAAATGGGGCCATCAGAAGTGGGAAGCTAGAGCAGGAGACTGCAGTTAAAGAAACAGCAGCATAGGTAGGCTCCTGGGAGGTCTTAGGGGACCAGAATCACGGATACTGCATTTCCTGGCAAAGTTGGTTGGTCTCTGTCATAGGATGAATCATTGTTTACCATTTTTCAGACCCTTCCTGAATTCGAATTTTACTCTCACAGTCTTTGACATGTGACTTTGCAGTGGTACGCATTAGTGTGAATGGACTATACCTCTGCCTTTGATGTTGGCATGGCCACGTGACCTGCTTTAATCAATGGAGTGTGGGCAAGAGGGACTCAAGAGGACTCAGGGGCTTCCCTGGTGGCGCAGTGGTTGAGAGTCCGCCTGCCGATGCAGGGGACGTGGGTTCGTGCCCCGGTCCGGGAAGATCCCACATGCCGCGGAGCGGCTGGGCCCGTGAGCCATGGCCGCTGAGCCTGCGCGTCCGGAGCCTGTGCTCCGCAACGGGAGAGGCCACAACAGTGAGAGGCCCGCGTACTGCAAAAAGAAAAAAAAAAAAAAAAAAAAGAGGGCTCAGGAAGCATCATGTGTCTCTGCTCAACTTCCTGGGCTCCTGCCATTTGCCATGAAAGGAACATGCCCTAGTAGGGCTGGTCATAGGGAAATATGGAGGAATGTAGACGAGAGCCAATTTGACGCCTTCATCCTAACCCAGGAGATTTGTAGCCTCAAGCAGAGCTTTCCCAGCCCAACTACAGACCCGAGAGCAAGAAAGGTCTATGCTCATTGTTGTATGTCATTGAGTTTTATGTGACTTGTTGTGCACAATAATTATAGCATTTGCTGACTGATACATACACCAATACTGTTCTCCTCTTCTTTCATAATAATGCAAATCCCAGTTTTCATTGGCTCTTTGGAATAAGGCTAAATACCCCAGCCTTCCTTGCAGCTCTGTGTGGCCATATAACTGAGTTCTGGTCAATGAGATGTTAGTAGAAGTGTTGTGTGGAACTTCTGAGACTCTTCCTTCAAGGCCAACGGCATGCAATGTTCATCCCTTTCTGCATCCTGCTATCTGGAACAAGGATATGGTGGCTGGAGCTCCAGTTGACATTTCAGATCCCGAGGAAGAAGGTCGTATCCTAGAGAAGATGGACAGTGAGCTACCTGGAATTACCTGGGCTATTCTATGAGACAGAAATAAACTGTGGTCTTTAAGCTTTTTTTCTCTTTAAAATTCCCCTGCTGGGCTTCCCTGGTGGCGCAGTGGTTGGGAGTCCGCCTGCTGATACAGGGGACATGGGTTCGTGCCCCGGTCCAGGAAGATCCCACATGCCGTGAAGCGGCTGGGCCCAAGGGCCATGGCTGCTGAGCCTGTGTGTCCGGGGCCTGTGCTCCGCAACGGGAGAGGCCACAACAGTGAGAGGCCCGCGTACCAAAAAAAAAAAAAAAAATTCCCCTGCTGAGCTTACTCCTGACACAGTTCTCAAGACAGTTTTTACTAACTCTGATAAATACTTGTGATATGACTTAGAAGCAGACTATTGTGCAGCAACAACTGTTCCTACTAACCAACTGTTTGTTAGAAATTAAAATGGGTACAACGTTAAACAGTCTAAAAATAAGTCTCTTGGGAGGGAGAATGGGGAGTGACTGATAATGGATGTGGGTCCCTTCAGGGGTGATAAAATTGTTCTAATATGAGATAGTGATGATGGCTGCACAACTCTGAATACATGAAAAACAATGAAAGTGTATCCTTTCAAAGGGTGAATTTTACACTCTGTGAATTATAACTCAATAACCTGTTAAAAAAAAAAATCGCTCACTTGTTCACTGTTTGCACCCTCGTGAGGCAGGTGCTATCATTTTCCCGTACGTCTCGGTACCTGAAACAAAGTCTCAGAGAGCTGAAGTGACTCTCTCAGTTCGTCTACCTCATACATGTCAGAGACTAGACTGGAACTTAGGTCTCCTGACACCAGCGCCCATGCAGCTCCCACCTCAATCCCCCGGGTGTGGTTCCCACCCCCACCTTAGGGCTACAGGGAAACCGGACTCAGGGGCGATTTAGACAACCCTGAATTGTGAGTAAAGCTCATTTTCCGCTCTTCCTTTTAGCACTTTCTCCTCTGGCACCCTCTTCCCTCCAGCCACCCTCTCTTATATCAATGGCCCTAGGGATTCAACATCCCTGCCCACTCTATTTTACAAGCATTCTTGTCAAGAAATGTAAGAAGATACTTGACGGATAGAAATCAACATATGACGTAATTGCAAGTAATTTTTCCCACCTTGCCAGGTACCTCAACTCCCAAGTGCCCCTACCCCACCACTCTGGGTAGATGGGGGGGCACCTTTTCCTTTGGGGCTCCGTCATCTGCGGGGCTTTCAGTTGACAGCAACACACCTTGATGGGAGGTCTCCTATGAACCGGCAATTTGGATGAATGCTTAAATACATTCTGACTTGAATTTCCACACAATCCATAGAGTATGTGCATTCATGAGCCCATTTTACAGATAAGGAAACTGACGCTCAGAGAGGTTAGGGAACCTACCCAATTCTCGCAGAGAGTGAGTGACCAAAGCAGGGTCCCAACCCAGGTCTCCCAATTCGAAGTCCCACATCTTTTTCCTTATTTTATATAAGCATTTGTTCCTCAGTATCCCCATGGGGTCTACCGCAGGCCTGGAGCAGAAGAGGTGTTCAGAGAGGGGGTGACAAGGAAGTGAATGAAAGCCAACCTTTGCCAGGTTGCTCAAAGGCCTTTCTTCTTCAAGCAAGATTTATGAATCAGTCCTCACCCCCAGCACACACGCACGTGTGTCAGGAAGACTCACCCTGGGGTTTTCATTTCCAAAAGGAGAAGAGTACCAACTGCCCTGCATTGGCACAGTTGGGGCATAAAATGGGCAGAAGGAGGATGGGGGTGGGGAGAAAGGCAGGAGAGGTATTGCTTCCTCTTTTGAGAGGCAATGAGCGCTGCCTAAACATCTGCTGAGGAGATGGAGGGTAGGCAGCCTGAGAGAAGAATCCCTTGGGAGAGGCTTAAGGAGATTAAGTGTCAGGGAAACTCAGAGACTACAGAAAGAAAGGGAATGTTAGAAAAGGCACAGGCTGGCAAGACGCAGAAACTCTCTGGCAAAACTAACATCCTGTAACGTCATCTGTGATACCTTGCCTCTTTCAAAATGGATTGTAGGTAGCTGGAGGCTGGGCTCTGTGCTTGCACTGTGGCCACTGCTGGCCCGGGTACCACCGATGCCACCAGACACTGGATGCCTTAGCCATCAACCCTATCAAAAGGAATTCCAATTATATTGTTCAGTCTGTATTGAAACTCTCAGGTGAGAATCTGATTGGCTGTACTTAGTTCATGTGTCTGTGCTCTTGCTGCCAGAGATCAAGGGGAGTTTTCAGCCTTTCAGCCTTCAGACCCAGACAGGGCTCACGCAAGGGCAGATTCCCCACAATCAGGAAGCAGGCTCAGATGCTACACAAACTATTAATCACAGCTCTATAATTCTCTCCAGCACCAAGTGTCTGGGACAAACCACCGAGGGGCTGCCAGCTTCCATTATTGTGGACGAAGCCTTTGCAAACCTCGGGAGTCAGTTCATTTAAAGCTGCCATCTTTTCCACATTTTTGTTTGCTGGGGTGGTTTGCATTTTATGCAATTGGTTTAAAATCAGTTCTTTCTTTCTCCTTGCCTAGGAAGAGTGGCAGAAGCAAATGAGAAATAAGTGAGAAGATGCCGAAGATGGATGGGGTGGAGCAAAGTGATTTACTGGGTCATGGTAGATTTGCCATGACAGATCCTGACAGGAGACAGGCTTCAACCATCAGTTTTCCACTAATTCTTGGAACCAGACCCTCCCTGGCACAGTGGTTAGGAAGGCAAAGTTGATTTTTTTTTTTTTTTTTTTTTTGCGGTACGCGGGCCTCTCACTGTTGTGGCCTCTCCCGTTGCGGAGCACAGGCTCCGGACGCGCAGGCTCAGTGGCCATGGCTTACGGGCCCAGCCGCTCCGCGGCATGTGGAATCTTCCCAGACCGGGGCATGAACCTGTGTCCCCTGCATCGGCAGGCGGACGCTCAACCACTGCGCCACCAGGGAAGCCCGGCAAAGTTGATTTTATGCTCAAAAATGTTGGGACTGGTAGTTCAGTGGTTAGGACTCTGTGCTTTCACTACCAAAGGCCCAGGTTCAATCCCTGGTTGGGGAATTAAGTTCCTGCAAGCCGTGTGGTACAGCCAAAAAAAAAAAAAATGTTGAGACTGGAAGGGACTTTAGAATTACCTAGTCCAATTGTTGTCAAGCATTTTTAAAGCCATGGAATCCATGCTTTAAAGGAAATCTTCACGAAAGCCCAAATTCTAAAAACAGATCAAACAGGAGCTATTCTGGCTAAAGTGAGACTGGGGGCCCAGGGCAGTTTAAGAATCACTGAGTCCACACAGACATAGAAAACAGACTTATGGTTACCAAAGGGGAAAAAGGTGGGGGCGATAAATTAGGAGTTTGGGATCAGCAGATACAAACTACTATATATAAAACAGATAAGCAACAGGTCCTACCGTATAGCACAGGAAACTATATTCAATATCTTGTAATAAGCTATAATGAAAAAGAGTATGAAAATATATATATATATAACTGAATCACTTTGCTGTACACCTGAAGCTAACATAACATTATAAATCAACTATATTTCAATTTAAGAAAAAACGATAAATGAAAATGACCGACACACACACACACACACACACACACACACACACACACACACACACGAAGAACACTAAGTCCAACCCCTGTGCTACAGGTGAGGAAACTGAGGCCTGAAAATGAGAATGACTTGTCCAAGGGCACACAGCCATTTAGTGGCATAGCGAGCTCCCAGACCCAGACCTTTCAGGCTCCTTCAGCCTCATGCCGGTCAAAAAAGAGCTATTTCTAAAATTCTAGAAGACATTGGAGCACAAACAGTACATTGCTGAGACCCCTCTAACAGAGTGACACAGAGCAGGGAGAGATGCTCCCTCCCACACTGCCATAGGCACTGTGTCAGCTCTACTTTAATAAGACAGAGTAGAATTATCGGTGATGCTCAAGGGGAGGTGGGATGGCCCCAAGGATGTATATACAGTGGAAACAGCAGCAGTGTCTACGTGATCAGGGTCCTAAAGGGAAGCAAATGGCATCTCAAACTAAGGAGAGTTTGAAGAAGGACCATTTACAGAGATGTGAGCAGTGAAGGGAAACCTATAAGGGGTTGGAAAGCATCCCAGGGCTAACAACAGCAGGAAGGCTTTACCTCTCCGAGACCTGAGGGCATAAGCAAGGAAGTGGCCACCTGGTCAGAGCTGCAGCCTTTGTTAAGGGAATCAGTCAACTCACCGCAGGGAGGAACAGGCAATGAACACCCTGCTCTCAGTGCCTTCCACTGGCTGAACCTAACCAGAGGCCAAGACAAAGTAGCCTTGGATGAGGCAATTCATAAAGGTCAGCTTTGCAGGACACTGAGCATGGCAGGGAGGGTGGGGAGGGAGTCTGGAGGGGCAAGTAGAAGATATCCACCACAGTGTGGTCCGGTGGAAGCAGCAGTGTGCAGCAGACCTCAGAAACAGCTGACTCTGCGTGTTCATGAGAATACCCCCAGGTACTCCAGAAATTCTCACGGGGCATAGGCACTTCGCAGGGGTGGCTGTAGGGAAGAACTTGAGAAACAAGGTCATAAATGTGACCTCATTTGTACCTATGGGGCCTGGGGAAATTTGCATACTTCATTACTGAAGTCCAGCTCCTCTGACATTGTCAATGGAGGAACATGCCCCAGTTGCAAGGGCAGGTTAGGTCTGCAAAGGTCCATTTTGCCCCTGGAGATCTCCTCATCTCCAGCACTTGCTACCACGGCAGCCTCAGGGGAACGTGGCTTCCTCTTTGCCTTTCACATCTGCATTCCTGCAATGCAATTCTGAACCTAACTACTCAGGCCAAGTGCAGACTCCACAGGCTAAGGGCACAGTCGCCGATAAGACTGCCTTTGTGCCACATGCCAGCCATAAGTTCAGGGGTCCCTGAGCCACCCAGACTTCTGACCAACTGGCTACAAACTTGGGGGTTTCCACTACCCCCGCAGGTTGATAATTCATTAGAATGACTCTCAGAACTCAGGAAAGTGCTAGACTTAGAATTTCAATTTTATTATAAAGGATACAAATCAGGACCAGACAAGTGAAGAGGCTCATAGGGAAACGTCTGGGAGGGTCCTGAACTCGGAGATTCCATGTCCTTTCCATGTGGAACCTAGAGCATCATCCACCCAGCACTTTTATGGGTTCACTAGCCAGGAAGTTCACCCGAGCCTCAGGGTCCAGAGTTTTTCTTGGGGTTTCATTACACAGGCTTGATTCATTGAATCACTAGAAGTGTGATTAAACTCAATCTTCAGCCCCCCCACCCCTCCAGACCAATATCACCTGACTCAAAACCCCAACTTCGTAGTCACATGGTTGGTCTTTCTGGCTTGGCGAACCCTCATCCTGAAACTCCAGGGCCCACCAGGAGTCACCTCGTTAACCTGAGCTCAGGTGTGGTCCCAGGGCCCACTGTGGATAATAAAGACACTCCTAACATTCAGGAAATTCCAAGAGTTTAGAAGACCCATCCCGGGAATCCAGGACAAAGACTGAATAAATTATTATACAACAATATCCCATAACACGGCTGTCATAGGCTGAAATATTTAAGTTGGACCTGACAAGGGCAAACACTGGAATGGCTAGGATTTTCCTTGGGTCCCAACCTACAATGAGTTTAGTGACTGCCTACAGTGCTGGGTGTGGAGGGAGGGCAGATTCTGAGACCACAGCCAGGATCAACTGGAAAGAGTGATATGATTAACCAGCCATGACAGACTTAACATAGAAGAGGATTAGATGGGGAGGGTGAGAGCATGCATGTTTGGTACTTACTAACCCTGTGCTAAGGGATAAAGTTTTAAAAAAAGGAATAACTATCATATGACCCAGCAATCCCACTACTGGGCATATACCCTGAGAAAACCATAATTTAAAAAGAGACATGTACCTCAATGTTCATTGCAGCACTATTTACCATAGCCAGGACATGGAAGCAATCTAAACGTCCATCGACAGACGAATGGATAAAGATGTGGCACATATATACAATGGGATATTACTCGGCCATAAAAAGAAACGAAGCTGAGTTATTTGTAGTGAGGTGGATGGATCTAGAGTCTGTCATACAGAGTGAAGTAAGTCAGAAAGAGAAAAACAAATACCGTATGCTAACACATATATATGGAATCTAAAAAAAAAAATGGTACTAATGAACATAGTGGCAGGGCAGGAATAAAGATGCAGATGTAGAGAATGGACTTGAGGACGCGGTGGGAGGAGGGGGAAGCTGGGGTGAAGTGAGAGAAGCATCGACATATATACACTACAAAATGTAAAGTAGATAGCTAGTGGGAAGCAGCAGCGTAGCACAGGGAGATCAGCTCAGTGTTTTGCGATGACCTAGAGGGGTGGGATAGGGAGGGTGGGAGGGAGGCTCAAGAGGGAGGGGACATGGGGATATACATATGCATATGGCTGATTCACTTTGTTGTACAACAGAAACTACACAGCATTGTGAAGCAATTATACTCCAATGAAGATGTATAAAAAAAAAAAAAGGAGGGCTTTCCTGGTGGCACAGTGGTTAAGAATCCACCTGCCAATACAAGGGACACGGGTTCAAGCTCTGGTCTGGGAAGATCCCACATGCTGTGGAGCAACTAAGCCCGTGCGCCACAACTACTGAGCCCACGTGCCACAACTACTGAAGCCCACGCGCCTAGAGCCTGTGCTCCACAACAAGAGAGGCCACCACAATGAGAAGTCCACGCACTGCAACGAAGAGTTGCCCCCGCCAACCACAACTAGAGAAAGCCTGCGCGCAGCAATGAAGACCCAACGTAGCCAAAAATAAATAATTTTTTAAAACATTTAAAAAAAGAAATAACCTCAGAGTAATAAAAATGATAATACTGTTTGCAAAGACTGCTCATTAGAACATGTAAGACCCATCCCACTTTAGTTCCCATCCTAATGCCACGTAGCAAGTACCATGTTTAACCCTCGTCAGCCAGGAGGTCATATCTTTTTATTTCTCCTCCTTAAAATCTAGACTCATGAAAGAAAGACTCAGAAAGAGATGGGAGTGCCTCACCTGGCCTCTGAATTCTGATTTCCAAGCTAAGGAATCACTTCTACCCCAAATGACTGTCCTAGTGAATGTGGGTCCTTTTAGGGACTATCATGTAAACTCACATCTGGGCCGATATGCACTAGTTGCCGTACCAGCTGTTAAGTTAATCGAAACGCTTCATACAGGTTGGTTAAAAAAAACTGCTGCTCCCTATTTCTGGAATGCACTTCTACCATTCTGACTTTCTACCCCATTCATGTGGGTAGAATGCACTTCTACCCACCCTCCGCTGGGACCAGGATGGCTACCTACAATAATTTTTAGAGCCCTGTGCAAAATAAAAAGGCAAGACTCCTTGTTTAAAAATTGTTGAGAATGGGAACATATGTATATGTATAACTGATTCACTTTGTTATAAAGCAGAAACTAACACACCATTGTAAAGCAATTATACCCCAATAAGGATGTTAAAAAAAAATTGTTGAGAATTTCAAGACAGTGTCAGCTGAGCATTAAACCAAGCACAAGACCCTCTGAACACATGGGGATCTATACACCTGCCCAAGTCACACAGCCACGAAGCCAGCCCTGCCCAGGACCCCTCCACACCTGCTCACAATCTAAGGAAAGGGCTGATCCTGGCACAGAAGGGGCCTCCAGGACCTCGCCCAGTTGCACGGCCAGCATCCTTCTGATGAATTGTAGTTGACAGAACACTTCTCCTGCTTACCCCCTCCCCACCAATGCAGGAGGAGCAGGGAGCATGAGCAAGAAATAAGTCTGTTTTAAAGATAGTAATGGAAGGTTGATTGTTACTGCAGCATGACTCAGTGCATCCTGACCAATACATACCGATACCCTACAAATTCTTACTTTTTTTTTTTTTTTTTTTTTTTGCGGTACGCGGACCCCTCACTGCTGTGGCCTCTCCCGTTGCGGAGCACAGGCTCCGGACGCGCAGGCTCAGCGGCCATGGCTCACGGGCCCAGCCGCTCCGCGGCATGTGGGATCTTCCCGGACCGGGGCACGAACCCGTGTCCCCTGCATCGGCAGGCGGACTCTCAACCACTGCGCCACCAGGGAAGCCCAATTCTTACATATTTTGACAGCCACCCTGCCCATGTGGTTATCTCCTTGATGCCCCAACAGGACAAGCAGAGTTGTTTTCTTGGAAGGAACATGACTTGACTCTGTTATCAGAAACCCGCAGAATTATACAAGGCACAACTATATTACCCAACACGATTTTTAACGTGTGAACTTTGCCAGTAAACTCGTTTTAATAGGTCGCCACAAAGTTAAAGGACTTATGTTTTCACTGGAAGGTTTCCTCCTTAAGAAAGTGCCAATTTCCTCTCACTGCTGGATCGGAGGTGAGGCAGCCCAAGAAGGAGGGAGGGAAGGAAAGCAGACAGGTTCAACTTTTATTGATTTGTGAGGATAATCTCCTTCACGGAGGGGTATTGGGTGAGCAGAAGAAAAGAGCAAAGCTGAGAAATGCTGGCCTCCTCTGGAAGCTCCCAGCCCCTCCCCACTCCTACTCCAACCAGCAAAGGGGAGCACGGAGGTGGGTACAGGGAGTAGAGCATTTGGGGTTTTTGTTTTGTTTTGTTTTGTTTTCATGGTACGTAGGCATTTCACTGCTGTGGCCTCTCCCGTTGTGGAGCACAGGCTCCGTTGTGGAGCACAGGCTCCGGACGCGCAGGCTCAGTGGCCATGGCTCACGGGCCCAGCCGCTCCGCGGCATGTGGGATCTTCCCGGACCGGGGCACGAACCCGTGTCCCCTGCATCGGCAGGTGGACTCTCAACCAGTGCGCCACCAGGGAAGCCCGCATTTGGGTTTTAAAACTAAACATAGCCATAGGATTTTTTTAGGGCAGTGAAACTATTCTATATATGACACTATAACGGTGAATCCCTATCATTATACATTTGGTCAAAGCCCATAGAATGAACAACACAAACAGA
The DNA here is from genome assembly GCF_003676395.1 of Aethalodelphis obliquidens. Taxonomy (NCBI): domain Eukaryota; kingdom Metazoa; phylum Chordata; class Mammalia; order Artiodactyla; family Delphinidae; genus Aethalodelphis; species Aethalodelphis obliquidens. The sequence goes on from NW_020837979.1 coordinate 13,721,913, forward strand.
GACCTCTAATGTAAACCAGAGACTCTAATCACCAGGTGTTATTGGTTCATCCATTGTACCTAATGTATCACACTAACGCAAGACGTTCAGAACAAGGGAACCTTGGTGTGGGCAAGGGTGTGCGTGGGTACTCTGTATTTTCCGTTCCATTTTTCTGTAAACCTCAAAATGCTAAAAAAAAAAAAAAGAGTCTCTTAATTTAGAAACTAATAATAAATGTATATTAGAGGAAATGCTCTCATTCTTGCTTCTCTCTGCCTGCTATTACTCTTTTTCAGGCAGACGTGTCCTAACCAACAGACTGGAAAGATAAAGAGATTTTGCTGTGAGCTCAGGAGAAAGGCCAAAAGATGGCCTTGGACCCAAGGCCACTGTGTGCAACTGCCCAAGGCACCTTGTGCCACTGCACCAGTGCACCACGTCCAAGAAGGAGCGTTGCCCTTGTTGACATTAGAGCTCTGTGTACTTATTATGCAAAATCCAAGAGGTACAGTTCCCTGTTTTGCTCAAGGCTAGTAGTAGCCCTGTCTAGGCCCTAAACCTTTCCAAGGTGAAGAGGCGGGCCATGGGGCCCAACCTTGCCGACCTACCTAGAGGCAGCTTTGGGGTTTGGGGAATAAAAACCTTTCTGCATTTACCTTTCTTCAGAACTTTGAGGTGTGGCAGGTCGTGGGGAGACCCATGCACGGGAAGCCCAGAATTGGACATAAACGCAAAACCTGAAGCCCCGTCACCCAGGTGCAGAGAAGGAGAGATTGTCCAGGGCTGGTTCAGCCACAAGGTCAGGAGGAGCTGAGTAGTGCTGCTTCCTGAATGGCAGAATTAATGTCACACATGAGAGCATAAGTGGCTTCAGGATGCTGACGTGGCTGGGGGTGTAAAAGGCTGAGCGCCCGCAGCTCTTACCTCCTCCACCCAGGTTGCCGAGAGCACCGAGTTTCATGCCTGCCCACCGGAGGTACGAAGGGGAGTCGCGTCCATCCATTCATCACCACCTTTTACGCAGCTTATGTGCTGTTTCGAGAGCAAAGCTAAGTAGGCACCCTGAGCGCACACACGCCTGTCCCCTGCACTTGACTTGAGGTGCGGCCTCGGGCAGGAGAGTGGAGTTGGCTGTGGCAGCTCAGGTGCGTGGGCAACTCTCTCCATAGAGATAAACGTCTCTTAGCCACTAGCACACTTACAGTGATGCTATGTAGGAAAGAATTTTAGGAGGAGACAATAGCAATAACATTCTGGAAGCGGGAAAGCAAACCAAGGAGGGATAACTGGCTGAGCAGTCTTTTGAGCCCAATCCTAAGTCTGACTTGGAAAAGGATAGAGCAAGTGTTTCACACCACAGACTCCTCAAACGGAGGAAGCGGGAGCCCCAGGGACTTCTGGATCCGGCTGGCAGATCATGTGTCATTAGGTGAAGACTAGGAGAAGCGCTATGTGAGGAGTAGTCAATGTATGTAAATATATGTTTATATATGCAAACAGAGCTAGGATATGTAAATTACCTTGGGCTTACCGTAGGCAGTGTTCGCACTTGGTAAGCAATCTCTGAGTGTCTGCTGTTACTACATTTCCTAGGTCCCTTGAGACCCTTTTTATTCCACTGGGCACCTACCCCCGTCTGACCACAGCAGAAATCTGGAGTTTTACCCTCTGGAGACGGTAACAGAGTGGGCCTCTGGGTTGAGGGCCAAGGCACAGTGCAGTGTGGGGTGCAGAATAGAAAGACAGAGGACTCATGCCATTAATTTCTTGCACTCCAGCCCCAGGCTGTGCTGTGTGGCTTGTGGAATCTTAGTTCCCCGACCAGGGATCAAACCTGCGCCCTCCTGTGCCTTGGCAGTGAAAGTGCGGAGTCCTAACCACTGGACAGCCAGGGAATTCCCTCATGCCATTAATTTCTAAATTCAGGGAGTCCCAGCTCTTCTTGCCGCTCGGGGTCCAGACATGCTGGCAGCCTGACCCCACCTTCCAGGAAGATTCCTCTCTGGGGAGTCTGTGCAGCTCTGGGCTGCGTGGGAAACAGCCCACCCAGATCCCCTACAATATGATCAAGCTCTGTCTATATACACGCTTGACTAATGAGGGAGTGCCACCTGAGATGGGCCTTGGGAGGCTTTAAGAGGGAAGTTAAAGAAATTGGGGTGGAAGGAATAGTATAACAAGCGTGCAGATACGGGATAAGTTGAGGCCTTTGAGAGGGGCAGTGAGAGGGTGCTGGGCTAGGGAGAAGGGCAGGGAGAAGGGAGAGTTAGGAGATGAGTTTGGAAAGGGCGTCTGGGACCAACAGGTGTCTGACAAAGGCACCGGGGTGAGCAGGGCAACGGGGCTCACCTGCAGTTCAAATGCCCCTTTCTGAGCCTTGCGCCCCAACCTGGGGCTGCATCAGCCAGTGGAAACAGTGCGTCTGGCTTTGGGTCTGTGTTGGCTGTTGCCCTGGGGACCAGATGGAAGAAAGCCGAGGTCAGGAGATGGAAGTTATTTCAGTAGATCATGAGGAGCCTGATGAGAGTTTGGAAACAGGAGAGTGACATACAGAATTGAGTTAGACTTGAGAGAAGCATTAATTCATGAGCCAGATGCGCGACTACACCAAGGTGAACTGGAAAACGCTGATGAATCAGTGTCCATATTTATAGGATAAAGAAGAGATCAGGGACTAGAAAATGGAAATCACTCAAAAAGGAATTGAGCCCTTTGGATAGGAAACAAGAACTCTGATGGAATAAAGGAGGAAGGACTGAGCAAGAGAGAAAGCAAGCGGCTGCCAGCCTATCCCACGAAAACAAACACCTTGAACTTGACAGGCGACTTCAAACGTTACTAAACTTTTTGGCAGTTTTTTCCCCCTTCACCAGCCTAACGCAGGAATGCAAGGAGAGAATTATTTCCCTTTCCCGCTGCTGTGGTGCTTTCAGATTTCCCAACTGAAAACAGCCTCATGGAAGCATCAGCTTGTTCCAAGCAGCTGACAGATGGAGGACGTTTGGGAAGTTGGGTTTCCCAGCGGGTGTCTTGTCCTTGGAAATTCTTTTCCCCTCAGCCTTCTGCACAAGAACTTCCCTGATGACGTAGATAACAAGGTCCGTCCTTTCACGAGGAGAGGGATGGCAATGCCAGCAAAGTCTCCCGTGAAGGAAGCAGGACCCTCCGACTCAGAAGTCCCTCTTCTCCACCTGCCTGCAAACTTGAAATTTATTCCCTACTCTTTTCTCTGATCAAAGACATGGGAGGTCTTGGTTACAAATGCAAATAATTGTCCGGAAACGGAAATGAAAAGTTTGTTACTCACCATTCCCACGTTGGCTCATGTAGCAGGGCCCAAAGCAAGGAAGGGGTTCCAGAGTAAATACTAGTAATATATACCGATCAGGCTTTAGAGTAAATTGAAGATGTTCACACGTATCAACTCGATCCTCAAAGTCACTCTGAGGACATTATAGGATTATTATCTCCCTCTGACAGCTGCGGGAGTCAAGACCCAGAGAAGTTAAGTGACTCGCCCAAGAATACACGAGTAGTTGGTGTTGGGAGAATTAGGACTTGAGCTCCCGATGTCCAGTTTGGTGCCCTTTCCCACGTGTGGAGGTGGTAGGAGCTGTGGCAGTCTGGGTTATGTGTGGTGGAAGGGTTCAGGGGACCTTGGGCACACCACCACCTGCTAGGGTTGAAGCCACAGTTAGGCTCCCCTAAATTTCACCCATGGCCGAGGCCTCTTCCTTCAGCTCTGAGTGAGACACAGTAAAGAGAAGAGAATAGTGGGCAGTAAAACCCTGGCCACACCTCAATCCCCAAACCCCACCCTGCCACCCAGTTCTTTTCCTCGAAAGGAGACAGTCCTGGAGAGCCAGCCCTACACTCACTACTCGCTCCAGATTTCCCTGCCAGAGCCGATATTGCTGTCTAAGAACTTGGCCCCTTGGGGAACTCTGTCCTCCTGACATGTGACCACTTTTGCTCACAGTCCAAGGTCCCTGAGGTGCTCAGAGCGGGGAGCTGACTGGTCGTGGGTCAGCCCACCATCAGTGGTAAACTCGGAGGCGGCTCCGGATGCTCTCCAGAAAGGACTTTGCCCCCAAGCTCAGGCCCTGGACAGATGCTTACAGGCACGATGTCTGAAAGAGGCAATACCATGGCTATGACTCTGGATTCAAACACCTAGATCCCAAAAGAGCTGCCCCTGAGGCCAACTCTACCCTTCCTCCAGGCCCCCATGGGAGATCCAGACAGACAGGAAAAGTCCAGCAAGAACAGTTGATAACTGGCAGGGGCTTTGACCCAACCTCAGACGTGGAGCTCAGCAAGGCCTCCTTCCTCTTCAAGGCTGAAGGAAGGAAGCAGGGAGGCCAAAGTGTTCTTTGGAGCTGAGGCCCTCTGGGAATTCCAGGAGAGCTCTGAGGCTCCTCCCCGACCCTCCGCCGCCCCACTCCCCAAGGGGCACACTCACTCAACAGTTTGCCCGTGATTACCGGCGTTTATCGGGTGGATGCTGCCCATCTAAGGACCTCAGTTAGAGGACCCTGGGCCCATAATGAAACTGGATGACCACTGCCTTGCCCCTTTCCCTCAGGCCTCACAGGGGACGAATAAGAGAATGGGAAGAGGCCCCCCCGAGATCCCACCCTTGCCTCAGACCATCTTATCCATATATCCTTTGAAAATAAATAATCATTAAAAATGACCAGGATAGACATTCCCCTTGGACTCATCAGAACATCTTTCACACTCTAATGCTCTTGATGGCCCCAATGAATGCAATTTAATTCGACATAGCACAGTGAAGGGGCTATTTGAGTCAGAAAGAGAAATCCAGCAGGATCGTTCATAGAGGCAGTGTCGTCAGGAAAACACATACACAACTAGTCACCATTGGGGCCAGTGTTGTTAGAGTTTTGGGAGAACAGGGGAGGCATGATTCTCTCTGGATAGAGGAGAAAAGTTAGGCAGTGAGCATATATAGAGGAAGAAGTGTGTGGGTCGGGCCTTTGGGCCTCCTCTGGGAAGGCCTCCTGATCAAAGCAGAGAGGTGAAATGCTGGTGTGTCTGAGAAAAGGCAAGTACTCTGGGAGGCCAGATGCGGGACACACGTGAGTGTTGGGTTAGGGGAAGGAAGGAATGAGCCAGCTGTGATCCAGGTAAATCTGGGGCCCAGCAACAAATGGAGCAGGACAGGGAAGGGAGCGTAAGAGAGAGATTACTAAGGGGACTTGCAATACAGTAAGTCCCCTACGTACGAACGAGTTCCATTCCAAGAGCACGGTGATTAAGTCCAATTTGTTCGTAAGTCCAACAAAGTTAGCCTAGGTACCCAGCTAACACAATCGGGCTATACAGTACTGTACTATAGTAGGTTTATAATACTTTTCACACAAATAATACATAAAAACAAACAATAAAGACAACATTTTTAATCTTACAGTACCTTGAAAAGTGCAACAGTACAGTACAACAGCTGGCATACATACAGGGCTGGCATCGAGTGAACAGGTAAGAAGAGTTACTGACCGGAGGAGGGAGAGGAGGTGGGAGACGGTAGAGCTGAAGGATCGTCAGCAACAGGAGACAGAGGGCGAGCTGCAATTCCACTCACGCCTGAAGTGGATGGCACAGGTTCTGGTTCCTTGCTGGAACCAGCTGCACATTCGTATCTTTGAAAATTCGCAACTTGGAAGTTCATATGTAGGGGACTTACTGTATTGAACACTCGGGCACTGTTATCAGAACTGACCAGTTTCTCCCCTGAGAAGTAACATGTACGGTGAGAAGTGCATTGAATTAGGGAGACCATTCGTAGCTCTGGCACTCACAGCTGGGGGACCTTGGATGAGTGTGTTCCCTCCTGGGTATCAGCTAGCACCTGTACAGGTGGAAGGAAGGGATGCCTACCATTGGTGATGTTTGACATCGCATTCCTCCTAGCAGGAAGCAGATGGCCCCATGAAAGGGAGGAGTTGAGGAGGGTTCAGGGAAAGGATTGTTGATAAAGGGATGGGCACGATTAAGGGTGCCAAAAGGAGATGGTAAATGCCAGGGACTTGCAACACCTGGAAGCCATGACCACTCTTCGACCTGAAGGGATGTGTTGAGAAGCTAGAAGCTGGTGTATTGAATTAAGAATATGCCGATTATGGGGCTTCCCTGGTGGCGCAGTGGCTAAGAATCCGCCTGTCAATGCAGGGGACATGGGTTCGAGCCCTGGTCCAGGAAGATGCCACATGCCGAGGAGCAACTAAGCCCGTGCGCCACAACTACTGAGCCTGCGCTCTAGGGTCCGCGAGCCACAACTACTGAGCCCGTGTGCCACAACTACTGAAGCCCCCCCTGCGCTCTAGAGCCCGTGCTCCGCAACAAGAGAAGCCACCACAGTAAGAAGCCCACGCACCGCAACAAAGAGTAGCCCCAGCTCGCCGCAACTAGAGAAAAGCCCGCACGCAGCAATGAAGACCCAATGTAGCCAAAAATAATAAATAAATAAAAATAAATAAATTTTTAAAAAAAGAACATGCCAATTATGACCTGCTGAATGAGGAGACGGAGTCACTCCTCGGGGGGGCATGGCCCGGAGCTCCCACAGCATCTAAGCTCCCACTTCAAGGAAGTGAAACCCGTCAGCTTGATTGAAGGCACAGCTCTAATACACCCACACAAAGGAAATAGAGTCATAAGATTTATTATTCACAAGATTCTAGAAGCTGGGGGAAGGGCAGTCCTACATCCCAGGTCATGAGCGAGCAGGACAGAGAGAGCAGGGTAGCAAGCCGGGGTGGAGGTCACTAGGCTTTCCGGGGCTTAACTCTAAACGGTTATTCGAAAGCTGCCTCTGGGAATTCCCTGGCGATACAGTGATTAGGACCTCCTACCTCCACCACTGTGGGTCTGGGTTCGACCCCTGGTCGGGGAACTAAGATCCCACAAGCCATGCTGCATGGACAAAAAACAAAAACAAGAAACAAAACTGCCTCACAAGGCGGGAACTTAGGGCGGGTAACCTAAACTCAAGTCCATATCTAAAATGTCCACACTCTGGGTGTGAGCAGGGTTATCATACTGTAAAATGCCTAGGCAGTAACTCAGAAAAAAAAAGTTGTTTTTCTCATCACAAGGGGCAAGAAGATGAAACTATTAGCTGTGAGAGAGCGTCTGCCTGACCAGATCTGCGGCCTTTGATAGAGAATGTGGCCACTGCCGACTGGGGAAGGGCAGGGCAGAGGCCAGGGGCATGAATACCCTGACCTCTAGCTACCCTCCAACGCCTTGCAGCTGAACACAGCAAAAGCCAGAAGACAAGGGAGCTGCTTGAGTCGGTCTGCAGGGGTCAGCTTCCCAGACAGAGGAAGGTGGGGTTGGACCAAAATGAGACACGGAGAATATATCACACAGGAAGCAGGCTGACAAATTTATTTAAATAGTTATGTGTTTATTTTTTTAAAATATCTGTCTCATGTTCGAAGAGGAGGTTATTTGAAACTGTAGTCTTTCTTTTTAAGCTTTTTAAAAAATATATATTTATTTTTTTGGCTGCGTTGGGTCTTAGTTGCGGCACGCAGGATCTTTCATTGAGGCACGCGGGCTCTTTGTTGCAGGACGCGGGCTTCTCTCTAGTTGTGGCACGCGGGCTTCTCTCTCTCTAGTTGTGACATGTGGGCTTAGTTGCCCTGTGTCATGTGGGATCTTAGTTCCCCTACCAGGGATCAAACCGGCGTCCCCTGCATTGCAAGACAGATTCTTAACCACTGGACCACCAGGAAAGTCCCCATGTGTTTATTTTAATGTGTAATAGAAAGAACATAGCTAGCACATCAAAGCTATCTGTTCAAAGCAGCCGTCATTGCTTAAGGTAAGGCTGAAGCAGATCTTTAAATGATAAAAAGTTAGACAGTGGAAAGAAAAATATTAAGTGATGGTAAGGTGGTACAAAAATATGGCAAAAATCACAGCTATGGCATTTGTACAGTTGAAGTTTGGGAAATTCTGGGCTGGATGATATATAAGATTTCTTCCATCTCTGACTCTCATTGAGTTTCTAAGCGTCTCCACATAGCTATACTGAGTACAAGAACTATCTCAGATCATCTAGGTTCGGTAAAATGTTAGATCACGAGTGACAGGGTGGGATGATAGCGGGACTCCTAGTGACGTCACTACTCTCTTAAGATTGTTCTTCCTCTTCTTGAAGGTTAAAACAAGGCACAAGGCCACCAAAACTCATGAATAAGACCATTTACAGCATCACTATTTGTTATAATCTCAAATTTGAAACAACCCAAATGTCAATCAAAGGGATAAAAAAATTGTCATATATCCACACTAGGCAGCAATGAAAATGAACAAATTTAAGCTGCATTCGGCAACACAGATGAAACTCACCAACCCAACATTGAATGAAAGGAACCAGACACAGAGTCCATACAGTGGGATTTCTTTTGTATAAAGTTCAAAAACAGGCTAGGGCTTCCCTGGTGGCGCAGTGGTTGAGAGTCCGCCTGCCGATGCGGGGAACATGGGTTCGTGCCGCGGTCCGGGAAGATCCCACGTGCCACGGAGCGGCTGGGCCCGTGAGCCATGGCCGCTGAGCCTGCGCATCCGGAGCCCGTGCTCCGCAACGTGAGAGGCCACAACAGTGAGAGGCCAGTGTACCGCAAAAAAAAAAAAAAAAAAAAAAAAAAGGCTAAAATCTATGAGGTAGAAATCAGAAGAGTGGCTACCATTGCAGAGGAGAGGATGGAGATGGTGACCAGAAAGGAGTTGTGAGGCAGGCTTTGGGAATGTAGGCTACGTTCTCTTTCTTGACGTGGTATCTTCACTGAGTCAGAATTCACTGAGCTGTACAGTTGTGATTTTTGAACTTCTTGGTTGGTATCCTATACTTCAGTAAAAATTTTAATTTTAAGTGTATAGAAAATAGAAAAGCTGTGATTATTCCCTTGTTGATCCTAGTAAAATGGCCACAAAGGATGAATTGTCCCTCTGGGATAAGCAGAAGTGACATGTCCCTGATGGTCGAAGGAAATTTATGGGAATTGTCTTAGGCTTGGGTCTATAAAGCATGTCTCTAGAGGTGATTTCCTTCTTACAGGGATCTGAGAGAACTACCAACCTAGGACCACTTTAAAAGGTTTTTTGTTCTGAAGGTGATGTGAACTCCAGCCCCAAACCTGTATGAGTGCAGGCTTTTGGTTGAGAATTCTCAGGGGAAAATTTCCTCTTTATTTTGGTTCCACTCTGAACTAAAATTAGGTATCTTAAGGCAAGTAATTACCTGTAGTGAGTATTCCACTGTTTCCCTTGGGGAGTGAAATCTGACTACACCCATTGAAACTTCTACCCTTTGAGGGTTCTGGGGTACCCATAAGGATCACCATTCTAATCTCACATTCTGCTTCAGCCTAGGTTTTGTCTCCCATCTCCAATCTACTTGACAAGAATTAACAGATGGCTCTAAGGCAAACTCTGGTTCCCACTCACCTCTCTATAGTCACATTTTTCCATTGTTTCTGCCTCAGAGTGGCAGCTCAGCCTTCCTGTAAAAACATGCCTTTGATAGTATCCTCAGCATCTTAAGGATTTTTTAAAATAAATTTGTTTATTTAATTTATTTATTTTTGGCTGCATTGGGTCTTCATTGCTGCACTTGGGCTTTCTCTAGTTCCAGTGAACGAGGGCTACTCTTCGTTGCGGTGCGTGGGCTTCTCATTGCGGTGGCTTCTCTTGTTGCGGAGCACGGGCTCTAGGTGAGCAGGCTTTAGTAGTTGTGGCACACGGGCTCAGTAGTTGTGGCTCGCGGGCTCTAGAGCACAAGCTCGGTAGTTGTGGCGCACGGGCTTAGTTGCTCCGTGGCATGTGGGATCTTCTCGGACCAGCGCTTGCACCTGTGTCCCTGCATTGGCAGGCAGATTCTTAACCACTGCACCACCAGGGAAGCCCCCAGCATCTTAAGGATTTTTGACTTGGCAGATATCTCCAGAACTTAGCCTGCCATGTTGCTGGAAACATGGCATTCACTTTTCTATTTTCATTCTCCAACAGTCTCTCGGAATCCTTTGCTAATCCTATTTCCTCTTCTTGGATTGATCTTCCTCATCTTCTCCATTTGCTAAATCTCCATTTGCTAACTCCTGCCTACTGCGGTAGGCAGAATTCTAAGATGGCCCCCAAATCCCAAGCCTCTCGTGTACACACACTTTCTCCTGGTTATTCAATCAAACACTAATCTAGGTGTTGCTGTGAAGGGATTTTCCAAATGTAATTATTTCCCAAATCAGTTCATCTATTTTTTTAAAATATATTCATTTATTTATTTGGCTATGCCGGGTCTTAGTTGCAACACTTGGGATCTTCATTGCCGCATGTGGGATCTTCTTTGAGGCATGCGGGATCTAGTTCCTTGACCAGGGATCGAACCCAGGCCCCCTGCATTGGGAGCACAGAGTCTTAACCGCTGGACCACCAGGGAAGCCCACCAAATCAGCTGATCTTAAAATAAGAAGATTTTTCTGGGTGGGCCTGACTTAATTACATGAGATTTTTTTTAAGCAGAGAGTTTATCTGACTAGTAGCAGAAGAGCTAGTCATGGAGCTGTGCTCTGGCTGGCCTGGCAGAAAGCAAACATCCATGTTGTGAACTTCCTATGGGGTCACAAAGCAAGGAGTTGTGGGCGGTCCCTAGGAGCTGAGGGTGGTCCTTGGTCCACAGCTAGCAAAAAACGTGAGGACCGCAACCCCAGAACTGCAAGGAAACAGCCCAAAACCAGTGAACTTGACTGAGGACCCAGAGTCCACATGAGGACTGCAGTCAAGGCCAACACCTTGATTTCAGTCACGTGAGATCCTGAGCAGAGAATCCAGTCACACTGTACCTGAACTTGAAGTGTGAGATAATAAATTGGTGGTGTTTTAATCCATTTAATACCATTTAATTGGTGTTGTTTTAATCCGCTAAATTTGCGGTGATTTATGCAGCAACCGAAAATGAACACAGCCCCAAATGAATGTACCTGCCAGTCTACCTACCCTACCTTTCGATGCCAAATTCAAGATTCACCCCTCCAAGAGATGTCCTTGAGCTCTGAGGCAGACCCAGCAATGTCCCCTTGATGCCCTCTTGTGCTTCGTTCATTATCTTTCTCTTATATCTCGTGGCGTGGCTGGTTTTGTTTGCTCATTTGTTTTTCAAGTGTCTTTCTCTTTAGTTAGACCATTTGGTCCTGAAGGTCCTGGACCATGTCTTAGGTGGGCTCTGGAGTCTGATAGCCTGGGTTCAAATCCTGACATTGCTACTTCTTAGCCATGTGATCTTGTGCAGGTTACTTCCTTTCCCTAAGTTTCCCCAGGCCTCAACTTCCTTAGATAAGACATCCCTCACCTCAAAGGGGAGTCGTGAAGATAAAACACAGCCCTGACCGACACCTTGATTAACATAATACCATATACTACTAATAATTACGGCACATAATAGGCACTCGGCAAATGTTTGTGCAATGAACATAGGGGTGGAGGATGGACGGAACGAGGGCCTGCTTGAACCTCTATGTGTGAAGACATGTCCCACAGCTTCCAAAAGGATTCAGTCTGGGCAGAACTGTTTCCTCAATAAGCCGTCCTCTGCCCACAGACAGCCTCTCCTGATGCTTTCGTAAGGTCTCTTTCCCTCCCTTGTGTTTTACTTCTGCTTCTCCCTTGATTGTTCACGGGAAACATTCCTAGTAAAACCTCAAGGGACCAGCTTTCCTTGTGCCTCGGGGCAGCAGAGAGAGTCTGTGTTGTTTTGGCTGCAGCCGCGCTCCAGCCCCTTGGGGCCGAGGGAGGCACGGCACCTCCAGAGGACTCGGATGGGGGTCGAACAGAAGGTGAAGCACACCAGGGGGAAAAGACAAAGACAGTGCCTGGGGCAGAACCCCCATGAGGTGGTGGTGGAGGGCGAGGGATTCCTGAACCCTCACCTCACCCCCATCCTCAGTCTTGGCTGCTACAACTTCCTTCCCTTCTTTCCTTCTGGCCGCTTACAAAGGAGTCGTATCGGCATCACCACTAACAGCTTCAAGGATGCCAGGCCCTGGGGAAGGCACAGCTTCTGTCCTGGTGTCAGATGAGAGCCATTTGGCAGGTGAAAAGAAACAGGCCATCTGGAGAGGCCTCTGAGACCTCGGTAATTTGAACCAATGACTCCCCGCATTTTTATTTATTGTAAAAAACATTTAGCAACCTGGAAGGACATTCCTTAAAAAGGAAAAAAAGATTATTCATGATCTCACCACCCTAATGCCACAACTAGTTTCTTTTTCCAAGTTATCTTCCAGTTTTTGGCCACATGATAGAGAGAAATTTGCATACAATCTGTATCCTCTTTTTGTTGTTGTTGTTTTCACTTAAGTTCTGTCTTAAGCCTTTTCCAGTGTTGGAATAATCTTCACATTTGTCTCTCTCTCTTTCTCTCTCTCTCTCTCTCTCTCTCTCTGTTTTTTAACTGCAAATATTCCAGCCAATTTGATTGAGGCATAATTAATGATTCCTTAACCCTTCGGGATGTTGTTCATTCCCCTGAATCTTTGAAGTTGACTCCTGGCAAAGCTGGAAATGAAAGGAAGTTTGTTTCCTAGGCCCATCTGCATGCCTTACAGATCTTACATCCCTGCTAGCAATTTTAGCCCAAGAGTTCTCTCGCCGTGGGAGCAATCTGCTCTCCAATCCCAACCTCCAAAGCCTTGCCCCCATTCGATGGGCTATTAAAAAAATAAGAATATAGTTCTATTTTTTTCTCAACATAAAAGTGATACATGCTCATGTTATCCAATCTGAAAATACATAAAAGCAAAAGAAAATAAAAATCTGCTATAATCTTCCTATTCAAGATCAGATGCCACTGTTCCTTGTTCCTCTCAAAAATGTTGGCACTTTTGACGTCACTCATCTGTGCTAGGTTCCTTTCCTCCCAGATCCTACTCTGCCTTCCAAGTTCACTTTAGAAGCTAATTTGTGTTGCAGTGATGAGGACTGGATGAGTAAACCCTAGAAAGTATATTATCCTGAGGTCTCAGGCACCTGTTGAGGAAAAAAAGAAATACACACAAACAGGTACATAATGCATCAACTGCGGCACCTGAGGTTGGCTAGTTTAACCACAGTGGAATTCGTTGGCTCATAAAACTGGAATGTGTAGAAGTAGGATGGGCTGCAGGTCTGGTTTGATCAAGTGGCTCAAAATGTCAAAAAGGAAATGGTTTCTTTCTAACCTCTCTCTCTGCTTTCTCCACAACATTATTTTCTTCTTAAGGTAAGTTCTTCTTACTTGGCTGCCTTTTCAGCAATTTCTAAGACTACGTATTGCCTGGCTCCTGTCTTGCAGGATATGAGAGCATCTCTTTCTCGCCACTTGATAAATTCCTGGGATCTCCTCTGATTGGATCAGTCTTGTTCCTATGGCCACCCATAAACCAATCCTAGTGGCAAGGAGGATGAGACAACTATGGGTGGTTGAAACCAGTAGGTCTTAAACTATAGTCTCAGAACCCCTTTACACTCACAGAAATTAACGAGGCGACCAAAGAATCTTTTTAATGGAGATTTTATCTATTGATACTTGCCAAATTAGAAATTAAATTCATCGACACCGAAGAAATACAAAAGATCATAAGAGATTACAATGAACGATTTTATGCCAATAAAAAGGACAACCTAGAAGGAATAGACAAACTCCTAGAAATGTACAATCTCCCAAGGCCAAACCAGGAAGAAATAGAAAATATGAACAGACCAATTTCCAGCAATAAAATTGAATCAGTAATCAAAAAATTCCCAACAAACAAAAGTCTAGGACCAGACAGCTTCATGCGTAAATTCTACCAAACATTTAGAGAAGAGTTAACACCTATCCTTCTCAAACTATTCCAAAAAATTGCAGAGGAAGGAATACTTCTGAACTCTTTCTGTGAGGCCAGCATCACCCTGATACTAAAACCAGAAAGATACCACACAAAAAAGAAAATTACAAGCCAATATCACTGATGGGCATAGATGCAAAAATCCTCAACAAGATGTTAGCAAACTAAACTCAACAATACATTAAAAGTATCATACATTATGATCAGGTGGGATTTATCCCAAAGGTGCAAGAATAGTTCAATATCCACAATCAATCAGTGTGATTCACCACATTAACAAATTGAAGAATAAAAATCATTCGATCACCTCAATACAGGCAGAATAAACTTTTGATGAAATTCAACATCTATTTTTGATAAAAACTGTCAACAAAGTGGGTATAGAGGGACCATACCTGAACATAATAAAGACCATATATGACAAGCCCACATCTACTATTATACTAAATGGTGAAAGCTGAAAACATTTCCTCTAAGATCAGGAACAAGACAAGGATGCCTACTTTTGCCACTTTTATTGAACATAGTATTGGAAGTCCTAGCCACAGCAATCAGACAAGAAAAAGAAATAAATGGAATCCAAATTGGAAAGGAAGAAGTAAAACTGTCACTGTTTGCAGATGACGTGATACTATACACAGAATATCCTAAAGATCCCACCAAACAACTACCAGAACTCATCAATGAATTTGGTAAAATTTCAGGATAAAAAATTAATACAGAGATCATTTCTATACACTAAGAGTGAACTATCGGAAAGAGAAATTAAGAAAATAATCTCATTTACAATCACATCAAAAAAAATAAAATACCTGGGAATAAATCTAACTAAGGAGGTGAATGACCTCTACTTAGAAACCTATAAGATTCTGATGAAACTGAAGATGACCCAAACAAATGGAAAGATATACACAGAGATTAGAAGAACTAATATTGTTAAACTTACCAAGCTACCCAGTGCAATCTACAGATTCAACATAATCACTATCAAAATACCAATGGCATTTTTCACAAAACTAGAACAAATAATTCTAAACTTTGTTTGGAAACACAAAAGACCCCAAGTAACCAAAACAGTCTTGGAAAAGAAAAACAAAGCTGCAGGTATTATGCTCCCTGATTTCAAACTATATTACAAAACTTCAGTAAGCAAAACAGTATTGTACTAGCACAAAAACAGACACAGAGATCAATGGAACAGAATAGAAAGCCCAGAAATGAACTCACACTTATATGGGCAATTAATCTCCGACAAAGTAGGCAAGAATATATAATGGAGGAAAGAACATCTTCAATAAATGGTGTTGGGAAAACTGGACAGCTACACGCAAAAGGACCAAACTGGACTACTCTCACACACCATGCACAAAAATAAATTCAAAATGGATTAAAGACTTAAATGTAAGACCTGAAAGGTCGAAGAGTATAGGCAGTATACTCTTTGACCTCAGTCTTTGTAATTTTGCGGGGGGATATTTCTCCTCAGGCAAAGGAAACAAAAGCAAAAATAAAAAAAATGGGACTACATCAAACTAAAAAGCTTTTGCATAGCAAAGGAAACTACCAACAAAACGAATAGGTCACCTACTGAATGGGAGAAGATATTTGCAGGCGATATATCCAATAAGGGGTCAATACCCAAAATATACAAAGAATTCATACAACTCAACATCAAGAAAACAAACAACAGATTAAAAAATGGACAGAGGATCTAAATAGACATTTTTCCAAAGAAGAAACACAAATGGCCAATAGGCACATGAAAAGATGCTCAACATTACTAATCATCAGGGAAATGCAAATTAAAACCACAAAGAGATACCATCACACCTGCCAGAATGGCTATCATCAAAAAGACAACAAATAACAAATTTTGGCGGAGATGTGGAGAAAAGGAAACCCTTGTGCACTGTTGCAGCCACTATGGAAAGCAGTATGGAGAACCCTCCAAAAATTGAAAATGGGACTACCATATGATCTAGCAATTCCACTCCTGGATATTTATCTGAAGAAAATGAAAATATTAACTCAAAAAGATATATGCACCCCTATGTTCACTGCAGCATTATTTACAATAGCCAAGATATGGAAGCAACTTAAGCGCCCATCAATAGATGAATGGGTAAAGAAGATGTAAGATACACACACACACACACACACACTGGAATATTACTCAGCCATAAAAAAAGAATGAAATCTTGCCATTTGTGGTAACATATATGGACCTAAAGGGTATTATGCTAAGTGAAATAATTCAGACAGAAAAAGACATAGACTGTATTTCACCTATATGTGGTATCTAAAAAACAAATGAACAAACATAACAAAACAGAAACGGAGTTATAGATACAGAGAACAAACAGGTTTTTGCCAGAGGGGAGAAAGGTGAAGGGAGGAAAGAAATAGGTGAGGGTGATTAAGAGATACAAACTTCCAGTTGCAAAATAAATGAGTAACGAGTATGAAATGTACAGTGTGGGGAATATAGTCAATAATTATTTAATATCTTTATATGGTGACAGATTGTAACTGGACTTATCATGGTGATCATTTTGAAATGTATAGAAATATTGAACCACTATACTATATAACAGGAACTAACATAGTGTTGTAGGTTGATTATACTTTAAAAACAAGCAAACAATAAACAAGCAGACTCAGAAAAAGAGATCAGGCTTGTGGTTACCAAACGCAGAGGATGGGGGGGAGGTGAATTGGATGAGAGCAGTCAAAAAGTACAAACTTCCAGATATACAGTAAATAAGTACTAGGGATGTAATGTACAACATGATAAATATAATCAACACTGTTGTACATTATATATGAACACTGTTAAGAGAGTAAATCTTAAGAGTTCTCACCATGAGGGAATAATTTTTTTCTATTTCTTTAATTTTGTATCTATATTAGATGATGGGTGTTCACTAAACTTATTATGATAATCATTTCATGATGTATGTAAGTCAAAGCATTATGTTGTGCATCTTAAATTTATACAGTGCTGTATGTCAATTATATCTCAATAAAACTGGAAGAAAAAATTAAATTCTTTAAAAATAACATAATTCATAAAAAATAATAAAATTATATGTTAATATGTTGGCAAAAAAGCCTATGTTTTCCAAAACAAAAAGATGGTGAGAAGAATGGCTTTTTTAAAAAACATATTTGCAAGTCTCTTTAAGTCTGGCTTTATAGAATTAAGCTGGATTTTCATATCTGCTTCTGCATTCAATCTGTTGAAAATCGTTTTGGTTAAAGTACGTGAAGAAAACCTGCTTCACATTAACATGTAATTGGAAAAGCGAGGAATATTTTAATGGCCTTTTAGGATAATTGTGGATATTCTTTGATAGTACACCAAAACTCTACAAGAGGTGATTTCTTAAAAGTTTGTTGCATTGTGGAATCTGAAACCTTATCTATGAACTTTTCATACTGTTAAATTAAAATCCATTGAGGAATTCCCTGGCGGTCCAGTGGTTAGGACTCCGCGCTTCCACTGCAGGCGGCAGGCGTTCAATCTCTGGTTGGGGAACTAAGATTCCCATATGCCACGTGGCTTGGCCAGTAAATAAATAAACAAGTCAAATCTGTTTTATATTAAAATATAAATAAAATAAAAGAAAACCTATTGTCTGCCTTGCATTTAAAATGGATCTTTTACCCATACATGATTTTGTAACATCATGCATTAGCCATTTGGAAAACATCGATTCACTGAGTAAATGCAGGTCTTCCAAATATTGGCACACAATACATTATCCAATGTCCAAAAATCACCTTCATTTATATTACCATTGATCACATCAGAAAAGTCCTGAAATACTGACAAGCTGTCAAGCTGATGGTGATACAAGTTTTCCAAAATTCCAAATCCCTTTTGAAATCTGGAATTTTTTCACCATTGGCAACAAGTAGTCAATTGTTGTCCTTGAAGAGACAGGATTGCTTAGTTGATTTTCAGGAAAATGTCTACCAAATACCCAAGTTGAAATAACCATAATTTGTCAGCTGTTTTCTCAAGCAAAAATGGTGTTCCATGAAAAAAACAAAACAAAAACCAACCAGCTAGTTCAGCTTGCAACTCAAACGATTGCATGAGTGCTTCTCCTTACACAACCATCATACTTCAGTTTGCAGCAAAAGTGTTTTATGTGCAGTTTCCATTTTGCCATATAAAATATTTAAAAGGTGTGTACTCAAGAGAGATTGAGATTTTTTTTTAATTATTTAATTTTTAAATTATTTATTTGGTTGGTGCAAGCAGCTTTTCTCTAGTTGCGTTGAGCAGGGGCTACTCTTCATTGCGGTGCGCGGGCTTCTCATTGTGGCGGCTTCTCCTGTTGCAGAGCATGGGCTCTAGGCGCGTGGGCTCAGTAGTTGTGGCTCACAGGCTTAGTTGCTCCACGGCATGTGGGATCTTCCCGGACCAGGGCTCGAACCCATGTCCCCTGCATTGGCAGGCGGATTCTTAACTGCTGCGCTACCAGGAAGGTCCCAGAGATTGAGATTTTAATGAGGTAATCACATTTTTGCTGCTCCATCAAGAACATTCTTAAATGAAACCGCATTTTTTTTTCACCATGAACGTGTGGTGGTGAAAATACTACTACAGTTGCATACCTTTTGCACACCTTTGCTTTTGCACCATCAGTGAGAAAGGTAAATAAAGTCTCAGATTATAATGAAATAATTTTGACTTCAGAGATACTCTGAAAGGTCCTCAGGGATCCGATCCCCACCCCCGCCCCTCCCCAGCCAAGGGTCTGCGGACCATACTTTGAGAACCACCAATCGCAGCCCAGTCATAGAGCTAAGAGTGGGGCAGACTTACCTAAACCGTATGTTGCATCACAGAGGGGGAAGATGGGATGGATGTTGGGGGCAGTGCCTGCTAGAAGAATGACCAAAGTAATGAGCATAAGGAACTAACAAATTACAAAATCATGGGTGCTGTCCCAGATTCACAAATAGCCCCACCATTTTTCTAGTCAGGGTCCAAAGGCTTTTCTGAGACCAGTCACTGACTTGAAGAGATTCTAGTTGAGGCTTTGAGATCCAGTGGCTGATTCTCATCTACCGTTTGGGGATCTCTGTCTTAACCCTGAACAGTAACTAAGCGTGGCAGGGACTCCCCTGGCGGTCCCGTGGTTAAGACTCTGTGCTTCCACTGCATGGCGTGCAGGTTAGATGCCTGGCCGGGGAACTAAGATCCTGCATGCCCTGTGGTGTGGCCAAAAGTAACTAAGGGTGACCCTGCGGGCAGTGGAAAGGATGTTTAGGGCACAGCTTGTCTTGCTGCACAAGTGGGTCAGCTTCTCTCACTACCCTCCAAGCCAGAGTACTGCTGACCCCCGTGCCAGCCATAAAGGGTGTCTGGGCCATGCCTGCCTCAGGGCTGGCTGAAATGCGGAGGTGGATGGATGAGGGTCCTGCCCAGGAGAGGACAGTGGTGGTGATAAGGCCTCATCATGGTTCTGCTAGTGGTGGATTGACTGGAAGGTCAACTGTTCCTGCTCTAAATAAATACTTCCAAACAAGGCCTGGCTTTATGGACAAGCAGTATCTGGGAGAAAAGGGGAAAAGCCGCTGAGGCAAGTAGAGGTAAAGAGTATCTGATAATCAGGCAGGCAGCCGCTGAGGCAAGTAGAGGTAAAGAGTATCTGATAATCAGGCAGGCCTCTGCTGGTCTCCAAGAGAGGAGGGGGAGGTGCTCAGCATTTTCCTTGCAGCTGTCACTGACCCCGGAGACAACAGGGAGCTAGGCTGCTGCTCTGTTGGCCAGCCTTGGCCAATACACTGGATTCAGATCTCCTAGTGACAGCTTTTCCTCCAACATTTTCAAAATGCTCATGTGTCTTCAAATTAAAATAATCCAGAAACATTTTTACTACAAAATCCCTCTGAAAGGTGTGAAGGCAGAGTCCTTCCAACCCTTCATCTCCGAGATTTCCCTTCTGATTTTGTTACCCAGATACCACAATTTTTTTTTCCCCCCAGCACCCCTGCCCCCACCCAGGGAAGAACACAGACAGCTCCAAAGAGAGTCTGGAGCTATACAAACCGTGTGCAAGCTGTTGAACAAAAAGAGTGACAGGACTCTCGGTGCACGCAAATATATTTTGCTCCTTGTCTAGGATCTTCTTTTTCAAACGGGAACTGGAACCGGTATCACAGGCACACGACTGCGATGCTCTGTGCTCACCAACCCGAAAGGAAATTATGAGAGCAGATCAACTTCACTGACTTTACTGAAGAGTCAACAAGTCCTACGGCACAGCAATGTACCAGGCGCATTATACAGACCTGCCTGTGTTAAAGAAATAACATATCCGTGCTTTCAAGTCCTCTTAATTCCTGAATTTGGGGATTCACTAATATTCACACTTTTAAAAATTGTATGACACTTCCGCTCCAGAATCGAGGGGGACTCCGGAGTTATGTAAATGGGAGCTCCAAGCACAGGTTCTGATCCTGGCTCTGCCACTAAATGCCCTAATGATTTAGGGTGACTCACTTCTGCTCTCTGGGTCTTAATTACCCATCTGTGAAACTAGTGCTCCCTCGATTTTTTCTGATACGTGGAACAACAGAAAGCTGTTCGGCAAATGCCCAGACACACTCAGGCTGCTCTCATTGTGTCGAGGGCTCCAGGAACTCCAAACCAGTATTGCCTGCGGGTCCGTCCTAGAGAATAAAGCACGTGACTACATAAAGCCCCTTCATTCAGCGGCTCCGCATCTACGAGTCCTCTGTGCAGTAAAAGCCTATAACCAGCCTATAAACACCTTTTGTTCCTTCGCCATCTAACCGCACGCAGAGATCCAGAGGGCGGTGGGTGCCCGGGACCCTCACCCGGGCCAGCACACAGCCAAGCGCGTTTCCAGCTACGGGCGTCTGGCTGGGGGTGGCCAGTTCCCCTAAGCCCGCAGGGTGGAGGATTGAGCATCGGCGGAGCAGGGCAGCCTCTGGGGCCCTCGCGCGCTCCGATTGGTTCTCGTGTCCTCGTGACTCCAGGCCCCGCCCCACGCCCCTCCTCCGCATCTGAGCTGGGGAGCGGACGGTCCGGGACTGAATGGGCGCTAGCGCGGCGCAGGGGGCGGGCCGGGGCGCCGGGCCCAGGACTGGTGGCAGGCTGGCGCCCGCTCCCTAATATGCGGACGAAGGCGGAGGGCGGCGCGGAGCGGCGTCCCCTACAGCCGCGGACCAAGGCGGCGGTGGCGGCGGCGGCACCTGCCGGTCGAGGTACGTGGCGCAGCCCCCTCCTCTGCGTAGCGGGGCCCGCGGGCAGGGGGCGGCGGCTCAGATCCGTCCCTGCCCCCGCGTGTCTGGGCCCGGAGACTCCGCCCAAACCCCCGCGGGCAGCGCCCAGGGCACGGTTCCCCAAAACGCGCCTGGCGGGGGCGCAGGCTGGGAGTCGTGGCCTCGCGCGGAGTGGACCGGCGGGAGGCGCCGCGGCCCGCGCAAGTGTGGACGCGGTGGAGGCGGAGGGGTGAACGA
This sequence comes from Aethalodelphis obliquidens, assembly GCF_003676395.1. Classification (NCBI taxonomy): domain Eukaryota; kingdom Metazoa; phylum Chordata; class Mammalia; order Artiodactyla; family Delphinidae; genus Aethalodelphis; species Aethalodelphis obliquidens. The sequence continues at coordinate 13,743,290 of NW_020837979.1, forward strand.
CCGGGACGTGGGGTCCAGGCGCGGTGTCCCTTTCCCCTCAGTCTTTCACATCGACTTGGGGTTTAATTCATTGCTGGAAGCTTCCGAGCCCAGGAGAGCAGAGTTGACTCATTTCCCCGGGACAGAATTGGGGGACCCTATGACTAGCAGCTCCGGAAACTGACCTTTGCATCCATCGGGAAAGCGTGCGGTGTCTGCAGGTAGAAATTCGCCAGTGATCTTCCCTGCTTCCTCAATGCGGCCAGCCCTGCGGAAGAGACACGTTTTGGTGACCTTTGGTTTCTCCTGAATTGTAAGCAATGGCATTCATATGAGCCTTTAGTGTGTAAGTAATGCAAGATTTTCGGGGAGCATCTTCGAATAGGAAGAGGCGAGGGGTCTTGCCCAACCCCACATCAGGTGGGTGACCTTGGCGGACACTGATCCCCCTGTAGGACTCCATCTCCTGATCTGTACTGGGAGGTTTGACCTGCTGATGGCCAAGGCCCCTTTCAGGCCCCTGGTTCTGTGGTTCTGACTGCAAAATGTGTTGACCAATGAAGAGGGTCCTGCAGAATCATTAGCTGACTTGAAAGACAAATTTATGTCCTCATGTCTTAATTCATGTTTACGACGTTGCTTCATTAGGTATTGTTCATTTAAAAGGGAAAATGGTTTTACCCTTCATCTGGCACCCTCGGGTTGCCTGCTCATTAGGCCACGCACCATGCTGGGTGTTGGGATTACAAAGAGAAAGGAGACGCATCTCCTGCCCTCTGGTGTTAAGCGGAGCCCTTCTCTTGGTAATCCTCTTCCACAGAAGAGTTGCGCTATCCTGAACCTGGAAGAGGAATCCTGTCTGTTGAGTGAAGGGGCACAAACTCAAAACTGTCAGGATGGGTTGTGGTTTCACTCACATAATCCTGAAAGCTTGATGGTTTAGAAGAATGTCTTAAATTTCTAGTCGTAGAGCAGGGGATCACCTAAATTCCAGTCAGTGCTGGGACAAGGAGAGACTAATGTGAACTGGCAGAGCCCTGTGACTGGAATGTCGTTAGCCTTTTCATGTGTCTGTCCGTTGTCTGAGTGCCGCTGTTTCTGTAAGATAAAATGAACCTTGGTTACGATTAGTAGCTGTGTCTTCCTCTAGGCGAGAAAAGAAATGGGTGAGGTGGGAAGGCACGAAGGTGTTTGTAGAAGACGGAGAGGGCCAACAGGCAGAAATTCTAAAAATGCACATTTATGACTACCTATTTTGAAAATGCTTATAATTTTGGCACAGACTGCCAATTGTTTCATATTACCACAATAGATTAGTATTGAATTTTTGTAATTTAATTTTTATTGGAGTATAGTTGATGTACAATGTTGTGTTAATTTCTGCTGTACAGCAAAGTGTATCAGTTATACATGTACATATATCCACACTTTTTTAGATTCTTTTCCCATATAGGTTATTACAGAGTACTGAGTAGAGTTCACTGTGCTATACAGTAGGTCCCTATTAGTTATCTGTTGTATATACGGTAGCGTGTGTATGTCAATCCCAATCTCCCAGTTTATCCCTCCCCCCACCCCCTTTAGTAACCATAAGTTTCTTTTCTACATCTGTGACTCTATTTCTGTTTTGTAAATAAGTTCATTTGTACCATTTTTTTAGATTCCACATATAAGTGATATTATATGATATTTGTCTGACTTCACTTAGTATGACAATCTCTAGGTCTATCCATGTTGCTGCAAATGGCATTATTTCGTTCTTTTTTATGGCTGAGTAGTAGTATTGAATTTTAAGACTATATTCAAGACAGGATAAGAACAAACCCTTTGTTCTTTGATGTGTCTCCTTCAGTCCTTCCCTGCTTTCCCTGCTGGTCTGTTTGGCAGGAGTTTATCTAGCAGGTTGGCTCTTGGGAGGTGAATGGGACAGTAAAAAAGGTTTTGGGTCCTCTATGTGAGTCATCCAGGTGCTGAGGGCGGAAGGGCTAGTCTTGGAAGAGGGTCAAACCTCACTTTCCACACCTTGCTAGTTCCTGAGAAGCGATTTAATCTGAACTGCCTGTGGAGACACTCCCAGAGAGCATGCTCTATGTTTTTGGTCTAGCTGGGAAGCCTTGGCAGAATTAAAGCAACTGGGAGTATACACACATTAATGATGGAACGAACTTCCCTAACTGCTGAGGAAGGAGAAGCAAGGGCTGGATCGGTATGAGGGGTATAAGTTAGCAAAGGCATCCAGAAGTGGGTGAATCAATGGCCTAGTGTGGGAGGGAGCCATGACTGCATGACTGTGGTTGGTGACACGCAGGCTGTCCGGGGAGAGAGACCCAGCTTGAGCACACGTGCAGAGGGGGAGTGAGGAAGAGGGATAGGGGAGTGGGAGAAAAACGAGGTTGGAGGGCTACAAGGACGCTACCAGGCTTTCCTTACCTGGACAGCTTTTTCTTTGTTTTTCTAAGTAGAGCATACATACTAGGAAAGTAGGCATAAGTATACTACTGTTCAACAGATTTTCCAAACTCAGCAAGACATTTTTGTTCCCCCTTTAGAGTGTGGAAGAACATCCAGGATTAAGTTACTGGATGGTTCATCAACGCCTTATACCCATGAATTCTTCCCCTTTTCCAGTTTTAAATATCTGGAATTAATAGTTCAGAATCAGGTGGTATGATTTGATTAATTTAAACAGGGAAAAAGTGATACAAATAACAAATTTGTTTTGATGGAATAGTAGGTTGTGTTTTGAACATGAAGTCTGCCTTTAAGACTAGGTGTCATTTTCATAATTAAAGGCTTATATGTATTGAGTTCATCAACTCCTTTCTGCTTTTCACAAGCGTCTTGTTCTCATTTCCAATCTAGACTTCAGCAGCAAGAGAGGAGAACAGAGTTGTGGTACTTTTACAGGGCTGCCAGTACTCTCCTCTCTTTGCTTGTCATTTTCTGCAGTCAAGTCCTTAGTCGCCCAGGATTTGGTAGCTGGTTTCCTTGCTTATTCTTCCTCTAGACCAGCTCTGTCCAACGGAAATATAACCCAAGCCATGTATATAATTAAAATTTTTCTAGTAGCTACATTTAAAAAATTAAAAGGAAACCGGTGGATCAAAGTTTCAGTTTCCCAGGAAGATAAAAAAAAACCTTCTAACTCTTATGCTTATTCTTCTAACCTAATGACACAGCTTCAAACTGTATAAAGTAAAAAGTGACAGAATGACAGAAAAAGTTGACAAACCTGCCGTAATAGTGATAGATTTTAGCATATCTCTTTCCGTAATTGATAGAACAAGCTTACTAAAAACCAGTAAGGGATTTTTTTTTTCCAATAAGGGATTGATTCAACAAGCAACACAATTAATAAGCTTGATCAAACTGATTAAATAGAAAACATAGTTCCAGCAAGTGAAGATTATATGTTTACAAAAATCGAACATATACCAGGTCATAAAGTAAGTCCTAACATTTAAAATAATCGGTATCGTATTGACCAAGTTCTCTGAACACAGTGAAACTAAATTATGTATCAATTTAAGAATATAATTTTAAAAATTAAAAATTTTGAATTTGAAAGATAAAGAAGTAATAACAATGAAAATATATAAATCAAAACTTGTAGAATGGGGCTTCCCTGGTGGCGCAGTGGTTGAGAGTCCGCCTGCCGATGCAGGGGACACGGGTTCGTGCCCCGGTCCGGGAGGATCCCACATGCCGCGGAGCGGCTGGGCCCGTGGGCCATGGCCGCTGAGCCTGCGCGTCCGGAGCCTGTGCTCTGCAGCGAGAGAGGCCACAACAGTGAGAGGCCCGCTTACCGCAAAAAAAAAAAAAAACTTGTAGAATGAATTGTACACGTAAGGCTTGTGGGATGCAACTAAATCAGTATTTAAAGAGAAATACACAGTCTTAATTACTCATATTAGCAAGAAAATAGTCAAAAACTAATGAGCTAGTCAGGTAAATTAGGAAGAAGTTAGGAACACAGCAATTAAAATAAATCCAAGGAGTTAGAAGGAAGGAATTTTAAAAAAAAAAGGTGACTTAATTTTAATAATATATTTTAGTTAACCCAATATGTATAATATATTATGAAATCAATATAAAAATTGTTATTGAGCTATTTTACATTCTTCTGGTCAAACTAAGTCTTCAAAGCCTTGTGTGTATCTTATACTTTTATTAGCGCACATCTCAATGTGGTCTGGCCATGTCTGAATTACTCAGCAGCCACACGTGACTATGTAAATGTTGAGGAGATCTGTGGTGATAAACAGGACAGTCAGAGCTAACAGTGGTGGGGTTCAGTTATCTGCCAAGTGAATCGAGGGTCATGGGAATCTAAGAGTGTTTTGTGGTTAGCAGAGGGTGGCTCTTTTTGAAAATCTTATAAGCACCCCCCCCCAACAAACCCACATGCTACAAAACATAGGACAGAAACAAAGATAAATGCTCTACTGACTCACTTTGTCCTTACCTGTTTTAGACATGTTACGTATATGTGTGTGTGTGTATATATATATATATGTATATATGTATGTATATATATATATATATATATGTTCTTTTAATTTTCACAAAAGCCATATGAGTTTGGTACCATTATTATCCCCATTTTACAGATGAGGATATTGAGGCTCAGGGAGGTTAAGAAACTAAGAAACTCGAGGGGACAGAGCCGGGATCCAGACTCAGGCAGTCTGGCCTGGAGGGTGCAGATGAGGCAAATGCATCCCTGTCTTTGCAGTGTACAGGACATTCCTACCCCACCCCTCAGAAGGGCTCCTAAGAGGATGATCTGAGGTGGCTGAGGCAGCTCTGTTCCCTGGTCCAGGTTCCTGCGTTTCCAGGCACAGCATTGTCACTCTGCTGGGTCTCCACGACAGCCTCCTCACTGGTCCTGCCTCACAAAAGGACTTCCCCATCTCCAGTCCTGCCTCAAGAGAGGTCTCTCCAAACTCCAATTCCAGTTCAAATCCACACCCCAACCCCCAGTTGCTTCTTTTATCTTAGGATAAAATTCCAACCCACCATGGCATGACCTGCTTCCTTTCCCAGCCTCTGGGTACGTTGTTCCCTCTGGGGCTAGACCTTCAGAAACTCCCCTCAGTGCCTACTGTCCCTGCTCAGGCGGCACCTGTCTCCCCACCCCCAGCAAGTCCTACCCATTCTTTTCCTGGGGTGGGGGTGAGCCTTTTCCAAGCCCCTCCCAAACACACACATATACACGTCCTCCAAATGTAAAATACCTCCTGACACTGCCCTCATGTCCAATGTAGAGTGAGTTAAAAAGAAAAATGAGGAAAATAATTACATTGGTGTTAGATCTACTTGTCTGATTTTGAAAATGAGATGAGAGCTTTTAGAAGAGGCTGTTTCTGTGTTGCTTCTTGCTCTACCCCCAGGCACATACTCCCTGCCTGTTTAAAAACGGGGTTACGTGAATGACAGTATGCCTGTTTGGGAGCTTGCCCAAGTGCTGGTTTCCCAAATTTTTGGAGCAGAGAGTAAAAGGGACATGTGATTGGGGTGTGAAAGGCAACTGTATGTTTTAGCCATGCCTCTTACAGACCTAAATACATGTTGTCAGTTTTAGGAACTCAAACATGCTTAACTTATTCTGGGCTTAAAGCGACCCAAACAAAACTTTCCTTTGTCTCCTGTGTTTGCTCCCTCTCTTTCAAGTCTCTCAACTGCCAGGGCCTGTCAGCCTCCAGGTTGTTCCCTGTCGCTGTCCCTCCAGTTCCTTTTCTGGGGTCATTACCACTTTCTGGTAATGGATTTGGGGTTTTACATGACTAGTATGGTTCTTCTGTTCCAGTAGAACAAAGAGGGTTATTGAATACAGCCAGCCCTCCGTACCAACCAACTGTGGCTCAGAAATACTCAAAACGGAAACTTTCTTGAAAGTTCCGAAAAACAACGCTTGAGTTTGCCGCATAGTGTCAACTACATACATAGCATTTACATTGTATTAGGTATTATAAGTAATCTAGAGATGATTTAAAGTATACGGGAGGGGGGCTTCCCCAGTGGCGCAGTGGTTGAGAGTCCGCCTGCCAATGCAGGGGACACGGGTTCGTGCCCCGGTCCGGGAAGATCCCGCATGCCACGGAGCAGCTGGGCCCGTGAGCCGTGGCCGCTGAGCCTGCACGTCCGGAGCCTGTGCTCCGCAACGGGAGAGGCCACAACAGTGAGAGGCCCGCGTACCGCAAAAAAAAAGAAAAATAAATAAAGTATACGGGAGGATGTGCATAGGTTATATGCAAATACTGCACCGTTTAACATAAGGGACTTGAGCATCCATGGATATGGTATCCAAGGGGGGGTCCGGGAACCAATTTCCTCTGGATACTGAGGGACCACTGTACCGGATTAGTGTATCAACTGCCTATCGAATCCTCCACCTTCCCTTCCCCATTGACCAGCCAGCTGCTCCCTGAGGACTATTGCTAAGGTCCTGTTTGGGGATGTCTCTTCATAATCCCAAACCTTAAGAAGCCATATCCTCACCCTTTCTTTCTGGGGTGGGGTCTTGGTTATTTTAGAATTTGCACACTCACTTTTCCATCATCTACCTGGTGTTTCCCTTTATGCTCCTGTTTGGGGGAAGGTCGCCATTTTGGAGCTTGTTTCTGTTGGGTCCCGGAGTTGCTTTTGTTAACTGTTCATTCTACTGACTTTCACTTTCTCCTATTAAGTATTCTTTATTCAGCCTGACTCCTTGTATTTCCTTTAGATTAAGAGGGAAATCTCCCGTTAAAAAGGTAGCTTCTAGATTTGGCTTTATTTATGGCACTCATGAGGTTGCCACAGACGTGCTCTGCTGTCGCATATTCTGCTCGTCTAATTTGCTGTCACGTGGAGGCCCACCGCCAGAGAGCTGTTACGTAAGGTGTTTTGTTAGAGCTTGGTGGGGCCCAAGGAGGACAGGCAGTTCTCTGGGCAGTTTCCTCAGTTTATCCCAGTGTCCTGTCTTATTCCCTCTGGCCTCCTCCTCTTTGATGGGTGCCCACACCTCCGCCGGGAAATCATCTCAGCGGATGGTGGAATGGTGGCAGCTGGTGGAGCCTTCCTGCATACTTTGCTATTTTTTTTTCTTTTTTTTCTCCCGTTAGCGGCCTGAATTTGTTATGCAGGCCGGATCTCGGCTGGCTGGGTGGGACAAGAACAGCCCCTGCCAGCTCAGTCACCAAGTTCCGTGGCCTCTTCTTCCTCCACCACTCTTGTCGGCCCCCATCTCGCCGTCCCTGCTCTGGCTCAGCTGCCCCATCACCCCTGGCTGCGGTGGTCACAGCAGCCCCTTGACTACTCCGTCCCGTCGCCTCCTACATCCCAGTGTGAGCTCTCCGCCCCCCTGCTTAAGAACCACTTAAGGCCGCTTCCTCCTCTGGGGCCAGTTGGGAGGGCCTGGTTCCTTCTTTGTCACATCTTCTGCCACTTTCCCCCAGGTCCCCTGTGACCTGGCCTGAGCAGCCCTCTCTGGGCATCTTGACATGTCCTTCCTTCCATCCAGAGTGCCTGCTCTCTCTTCTTTCTGTCTCTGAGGTCTTGCCTATCCCTCAAAGATCCGTTTACACATCATGTCCTCAGGGAGGCCTCCTTGATTTCGTCTGATGGAGCTAGTGGTCCCTTGGCCCGGGGCTCTCCAGGTTCCTCTGTTATTTGGCATTTTGAGTAGTTAACTATTTTTTGCTTTCCCTAGCTGGGTTTTTCATTTCAAGAGAAAGGCTGTGTCTTAGTTTTCTTTATATTCCCAGTGCTTGGTGTATGCTTATTAAATGTCTGTTTAAAGGATTATTAGGTGAACAAAGGAAATTATACAGCAGTACAGACCAGCCCTCCCCAGCTGGGGCTCTACAAGAGAATTAAGCCCTAATGCGCTAAGGTCACCATTGTATACTATGAATGAACTTCTCTCCTGTGCTTCTGGAGTGATTCTAGTTATATACCATCCTTGGGAGAATTAAGAAAATAGACACTCAGGGACTTCCCTGGCGGTCTAGTGGTTAAGACTTCACACCTTCCAGGGCAGTGGGTGAGGGTTTGATCCCTGGTCAGGGAGCTAGGATCCCACATGTCTCGCAGCTGGAAAACCAAAACGTAAAACAGAAGTAATATTGTAACAAATTCAATGAAGACTTTAAAAATGGTCCACATCAAAAAAAAAAAAAATCTTGAAAGAAAATAGACACTCAAATCCTTTTCTGTAGGGCTTAATCCCCAGTGGACCCAGCCTGAAGAGGGCTAGTATAGGTAATATGATCCCAAACCTGATAAAATATACATACGCCAAGAGGAAAGGCAGATGGAATATAGACCAGAATGTTAGCAGTGGATATCACTGCACTGTAGTGTAACGACCGGTGTGTGATTTCAAAATGTTCTCTCTGAAGTTTCTAACTTTGCGATAACAGAGTTGTTGTTGTTGTTGTTGTTTTTAACGTTTCTTGAATAATCCAACTCGGAGTTCCTAAACCTGATTGTGCTTTAATATAAGGGAGAGTTGGAGTTTTGTTTTTGAATATAGCTCCCTGTGCCATGCCACAGCGGACCAGAAATCACCGAGCTGACCCCTCAGCATTGCCCCTGGAGAACCAGGCCTCCACAGGAGGATGGGTAGCTGTCAGCCCTCTGAACCTGGGTGTTGCCACTGGACACTTGTAAATGAACGGCTGTGTCCAGCAGGCATGACTCAACGTAAGAGAAAATAGCACAGTCATAGGCACTCATGGTATACTCTCCAAAGCAAATCTAGAGGTGTTTTTTTCTTAATAGCAAAGAGTGAACACACCTTGTGGTTATTTGAATTAAGTCTGGTAGAGGCGTCTCAATGCTACTTCTTGCTCATCAGCTACTGCTTCAACCAGCCCTGGCTTTTTTTCCTGAACTTTGACCTTGCTTGACCTCACACAGAATTGTATCCTTATCCTGGGTGCTGAAACCAGTAGATTGGATGAGTAACAGGGTAATTACTTAGTCTCTAAGTATCTCCCATCAAGTTACTTATTAATTACAAAGGGAAAAGAGTAACTTGACAGTAGTTAAACTTGCCTTACACAGCTTTTTTTTTTTTTTTTTTTTTTTTTGCGGTACGCGGGCCTCTCACTGTTGTGGCTCTGCCGTTGCGGAGCACAGACTCCGGACGCACAGGCTCAGCAGCCATGGCTCACGGGCCCAGCCGTTCCGCGGCATGTGGGATCTTCCCGGACCGGGGCACGAACCCATGTCCCCTGCATCGGCAGGCGGACTCTCAACCTCTGCACCACCAGGGAAGCCCTACAGCAATATTCTTGTCTCACAACCTCTGCAGGTGCCCCTTCAGCCAATCTGTCACACAACTGCCAGTAACTAAAACCTAGAGCTGATGCTTTGACGTCCTTGCTCAAAGCCTTTTAATGTTTCCCTGCTGTTTAGAGAATATACCCCAACACATCACCATGGTAGACAAGGCCTTCCAGAAGCTCATTCCTGTAGACAGCTGTTCTTCCATCACTTCCTGTCAATACTCAATGCCTGAGAACCACGGGATTGAGCTGTCATTGGTTTCCATTCTTCTGTTCTCAACACCTTTTTACCAAGCATGTCCCCCTCCCCTCCCACTCTCTTCATCTGGCTACCTCCAATGTGTCATTTAAGATTCAGCTCAAGTGTCCCATCATCCTCGTCACCCGAGGATGGGGCTAGACCCCCTCCTCTACTCTCCCATGGTTCTCTTGGATGGCTTCATCACTGCTTTCATCACACAGCTGTATAACCAACTGCTTTGTGTGTGTCTCCTCTACTGGAAGGCAGGGGCCGTATCTCCTTCATCCTTGTATTCCAAATGCAGGGTACGTAGTAGGTGCTCAAGAAACGTTCCTTCCATAACCAAATAAAAAGTTTGAGTTGGCACGGTAGATCTGTACTGGACCAGTTGGCATGCAATGTTGCAGCATACAAAATGAGTTCACTTATTTCCCTTCATTTTATCATTGCAAGGACAGGGGATGAGCAGGCCATACAATGCCCATTATAGATGAGAAATTGAGGCTCAGGGAACCTAAGTGTCAGACGTCTGGTGTCAGACGTCTTTTACATGGTAAAGCTCTCTCTCTCTCTCAGACCTGGATCTTCTGACTTGTGGTCCAAGTCTTTCTCTCTGACAGATTTCAGTCGTGATTTTTGCTGGTTGGCTAAGTGTTGGGGGTGAACTTCACGGAGAGCAGGTGTTTTGTTCATTTTGTCCACTGTTCTTCAAATGCCTAGAACCCATGGTAGGTACTGAATACACATTTGTTGAATTAATTAATTCATGAGTTAGTGAATGCCAGCCTGAAGTCAAGTTTTGTTGGTTGCAGTGGGGAAGCCAAGCATTTGAGAATTCAATAACAGTGTATAAAAGAGATATCAAACTATCCCTCAGTTCTAGAGACAGGAGGTAGAAAGAGAGCACTTTCTCTCCTGAACCAGATCATAGGATGTCTGTAGGGTCTCTCAGAGCTGAAGTCCATGACACTCCACTCTCCCTGAGCAGGTGAAAAGAAGCGTTAGCTGGCGGTCAGCTTCTACCACACCAGGAGTGGGGTTCTTGGAAAGGTATTATCCCTCCCAACTGTCAGGACTGGGGCTGGAGCTCATTGCCTTCCAAGAATGTGACTGATGGCAAATTCAAGTTCAAAAGAAGATTGGATTTCAAGGCAACTGGAAGCTATTCTGTCAAAGCCAAGTTTTACAGGGAGAGTTTCTTCCTGTCTCCTCTCCTCTCCTCCCCTCACCCCCAGGGCTTGTGGAGACCTGAAAAAGAACACACAGTGCTCAACTGTTTCCCTAATTGAGAAAAGGAGAGACAGAAAACCAGGCTCTGGACTCATTCACGAGCCCAGGGAGGATCCAAGAAATGCATCTCCCTGGGTGCCTTGGTTACTTGCATTGAGTCCAACATGGTGACCAGTGGATGCCTAGGCTGGGCCTGAGCACTGTGTCCAGCACTCAGCATCCTCTCTCAGGAAAAGAGACCTTTACCACACTGTTGACTGTAATGGAAAAAGAAGGGGCCACTAAGAACAAATTGAAATCTTACGTGCGTGCAGAACTTTTCCAGTTTACTATCCCAACCATACCGCGAAGCAATTACACAGGTGCCACCAACATTTTGCAGATGAGACATCTGGGACCAAAAGAGGTGAAAGGTCATGGTCACACTGCCAGCCGACGGTAGTGCAGGCTTGAAGCACGCCCTTGATGGAAGACAGCCACCAATGCCTGAGTACCTCTTCCGTACCTGGGACACGTCTAAGCACTTTCATGTATTAGGCATGTCATGTTCACAGCAACACTATGAAGTAGATGCTACTTTTATTTCCATTTCATAGAGGAGGAAACAGAAGCTCAGAAACATGAAGCAAATTGCCGTTAATAGTGGAGCCAGAATCCGTTTTTTTTGTTTTTTGTTTTTTTTTTTGCGGTACGTGGGCCTCTCACCGCTGCGGCCTCTCCCGTTGCGGAGCACAGGCTCCGGACGCGCAGGCTCAGCGGCCATGGCTCACGGGCCCAGCCGCTCTGCGGCATGTGGGATCCTCCCAGACCGGGGCACAAACCCGTGTCCCCTGCATCACTGTGCCACCAGGGAAGCCCGCTGCCTTACCCAACTTTGACCAATTGATTTAACATCACCAGTAATGGGACAAAGCAACATCAGGTGCCTCCTGAGAAAATGCACCAAGACAGACGAGCACCACTGCTGTGATATTCCTGCCGAAATTTGTAACTTAATCATGAAGAAACGGACAAATCTCCACTGAGGGACATTCTACAAAACGGTTAGCCTGTACTTTTCAAAAAATGCCGAAGTCATGAAACATAAAGGAACTCTTTCAGATAAGAGGAGGCTAAAAAGATATGACAGCTGAATGCCACATGTGATCCTGTTTTTGCTCTGAGGCCATTATTGGGACTGCTAAAGAAATTTGTCTGAGGTCTTTAAATTAGAGAACAGTATTAAAGTAACAGTAATTTCCTGATTTTTATCATAATACTGCAGTTGTGTCTGGGAATGTCCTTGTTTTTAGGAAATACTAAAATATTTAGGGGTGAAAGTCATTGTGTCCTCAACTTACTTTCAAGTGGTTAAAAAAGTAGTATCGGCTTCCCTGGCGGCACAGTGGTTGAGAGTCCGCCTGCCGATGCAGGGGACACGGGTTCGTGCCCCGGTCCGGGAGGATCCCACATGCCGCGGAGCGGCTGGGCCCGTGAGCCATGGCCGCTGAGCCTGCGCGTCCGGAGCCTGTGCTCCGCAGCGGGAGAGGCCACAACAGTGAGAGGCCCGTGTACCTCAAGAAAAAAAAAAAGTGGTGTGTGCATCATATAATAGAATCACCAAGCAAATGTGGTAGAATGGTAACAAGTGGGTAGTCTGGGTGAGGGGAATTCTTTGTAGTTTTCTTGCAGTCTCTCTGTAAGTTTGAGATTATTTCCAAAAATAAAGTTTTTAAAACCCAGAAGCCTCCAGATCATGGTGCCGCGGCCAGTGTAGGATCAGAGGCCAGCGCTCTCAGTGGCTGCCTTTCCAGGGTTGCTGCTGAATCATTTGCAGCAACACTGAGCTCTCTTCAGAACTGGTTTTGTAGAATACAGGATAGAGATCACTCAGTGTGGTTTCACCTGACAGGAAGGTTCTTTCTCCAACTCCCTGTTGATGTCGCCACCACTGTTGTCCCAGAAGGCGTCGCTCCTGCTGCATCCCCGGGTATCTGGTCAACCAACTCCAATGCACATATTTGCCTGGTTGAGAATAGACCTCCAGCTGTCCTGCGAAAGAGGCTTCCCAGGCAGAGTGTAACTTCATTAGCACCCAACCTGCTTCTTACATGTTAGCAGACATCCTCAGAGAGGTGACTTGGCCACCGTGAAACAGGCAACAGCTAAACAGTTAAGTATTTTCTCCCTCTTTTCTTGAAAAACAAAACAGATCCAGTCTCTCTTTTATTTTTATTGGATTTTTCCTCAGCTTTATTGAGATATAATTGACATATAACATTGTATGAATTTAAGTTGTACAACATGTTGACTTGATACACTTGTATGTTGCCAAATGATGACCACCGTAGCCTTGGCTAAAACATCCATTACTGCACATGGTTATCTTTTTTTGTGTGTGTGTGGTGAGAACATTTAAGATCTATTCTCTTAGCAACTTTCAAGTATGCAAATACAGTATTATTAACTGTAATCACCATGCTGTGCATTAGATCCCCAGAACTTATTCTTATAATTGGGCACTGACACCTCCCCATTTCTCCCACCCACCCCCCCGGCCCCTGTTAACTACCGCTCTACTCTCTGTTTCTACGAGTTATGCTTTTTTAGATTCCACATATAAGTGTTGTTCCAGTTGCTCTTTTATTTCCTTGGTGGTGAGTGGGACAATCATTTATCTCCCTTCCTCACCCTTCCTCACCATATACACGCAGTGATTCTTGTTTGAAAAAGGATTCCTGTCCCTGTTCTCTGTATGCCAGGTGTGCCCTGGAGACTGTACGAATAACCAATGATTGTGATATCTGGATGCATAGAAGGATCTGGTCTTCACATCTGCCTCCTGTTAGGATCTTGCTGAGTTTGGGTTAGCTTTTCTGTGGGGATCTGGGTCCAGGCTGCTGACCAGTGCATTCATTTATTCATTGGTTTATTCGTTCAAGTATTTAAGTGCCTTTTACATGGTAGGCACTGTTTTAGGTTCTGAGGTTACAGCAGTGAACAACACTGACAGTCTAGGAATCTTATGTTTTAGGGGGGAGAGCAGAGAGTAGGCAAATACGTACGGGTCGTAATGAGTGTATGAGGTAAAGTAAAGCAGGAAAGTGAATCACAGGGCTTAGGGTGAGAATGCAGTGCTACAGAGGGTGATCAAGGAGGCGACTTTATTTATTTTGCGGTACGCGGGCCTCTCGCTGTTGTGGCCTCTCCCGTCGCGGAGCACAGGCTCCGGACGCGCAGGCTCAGCGGCCATGGCTCACGGGCCCAGCTGCTCCGTGGCATGAGGGATCCTCCCGGACCGGGGCACGAACCCGCGTCCCCTGGATCGGCAGGCGGAGTCTCAACCACTGCGCCACCAGGGAAGCCCAAGGAGGCGACTTTTGAATAAAAACCAGGATAAAAATGGTGCGGGAGGGAGCCTTCTGGAAGAGGGGCAGAAGGAACCACCAGTGAAGACCCTGAAGTGGAAGTGGGGATGGCCTCCCCACCCCTTGAGGAAGAGCAGGAGGCCTGCTAGGCTGAAGCAGAGAGAAGAGGCGAGTGAGGAGAGTGCGGGGACGGGGAGAGGGCTCCAGATTTGGCACTGCAACAGTCGATGTCCTGTTAATATCTTTTGTCACTTCAGTAAAACCTTGGAGAAATACCATCTGCAGTTGCCGGGCATGTTCTCATTTTGGAAAATGTTTACGTACTGTGAGGGCTCAGTTAATTGCCTTGAACAATTTTAAACATATAAAAAGCAGGCGATTGAATGATAGTCATCATGTATTCTCTGCATTGGAGCTATACCAGTTGATTAGAAGTAGATTAAAAAGCATACCTCAGAATCATCTTGCAGTTGCTTGCCTCTTGGTAGGTGGTAAATTAGTAGAGTGTAGACTACATATTCGCAGAGCAACACTTTTATTTGCTTTCTCAGAAGACAGGTCCTCATAATTTTGTGCAGTTTGCAGGAGGATCTGAAAATCTTTAGGCTGAAATCTGTTGTTAATCGCAGCTGTGAGAAGCTTGCTGGAGAGCAAGGGTTCCTAAAGGGCCATACCCACAGAACTCGGGGGAACTTGCTTAAAATGCACATCTGGTGTCCTCACCTGGTCCTGCCAGGTGGGAAATTCTGGGGATGTTACAGCAGCAAGTGGTTCTTGTGCATGGTCAGGTTGGAGAACCGCAGGCTGAGACGGGTGGAGGCATTGATCAATCAAATTGAACAAATATTAGAAGCTTTGGAGAGATGTCTGAGCGTGGTCTCAGCATCAGTGCTCTCAGCAGCACTTTTGTTGTGGTTTTGACCTCATGGGTGAAATCTCACATTCCTAAAATAGAAATGAGACACTGCCTACCCAACAGAAATAGCAAGGTCCCATATAGCAGAGGTTTGCACCCTTTGCTGGTGGGCATGGACTGAGATGGTTAAGGTGATCTGCTTGAGTTGCATGGATCCAGGAGTGAAAGCGGTCCTTCCTCCCCCATGCACACCTGTGAACCCGCCTCAGCAGGCTGGTGTGTGAATGCAGGGCTGTGCCTGCCAGTTGGTTCCTGTTCCATTGTACATATGAGAACACGACCACGTATCTTGCTGAATCAGGATTTTGTGAGCTTAGGCAACCCAAACCAAATCTAGAAAAAGATTGGATACCGAAGGTCAAGTGACATCAATTTTTAGCCCACAGTCTTTGATTTTCAGTTTTTGCATTGTTTAATTACCTGCAATCCTTTAAAAAATACAGCAGTATTGAGATTTTAATATATATAGTGACTTTATCCCAATGGGTAAAGTCAGGGGCGATTTTGTCCTCCAGGGGTTGTTTGGCAAGGTCAGAAGACATTTTTGGTTGTCACAACTAGGAGAGAGGGCAAGGACCAGAGATGCTAGCAGCATCTAGTGGGTGGAGGCCAGGGATGCTGTGAAACATCCCACAGTGCACAAGACAGCCTCCCTGCCTCCTACAACGAGGAATTACCCAGCCCCAAATGTCAGTAGTGCCGAGGCAGAGGAACCCTGCAAGCGATCAACTCCATGCCTCTTATCTGTGTTATATGTTAAGATTCTAAGCGAGTGTTCCTGTTTGAAACACAAAAAGAGTTCCACGGCTGAAACTGGTTTGAAATTAGCCACCTAGATTATATGAGGATGCCTGTCAGCTTGGTTGGACAGGGAGCACAGGTCACCAAGACCCTGTGAGCCCCAGGTAAGGCCCTGGCTGGTGTGCTTTTGAACTTTTCCAACGAGGCCATCTTCCCCCCGCCACTTCTCCTTCCTGTTGACTGGGGGCAGAAGAAAGTTTAGTTTAGAACTTCACTCTGACCCACTGCTTCCCAGCTTCTGGGCCCTAGCCCCGTGGCTTTTGTGATAGTACCTGTGGGTGGGCTTTGGGGAGGCCACCGTGCCTGTGTCTGCGCTGGATGTCAGGCACCACACTTGTGAACAGCCTGCTTTCCTGAAGCCCTCCCCACGCCGTTGGAGTTACGTTCCTGTTGTCATTTCCCTGGACCTCGGGTTTCTAGAAAGCGGGGACTGAATCCATTTCATCTTGGCATTCCCACAGAGCATGTTGGAGGAACTGATGAAATTAGAAGTCACCCTTTTTTCTGTGTACGGTGGGGACACCCATATTACTTTTTTAGGTTAAAGCGATCCAAAATGCATTTTGTTTTAGGAACTGTTGTGCTCCTTTCTTAAATAGTTGAATTTCCGGAGCGTTATGGAACTCAGGCTTGGAACTGTCACAGCAGAGTCACAGATTTTACTTAAGGTTTCCTTTTCTGATTTCCAGCAACACCTCCTGTGCTTCTTCCTCACCTCTCCAACCCCTAGAAGGCTCTGCCTTTTGTTCTTCCCCTTGGAGATCTAATCTCTTTAGAACAGCCTTAATTGATCCTTTATCTAAACAGCCCCAGGCCCTTATCTCAGCTGTGGCTGGCCCTACTGCTGATTTAGAGATTCCCTCTCTCCTCCTTCATTACTGGCAGAATCCTAATTTTGTGTGGAAGCAGCCTGCCCAATTTGTGAAAAGCTCCTGGCCAACTTTGCGGCTGGGGGTAGTCACGTGATGCAGTTCTGGCTAACAAGATAGAATTGGAAGCCCGTCAGGGATTTCCGGGGAAGTTTTTCCTTTCCTGATGGGGGTGCCTCCCCTTCCTCTCTGGCTCATCCCTCTTCTCCTTCCTGCTTGGAGTTTGGAGCAGAGGCTGGTGGGAGCCAGGGACAGGGACAGCTTTGCAGAGCCACTGCATCTGTTCTGTAAGAAAAACACACTCCTGGGGAATTCCCTGGCAGTCTAGTGGTTAGGACTTCAAACATCCACTGCAGGGGGTACGGGTTTGATCCCTGGTTGGGGAACTAAGATCCCGCATGCCTCGTGGCATGGCCAAAAAAAAGAAAAAAAAAAAAAGACACCCGCAGTTGGCTGAAAGCCTCGGCTGGTGCCCAGGTTTCTGTTACGTGCGACCAAGTGCACCCCTGACTGATACTCCAGCTTAGATCCCTCCCCAGGGCTCCAAGCTGGCATTTATCAGCCTAATGGCCCACTGGCACTGGGGACTCCGCAAGGGCACACGTCCTCCTTGTGACCTCCCTGACACTTGAGTTCTCCTCCCGCCTGCCTGCTTGCCACATCTGACCTGCCTCAAGCCCTGTCTCTTCTGCAGCTGGAAGCCCTTCCTGCCCGCCTGGCCACAGCATGGGGGCTGGGGCACAGGGTCTGCTGCTGAGACCAGTCCAGTCTCTGGCTCTCCCCCTCCACCCCGTCCCTGCTGCCTCCCCGGCGACTCTCTTCCACATCTCATGACCCCCCTGAATAAAATCTTCAGGGGCTTCTCATGATCGTCCGTGACCTTCTGCCATCACCCATATGTTGACCCTGCTGACCTAATGACCTGTCTTAGGTCAGGTTCCCTAGAAGCAGAGCCTGGAACAGGAATTGTGGTCTCAGCTGCTCCCCCAGGGAGCTCTGGAGCTTGAATTGCTCTCCAGGGTAATCCCAGGCCTTTTGTCCCCCTGTCAGTCAATCGTTGGCTGGGGACAGAGGACAGATCCTCAGAAAAGGGGGCAGCGGTGTGCTGTCAGCAGTCAACACTCACAGCTGAGATGTGGCACCAGCCCTGGGGCGTCCAACGAGACCACAGTATTGCCCTTAACTCCTGCCTGCACCCACACCCCAGGCCATACTTTCGCAGCTGTACCTAGTCACTCGCTCTGCAGACTCCCCAGGCCTCTGCTTTGCTCATTCCTTCTGCCCACGGGGTGGGTCTCCCCTCCTCACCCAGCCCCCTCTGCTCCTGCTGTAGCTGGGTGTGTTATCCTTGGCACTGGGAGGTGTTTAATCTCTGCGCATTCCAAAGCCGTCTCCCCCTGAGGCAGGCTTTCTGTCTTGTCTCCTGTCCTCCTTTATCAAGTACAGTTCTTCATCTAAAACATAAAATCCAAGCATGATTTCAGTGACTGTCTTCTCCACTTTCCCGTGGATGGCGTGTGACTTGTACCAGTCGAGGTTCACAGGAGAGAAGTTAATCAGTCTCGGACCTGCCAAGAAAGGCTGGCTGGAGGGAGGGGCATTCTGGGGAGTCCAGGCCGCATTTCCAGCTGCGTCCTGGGCGTCTTTGTCGAGTTATTTATCATCTCAAGTTCTTCACATCATCATCACTAAACCACAAAAATTGACTTCCAGTCCTATTGCTTTCCATAACCGGGACCCAGGTTGATCTTTGCCTGCTTCTTTTTGGCGCTAGTCTTCATCATTTCTTTTTTTTTTTTTTGCGGTACGTGGGCCTCTCACTGTTGTGGCCTCTCCCATCGCGGAGCACAGGCTCCGGACGCGCAGGCTCAGCGGCCATGGCTCACGGGCCCAGCCGCTCCGCGGCATGTGGGATCCTCCCGGACAGGGACATGAACCCACGTCCCCTGCATCGGCAGGCGGACTCTCAACCACTGCGCCACCAGGGAAGCCCCTTCATCATTTCGTTTTTTTTTTTAACATCTTTATTGGGGTATAATTGCTTTACAATGGTGTGTTAGTTTCTGCTTTATAACAAAGTGAATCAGTCATACATAAACATATCATCATTTCTTGATCGATCTCTGTCCTCGTCCCATCCTCTTCCTCACCAGGATGGGCCTCAGGCTCCCTTTCCACCCGAGCGTCCAGTGTCGTGCCCCGCTGTCCCCGGACAGCCTAGGGTGAGGCTTCCTTCTCTCTTGCTGTGAAGTCCTTCTCAAGACACCTTCCACCTTGAAGGGCATATGCTCTTCCGGCTGCCGTGTTAATATCTAAGCTCTACCTGCTCATCTTCCCAGATTGTCCTCTCCAGCTGTGTCGGTTTATTTACTGCTTTGTCAGTTTCAGGTTTTTGTTAATAATCTGTGCTTTGGCGTGCCTTTATTATTAAAAAAAATAAAGAACCAAAAAACCCTTCACATACAGGCATACCCACCTAATTCCAATATCTACCGTGCCTAAGCACCCCCAGGTGGAAGGGCGTGGACCTGGACATGGATAGATGTTGGCTGAAAATTTCAGCTCCCTACTTGTCTGTGTGTGACCTTCGGCAGGTTAAATGCAGATAGCAATTCAAAAAAGTAGGTGTTTGGGTTTTTTAAATATTGATTGATTGATGTGGCAGCATCGGGTCTTAGTTGCGGCACGTGGGATCTTTGTTGTGGTATGCGGGCTTCTCTAGTTGTGGTGTGAGGGCTCCAGAGCGGGTGGGTTCAGTAGTTGCGGCGTGCAGGCTTAGTTGCCCCGTGGCATGTGGGATCTTAGTTCCCTGACCAGGGATCGAACCTGCGTCCCCTGCATTGGAAGGTGGATTCTTAACCACTGGACCACCAGGGAAGTCCCCAAAGAAGGTGTTTTTCGGATTTAATGATATCGTGTGTAGGCTTATTCCTCCCAATAAATATTAATGTCCTACCCTCTCTTGCACCAGTAATTGGCTCTACAGTTAATCTGACAGTTTGTCATGTACTGCTTTGCAGCATCTGTTGTATTCTTATCTTGGATGGTTAAGTCTTAATTTGAAAATGTTAGTGCCAGTTCTACAAGTGGACTGAAGGCCTGGACCTTGCCTTAGTATTTCTTCATCAGGGCCTTAATAAGAATGATTTCTTCATCAGGTATACAGGCACTTGAGAAGCATCTGTGACAGTTTTACCTGTGAGTAGAAATATATAATTTTGAAAGCCAGGCCTTTTCTGCGTAGAAAGGGTTAGTGGAGGCTCTTACTCTGGCAGTCTGAATGAAAGGAGGGACACATTTATGAGCCTTGGGACCCTAGCACTTAGAAGGAGGTGGTAGGGGACGAGCTGCCCGTGAAGGAAATGGAGAAGCAGAGCCAGGAGAGTGCCACGGAACAGATGGTGATGGCTTGCCAACACACGTCCTGGGAGGAATGCCTGAAACCAGCATCACCTCTGAAACCTCATAAGAAGCTTGAGTATTTATTCAGTAAATACGTATTAGTTGCCTATTGTGTGCCCCTTACCATCGTAGGCACTGGGAACTCAGTGGTGAGCAAAACAAAGACCCCTGCTTTCATGGAGTCTACATTCCGGTGGGGAAGACGAGAGATAAATGTATATTAAAAAGACAGAAATGATGTGTAACACGTCTCATGATGATAAGCGTTTTAATTGAACTTTTCATTGCAACCCGTCCTCCACCAAACAGCACATTAAAGACAAAAGAAATGAATGGACACAGTGCAGATGGTGCAGAGATGATCATGACTAGAAATACGTAAACCCCAGGTTCTCCAAGGGAGCATCTTAAGGCCACCCAGCCGTACGTCAACAGCACGTGTGTGAAGATGACTCTGCTTGGCCCTCCTTTTGTCGTGTTGAATCTATATGGTCCCTTCTAAATTGGAAGAAGACATTCCAACCCAAGTAGGAGGATTCACTGACTTCACGGGAAATCAAATTCTCCTACCTTGAGTAGGTGCACCCTAGAACACGATTATAGGTATATAGACATAATTTTTTACAGACCTGCTTTTTTCTTGCAGTATCTTTCTGTGCCAATAAATGTATGAACCGAATACCTTGAGTGCTTCTCAGACTTTAACGTTCATATGAATCCTGTGATTCAGCAGATGGAGGGGGCAGTGCTGAGACTTTGCAAGTCTAACCTGCTCCCAGCTGATGCTGAGGCTGTGGCCACAGATTGCACTTCTGTAGCAAAGGCTTTAACAACTGCAGAGTATTCTAAGTGGTTTGCACCATAATTTACCAACAAATTCCCCTGCTGCTCGACATGTTAGATGTTTCAGTAGAGTTTACACTTTACTCTTTGCTCTTAGAATTGCTGTTAACATTCAGTTTTAGTTTTAATCTTAAATATCATTGGGAAAGTACACTTGTGGGGAGGGGGAGTTTATCTTGTTTGATAACAGGCCATAGGCGAGTCATGCACATTCCATTCAATGTGGGATGTTTCTTAAGGGCCTGCTGTGTGCCAAGCCCTATCCTAGGTGTTAGGGTTACAAAGATGAGCAGAGCCCCGGCCCTGCAGCTCAGTCCTCCAGGTGCTTGCAGAAAGGTAGAGGAGACCCCAAACGTACACAGAACATTTCAGTTCATAAACAGAGATGGGGAAGTGCCCAGGGACAGTTATGGTGTTGAAAATGATCTTCACAGAGAAGGAGAAGGGTTTAAGGATGAAAGGAGACACTTCACCAGGCAGATCGTTGGTGGGGGGGATTCCCACCAGGATTCCAGACGGAGCGTGCATCTGTACAAAGGCACGGAGGCAACAGTGTGGCACATCCAGCCTTCTAACAGTACTTCTTTGTGGCTAGAGTGTAACAGACAAGTTTGTCACCTGACGTCACAGCACCTGAGATGAGCTGGGAGCCAGTAAGCAGGTACACGGAAAGATGGCTTTGAAGGGACAAAACTGAGACAGGGGAGTCTGGGTAAGTGACCTCCACTAAGAGAATGCCCGTGGGCCCGGGAAGTTCAAGAAGGTATGATTGAGAGGCCCTGGGGATTGATTGAGCCTGGAGATGCCAGGGAGAAGTCTGGGGTCAACCTGCAGGTTTGGACTTGGATGACTGAGTAGATGGTACAGCTACCAAATGATGTGTGAAAAGATTCTGCTTTGTGATTTTGTTTGAGGAGAGGATAGCAGGCAGGTCGTTAGCTGGACAGGTCCGAGCTGGGTGAGAGGCCTGCAGAGGGTGATGGATTTGGGGTCTGATCCCTTGAGGAGGTGAGTAAAAGGCAAGCGGTGAACCTTGTCGTGAATATACGTGAGCGAGGAGGAAATGGTGCTGAGGGTGGGAACCGGGACCCTGGGGTCCTGCACCGTGTGTAGGGGAGTTTACCATTGCAGAGGTCGGGAGGGAAGCGTGGTTCTAAGGCACCCGGCGTGGTGCGCAGACCGAGTGAAGGAGCGGCTGGGCCGTCAGGGTGGGGAGGAGAGGCCGGTGAAGGAAGCTGGGCGTTTAGAAAGGGGTTGGGGAGAGAGAGACTGACCGGGACCTGACTGGGTGAGCGCAGGAGGGGCTTCGGGAGGACGCTGCCTCTCCAGAGATCCCCAGGAAGGGACATGGATAGGATTGAAGACAGGCCCCTGATGGGCTGGAGCGGAAACCTGTGGCCAGAAATGAGAGTGCCTAAAGGATGCAGATGTCTTAAAGCCCTGTCAGATAGTTGTATAAAATGCCTGTCACTTCCCACTCTGTGTAACAGTAGCAACAGCCAGCACTGAGGTAGTGCTTCTTATGTGCAACCACCATTCCCACATGAATCCTGGGAGGCAGGTAATATTGGACCCATTTTCCAGATGGGGAAACTGAGCTACAAGAGTTAGAGTCAGTTGCCCCAGACTTCTCAGGTGGCAGGTGGAGGAGCTGAGCCTAGGGGTCTCTCCTGAGATCCCCTCCAGTGTGATAGGAAAAACAAAACAAAAACACGACTGTCTTTTTCTTTTCTTTTGTATCTCTCTCTCTTTTTTTTTTTTTTTTGAGCGTTTGAATGATGCGTGAGTGTGTTGTGTGGCAGTAGTGGTGAGAAGAGGAAGGAGTCCAGGACTGTAGACCCTCCTCTCACCTCCAGAACCTCTTCCTGTTTGGTTCCAGTAGCAGAAGAGAGTCATCTGATGTCCCAGTCCGTATCCAGCAGGAAACCAGAAACCATGGAGATATGAAAGGCTGCCCCCTCCCTTTGCCTTCCAGTTTTCCACCCAGACAGCACACAATCGCAGTTCCTCAGGAAGCTGGGTGGCACAAGAGAGAGTCTGGGAGTGCAGTTTGCAGGCTTGCGGCCTGAGTGGCAGAGCAGATGAGAAAGAGGGGGCAGAGTAGAGCCCAGAGCCCACAGCGCCATCCAGCGCGCCAGCCGTGGGCAAGGGTGGGATCCCGGTTCCAATACCACCGTCTGCTTTGTTCTCGGGAGGTCCACGCGGGTGTGAAGTGTCATTCTGGTCATAAAAACACGGGCATCATAGAATCTTCCTTTTTATAGATGGCCTGGTCATAGGCAGCCCCCTAGGACCCACCACTTGGCTGACTGTGCATCTAAGTAACCACGAAGCTGTGGTGATCGAAAACCTTCCAGGGTCTCAGTTGATCTCGCTTCTCCTTTAAGAATTCAGTAGATTCTTCAGCAGAGGTTTGCTAGTGAGGCCCTTGGCTCAGTTTTTTGAAAGTACTCAAATGGAGTGATGCAAATCTATGAAAATTCTTGTACTCTAGTGTTACACAGTTAAAATTGCAGTTGAGGGAGAGTGTTTACAGTAGCAAGAAATCAAATACGTGGATGTCAATTTGATAAAAGATTTTTTTTTCAAAGAAAATGGCACAGCACTAATGGGGGAAATGAAGTGAATAATGAGGTATAACTTCCTCCTGCCTTCAAGACTAAGTATAGTAAAGACATTATTTCTTGAATTAATATGTAAATATCATAACACAATCGGTGCCTGTATTAGCTGGGATTTAATTAACAGTTGCTTCAACAAGATGGAGGGTTATTTCTCTGTCATGTAAGAGTCCAGAGGCAGGCAGTCTAAGGTGGATTGGCAGCTCTGTCCTTAGGGTGGTCCAGGGACCCGGGCCCCTTCTCTCTTGTTGCTCCTCCATCCCTTGGGTGACATGCTGCATGGTCCAAACTGGCTCATCAAGTGTCAGTATTTCAGCCAGCAGGAAGGGGGATAAAGGAGAAAAGGGCGTATGCCAAGGAAAGCACCCTGAAAGTTCTCCGGGTCACTTTTGCTTGTATCCCATTGACTAGAACTTAGTCACAAGGCTGTACTTAGCTCCAAGGGTGGCTGAGAAATGTAGTCTTTTTTCTGGGAGGCCATGTGCCCAGCTAAAAATCCAGAGGAGAGAGGAAGGGGGAAACTGATATGAGGGGAGATGTTTTGATTTCTACTACAATACCCCTTGTAATATTGCTTAAAAATTGAAAATTTGAGAATAAAATTAATTCAAAAGAATAAGTAGGCAGGCATACAAGAGAACATATGTATTTTTTAAAGAAAACCTCTTTTAAAGTTGCCATTAAAATTTTTTTAAACTGCTATGTTTTCTTTTTCTTTTTTTCTTAGTGTAACCCTTTTCCTGTCTTTTAATATACCACTTTCTTTTTAAACTTTTATTATCGAATATTTCAAAAAGTTTTGAGAATTGTATAGTAAGCCCCATGTACCCATTGCCCAGATTCTACAGCAGTTTAAAGCTCAACTTGTGTCAGCTATTCCCACAAACACTTATCCCCTTCCTGGTTTTTTTTGAAGCAGATTTCATTTCTCCCGTTTCATCTGTAAATAGTTCCGTAAGTATCTCTAATAGTTAAAGACTCAACAAAAATTAGACTTTTACTTTTGGGATAGTTGTAGAGTCACACACAGTTGTAAGAAATAACACAGATTACTCCTTTCCCCCCAATGGTAGCATCTTGCAAAACCGTAGAATAGCACAACTGGGATAGTGACAGGGGTACAGTCAAGATACAGAATATTTCCATCACCAAAAGGACCCCTCCTGTTGCCCTTCCATAGCCACTGCACCACCCCCTCCCTAACCCCTGACACCTAATCTGTTTACATTTCTGTAACTTTGTCATTTCAAGAATATTATATAAATGGAATCCTGCAACGTGTAACCTTTTAGTATTGGCTCAGCATAATTGCCTCGAGATTCATCCAGTGGCGTGTATCAATCGGTCACTCATTTCTTTGGCTGAGTAGTATTTCACGGTATGGCTATACCGCATCAAAGCTCTTTAGGAGGGCTTCCCTGGTGGCGCAGTGGTTGAGAGTCCGCCTGCCGATGCAGGGGACACGGGTTCGTGCCCCGGTCCGGGAAGATCCCACATGCCGTGGAGCGGCTGGGCCCGTGAGCCATGGCCGCTGAGCCTGCGCGTCCGGAGCCTGTGCTCTGCAACGGGAGAGGTCACAACAGTGAGAGGCCCGCGTACTGCAAAAAAAAAAAAAAGCTCTTTAGGAAATTCCCTGGCGGTCCAGTGGTTAGGACTCAGCGCTTTCATTGCCAAGGGCCCAGGTTCAGTCCCTGGTCGGGGAACTAAGATCCCACAAGCTGCGCAGAGAGGCCAAGAAAAAAAAAAAAAAAAGCTCTTTAAAAGCATAATCTGCTGAACTCACTTTCCTCTTTCCCTTCTCCTGCCCTCTCCTCTCTTCACAGCAATGCCAAGCCAGTATAACCGTGTGAAGCTGCAAAGCGATTGCTCGCGGCCCTCCCTGCAATGGTACACCCGTGCTCAGAACAAGATGAGAAGACCCAGCTTGTTGTTAAAAGACATCCTCAAGTAAGCACGAGCCCTCAGGTCGCAAGACACCTCTGATTTGGGTCAACTGGATAGAACTGGGGGAAAAATTCAGTGAGAACCCTGAAGATGGCTCTCATCCGCTGTCACCCTTGTTCAGGATCATTTAAAGGCACATCTTGGTTTCCCTGGTGGCGCAGTGGTTGAGAGTCCGCCTGCCGATGCAGGGGACACGGGTTCGTGCCCCGGTCCGGGAAGATCCCACGTGCCACGGAGCAGCTGGGCCCGTGAGCCATGGCCGCTGAGCCTGCGCGTCCGGAGCCTGTGCTCCGCAACGGGAGAGGCCACAACACTGAGAGGCCCGCGTACCGCAAAAAAAAAAGAAAGAAAGAAAGAAATAAGGCACATCTGAGTCAAGGCTCAGAGCCCAGGTGCTGTGGCTCCTGCATCAGGCTGTGCGTGGTGGCAGCACAGCACCAGCCCGGGAGTCTCCAGGCTCCGCAGCTTCTAGTGCACAGCCCTTCCAGCCGCTGCCTAGTGCAAGAGGGCTATCCCCTTTGCCTTTGCCATTTCCGGTGAATCTAAAATACGGTTAATTAAAGTCCCCTACAGGCATTTGAATAACATTGAACATCAAACACTAAAAAGGATGAGAGGGGTACCAGCCAGGTCACCCGTACATCCTAGTAAGAGATAGAATTGTTTTTTTGTTTTTTAAATATTTTATTATATTTATTTATTTAATTTTGGCCACTCGGCAAGGCTTGTGGGATCTCAGTTCCCCGACCGAGGACTGAACCCAGGCCACTGCAGTGAAAGCACCCAATCCCAACCACTAGACCACCAGGGAACTCCCGAGATAGAATTGTTAAAGGAGGAACTTGTCAGTTTTACTTGGTACCAGCCAAACTAGGTGGTAAACTACCCTTTCTTTCATGCCGACAGGTAGAAATCCAACCCTGAAATCTAGCCTCCCATCTCATGTTACTAATTCGGGAGGTGTAGAAGAAGAAAGGTGGGAAAGGAAATGTATGTTAATAAACACTCAGATCATTTTCCATCTCCTTTTGTCATCAGCCAGTAATTATCGAGGCCCCCATACGCCTGGCACCATGCTGGGTGCTGGCCGCATGGGAGATAGACCTGGGCCCCGTGCTGCTTACTGTGTGGCCGAGACAGACTTGCAACCAGGAATTACAGAACAACGGAATCAGGGCGCTGTAGATTCTGGGCCTGCTTTTAACTTTTTCTTCCTTCCTTTTTTTTTTTCTTTTCTGGCCACACCGCACAGCTTGTGGGATCATAGTTCCCCGACCAGGGATTGAACCCGTGCTCCCTGCATCTAAAGCTCAGAGTTCTAACCACTGGACCGCCAGGGAATTCCCCCTTTTTTTTCTTTTATAATCAAAGTAAGGGAATTATTAATGCACTGAATATAATACCTTTTCTGGGACTGGAGAAAAGAATAGGTCATACTGCATTCACAAGATTCAAAAAGATGTTAAAGTTACTCAGTAAAACATCTTCCCATCCCTGCTCCCCACATTTCCTCTTTCCACTTAAAGATGACCAATATTAGCAGTCTTGTGTATGTAAGAAATACTGTGTGTGTGTATTCCCCTCCCCCGACCGTCTCTTTTTTATGCAAATAGTTGCATCCCATTCACTTAGCGTTGTATTTGATCCCAGAGAAGAATTAAGATGCTTGTCCAAGTTTTCATGGTAGAGTCTATCGAAATGAGAATGAAGAAGTCTTGAAAACACTTCCTAGCAATACTTTTTTGCAACATAATCCTCAAATATTAAGAACTATTTAGCATCTATGGTATACTATGCTAAATGCTATATATATATATTTTTTTTAATTTTAAAAAATTTATTTATTTATTTATTTGGTCACACCGGGTCTTCTCTGCGGCAGGTGGGCTCCTTAGTTGTGGCTCACCGGCTCCTTAGTTGTGGCACGTGGGCTCCTTAGTTGTAGAGTGAACTCTTAATGCGGCATGCATGTGAGATCTAGTTCCCTCACCAGGGATTGAACCTGGGCCCCATGCATTGGGAGCGCAGAATCTTAACCACTGCGCCACCAGGGAAGTCCCAAGACTGACTTTTTTTTTCTTTTTTTTAATTGAGGCAAGGAATATGACTTTATTCCAAAAGCCAGGCATCTGAGAAGATGGCAGACTAAAGTCTCAAAACAACCATCTTCAGGACTGACTATTTTAAAGTGGCAAAAAATTGAAGCTGAGATTCTGTCGTTCAAAATTTATTACTTAGTTTTTTTTTAAGTCCAGTAATCTATATTGTGATTCAGATTTTATTGCAGTACCTTTGCAGAAAAATGTTTTTTCTATATTTGCTTATAACAAAGACAGTCATAAATGACTTATCTTGTTAGAAAAATAAGAAATGCTGCGTTAAATTAAGAGGTCTTCTTAAAGACTGTACTTTTATGCTGTGTGGCAGGCAGACTCTATTTGGGTTAGGTTTTCAGTTATTTCACATGATCTCTCTTGATTATCACATGACGACGTCATTATACGTAATTGATTTTTGTTTTCTAGGTGTACATTGCTTGTGTTCGGAGTGTGGATCCTTTATATCCTCAAGTTAAATTATACTACTGAAGAATGTGACATGAAAAAAGTGCATTATGTGGACCCCAACCGCATAAAGGTTAGATATTCCATCAGTGTGGTTTCAATTAGAATATTTCCAAGTGTACGCTTAAATAGTAATATTGTCTCTCGAGTGTTATAAATAAATGTTCATGAAAGTTATCAACAGAAGGGAAAACACTTAACCTTAGCACTTCAAAACGCCCACCTGACACTCACTGTTCTTCCCCCATGTACTGAAGTCGTGGGGTGAGGTGAGTTCCATTTGACCCCGTAGGGCACCTGTCATGGAGTTAATACACCATGACGCTGCCAGCGTACCTGTACTTAAAGCAGATCAGGAAGAAATTCTTTTAGTATCATTTGTCATTTCTGTGTTTTATTTTTCGTTTTAATGATTTCACATTGTATTTCAAGATTTTTCCTTCAATGTATATTTATTTTTTTAATCAGTTGACATATTAAATCCTGATTTCACTGATGGTTTGAGTTGTAAATTATCTGATACTGTTCAGCCTTGGACATAATGATAACCGACATGTGTGGCTGCTTTACATGTATTATCTCATTTAGTGATCATCATGACTGAGAGATATCCCAGGGTTCTCTGCATCTTACAGATGATGGCCTGGGAGGTTAAGCTGCTGGCCCAAGTTCACACCTAGTTTAGTTAACTATTTTAGTTAATCTAGTTTAGTATATACTGTGTAGCTGTTCTGGAAATGCTTTAGCAATAGAAACTCATTGAACCCTCATAACAGTCCTGGGGATACAGCTGCTGTTATCATCCCCACGTCATAGATGAGTATAGGGAAGAACCTTAAGTAACCTGTCTAAGGTTATCTCAGCAAGTAAGTGGTGGTGTGAAGGCTTGGACCCAGCAGTGTGGTTTCAGAGTCCCGTCTCCTGATGACTCTGCTCTCTGCTGGGGTAGGGAGCGTCCACCGAGAGGAAGCCAGAAGTTACAGGTGGCATGATGCAGAGGAGAGAGCTCAAACTTCTGACCTGGATTCAAATCTAAATGCCACTTCGTAACAGTGAGACCCGAGGCAAGTGACTGAATCGTTTGGAGTCCCAGTTTCCTCAGCTGTGAGGTGTAGATAACAGCGTCTGTGCAGTGGGGTGGTCATCCAAGTCCAGTAAGCTAGTAGGCACAAAGCTCCTTTTCTAGGCCTGGTTTTTATTCACGTGTTTCTCTTCTGTATATGCTTTGAAGTACCTCACATTTTTCATAGTACAGACAGGTATAAACATGTAAATGAAAAGAGTGTATTGTAGTTAATACATGCACAGCTTGGCCTGTGCAGAACCCTTGTGTCTCAGGGGTCTTGCTGATCACGGGGCCTTCCTCCCCTGCTGTTTCTGTCCCTCAGATGTTGGCCGACTCAGTTCATCTCGGCAGCATGAGCCCCTCCTCTCTGCTGGAGCAGGATGTGGTCCCGCATCATCCGCTCGGGCTTTCCCTCCCGAACGGCTGGCCTTGCAGACATTCCCAAATCCCTTTCAATTCCGAGGCCTTCCACAGCTCGCTTGGATAAACTTTGCAGACATCCTGTCTCTGTTTTTTGTCTCCTGGAAAAACCCTGAAATGCTGACACTTGACACTGTGATATATGATTGCTGGTATCTGTGAACTCGTCCCTTTGCTACACTTCTCCACATTCTCTGTGCGTCCCCTCTATCCTGTCCATTTCATTCATCAGGCCGTTGACCTCCTGACCAACAACAGAGATCATTGCTCTCGAGCCTGGGTTAATTGAGGAGAGATGTGAGCTCTCTGTGCAAGAGTAGAGCACTGTGTGTACTTGTGAGATGGATGGAGAAGATGTGGTTTGCTAACACCTTGGGTGAAATCAGCTTAGTGGTTTTCGTGCCTGGCCAGCGCTGTCTGCATCAACTGTGCTGTGACGGCCTACAGCTGTTTTCTTTTTAGCTACATTAATAGGCCAGTGGTGGTCTGTTTAAGTTTCCCCTAAGGAATTCTAGTGACTTGTAAAATTTGTTTGGCCCCACCTCGTAGCTTGCGGGCTCTTAGTTCCTCAACCCAGGATTGAACCCGGGCCCCAGCAGTGAAAGCACCAAGCCCTCACCACTGGATCGCCAGGGAATTCCCTAGTGATTTCTGAGAAGGACCAGAGAAGAGATTCTAGACCTTGTCCCCGAGGAACCTTTGAAGGGATGGGAACATTTGCATAGAGAAGACCAGTGCAGGACACATGGCAGCTCCTGCCAACAAGCCAGAGGCCTGGCCCGGGGGAGAGTCAGCCTGCCCCGGTGGCCTCACTGGAAGAACTTTGGGTCAAGGGTGACAGCCAAGCCGCAAGGAGAAGGGTTTGATGGTCCACGACGTCCAAAGATGGAAAAACTGAGCTACCTTTGTGGCGAATCTCTGGAGGTCTTTGATCAAAGCCAGGATAACTCTTTTGGGGTGGAACTCAGGCATCAGACAGTTGTTGGCTCAAGGACCTTGTGCTCCCTTCCAGCCCTGGAATTCCGTGGTTCACTGCAATCGTCTAGTACCTGGCCGGAAAGTGTAGGCTGGTTTCGTAACCTGGGTTCTTCCTATTCTGAATGAGCTTCCTTCTTCCTCATTATGGTTTTGATCTGATAACTAATGATGTTGACCATCTTTTCGTGTACTCTTTGGCCATTTGTAGGTCTTCTAAGGAGAGATGTCTATTCAGATTCTTTGCCCAATTTTTAATTGGCCTGTCTTTTTATTATTGAGCTGTTTAAGTGTTCTCTGTATATTCTAGATACCAGTTCCTTATCAGATATATGATTTGCAACTATTTTTTTCCCATTCTGTGGGTGGTCTTTTTACTTTTTTTTGATGGTATCATTTTTAGCACACAAGTTTCTAATTTTGATGAAGTCCGTTTTATCTACTTTTCATTTTGTTCCTTGTGCTTTTGATGTCATATCTAAGAAACCATTGCCTAATGTTTTCTTCTAAAAGTTTTCTAGTTGTAGCTCTTATATGTAGGCCTTTGATCCACTTTTGAGCTACTTTTTATATATGGTGTGAAGTCAGGGTCCAGCTTCATTCTTTTGCTTGTGGCTTTCCAGTTGTCCCAGCATCTTTGTTGAACACTTTACTCTGTGTTTGCTGCGTTGTGTGTTTTTTTTTTAATGTATTTTATTGAAGTAGAGCTGATTTACAATGTTGTGTTAATTTCCGCTGTATGGCAAAGTGATTCAGTTTTATATATTTTATATATACACACGCACACACACGCATATATTCTTTTTCATTCTTTTTCATATTTTCCATTATGGTTTATCACAGGATATTGAATATAGTGCCTTGTGCTCTACAGTAGGACCTTGTTGTTTATCCATTCTCTCTGTAATAGTTTGTATTTGCTGCATTCTTTCTTCTCTGCCTGGAGCCCTTCCTGTGCCTCTCTGTTATTCATCTTTTACATCAAATCTCAGCTCAGGGCTTACTTTTTCTAAGATCCTTCTCTGATCACCCTTCCCTCTTGTCTTCTAGGAACCCCCTCATACCTTAATCTTGACAGTTACCACTGTGGTACTTTAACTGTTTTGTCTTCCCCACTTGTCCTCCAGGCAAGCCCTTGGGAGATAGGGATTGTGGGATAACATTTTACATTAACGAATATGTACTTATATGTATTGAACTCCAGAGGGAGGAGAGATATTACTCAAACCTCAGCACGGTGTCTCATCTTTGAACTCCAGATTGCACAGAAAATCCACAGTTAAATTTTAACAGGCAATTCTTTGAGGACTTTCAGTTATGTACATTAAGTTTAATATCCCTTTGAGGAATAGGACAGATACTTCCTATCCAACTCTTCATATCCCCCAGTAAACAGACTCTCCCTTCTCTTTCCCCCTAAACCATGACATGTGAGTCCCCCCCTTTAGGCTGGTGGGACCAGTTTTAAACGTAAGTTCACTGCTGGGCCAGTAACAGCCTCTCATGGGTGCTAGTGCCCTGTCCCGACTGGCTCCAGTAAGGATTCCTAACTCATCCCTGATGGGGGGATGGAAGGACCTGATGAGTGAGACCAGCCTCCCAAGCCCCACTGCCTGCGTGGAGAAGGGGTGACAGCTGCCTGAAGGAAGGACACTACGGTTCCCGAAGAGGAAGGAACGGAAATGGAGACCCAGGAGGTAGCCCACGGTGACCGCCATGTCAACCCATTTCCGAAAGACTTCTAAAAAGATCATTATTTTTTCCAATTAGAAAGTCCCCCGTAATGGTGTGGAAAGAAGGAGGAACGGGGGCACGGTTAAGTCAAACAGGTTTGTGCAAGTCTCCGTTCAGAAATTAATAAAGTAGAAAGTGAAAGCCTGCTCTAACCGTGGTGGAATGAGGGATGACTTTTATTCTATTGCTTGAGACTTTTTTTAAAAAATGTAGCTTTTTAGCACTATTGACTCTGTCAGATTGCCCTGCTTTTCACAGTGGTCGTGACAGCATGTGCAGAAAGCCCATGTCTCAGCGGGCTTTGCAAAGTAGAGGAACAGCAAGAGTTAGATACTGCCGAGGATTTGGGGTGGGGAGTAGCAGGATATGAGACTGAAAATGAGACAGGGCCAGAGCGTGAGAGGCCTTGAATGCCACACTGAGCAGTTCCTGACTTTGATATCCGGTCACACGTCCCTAAACAAGAAGAGAAATCCTCTCTCAAATCCCCAGAATAGAGGAAGTAGCCAGCAAGCCGGCTGGTATGAAGGGGTGGGAGATGGTGTTCAGCATGAGCTCTCTACAAAGAAAACCCTGCCTCCAGGCTTCGGTGGAGATTGAGCCTTACTACCAAGAGAGTTTGGACGAATCGGAATGATTGTGTCTGTGTATCAGCAGAAGAGGGTCTCAGGGTCGTGAGAGTGGGGCCCTGTGAGCTTTGTTGATGCCATTCAACAACTTGCAAGGTCAATAACCCTGCTGGACTCTGAACACCTGGTTGCATTCTGCCTGCATGTATACAGCGGAGGTGTGGCCATGTTTGCTGTGGGTTTTATATTTTCTATTTAAAGATGTCCCCGAACGTGCCATTTGTGAAAAAAGACGAACAGTGGTCTCTGCAGGGATGCTTGGATAGTTTGAATGTGGTGCAGATGTGAAATTGCACTTAAAAGATGTGTGAAGGGTTTCCCTGGTGGCGCAGTGGTTAGGAGTCCGCCTGCTGGTGCAGGGGACACGGGTTCGTGCCCCGGTCCGGGAGGATCCCACATGCCGCGGAGCGGCTGGGCCCGTGGGCCATGGCCGCTGAGCCTGCGTGTCCAGAGCCTGTGCTCCGCAACGGGAGAGGCCACAACAGTGAGAGGCCTGCGTACCACAAAAAAAAAAAAAAAAAATGTGTGAAGAGCACATTCACATCAATTTAGGTTCAGACCGCATGGTAGCACCAGTTTGAACTTGGCCTTCTCTCAGGAACTAAAGACCACACATCGCCCCGGGGACTGCATCCTGGGCTGTGTGGTTCATCATGGCCAAGTTTACGTCTTCACCGTGACTCCATAGACCTACACTCACGTATCCAAAGTCAGCAGAGTAGGACTCCCCTGGCGGCCCAGTGGTTAAGACTCCGCGTTCCCAGCGCAGGGGGCACGGGTTCGATCCTAGGTCGGGGAACTAAGATCCTGCAAGCAACGCAGTGTGGCCCAAAAAAAAAAAAAAAAAAAGTAAGCAGAGTAACCCTGGGCTGAGTTAAATCAGTCCAGACACTCGCACTTCCAAACCGATCCCTTTCTCTCCTGGGTCCTGCTCTTGCTTTTCCCAGACCATCCTTCAGTGGTCTCATACAGGTGAGGAAACTGAAGCCTTGAAAAGCCTTCAAGTTCATGCTTTAACCAAGTGTACACTACTGATAAAGAGATCCGAAACGGGGTCTAGATCCAGATCGTCTGATGGTTTTCTTCTTAACCGTGTATTGTGATAAAACATACATACAGAAGACTTGAACCTTCTAAGCATCCAGTTGGAGGAGTGTTAGTAAATTTACAGTTAAATGTACACCATCACCACAATCCTATTTCAGCACACAAGTTAGATTCCCTCTCACCCCTTCTGTGGTCAATCGCTACCCTCAGCTACCAGCCCGAGGCAACCATTGATCGGCTGAGATTTTACTGTGCTCTTCCCTCTGTGACTTGTTTATTCAGATTTTTCTGCTTTTAACCAGGTAAAAGTTACAGACAGCTGACTCATGGAAGTTAAACCAGAGTTTACAAACGTGGAAAGGAAAGTGTTGTTGCATAAGTCATACCCTCGGTTCATGCGGTCCGTGGCGGAGTTGGGCTCCTACCCAGGTCCAGTCAGCCCCAGGCCCCAAACTCTCCTTCATCCCACATGCTGTGCCCTGTCCTGGGTTTAAATCAATAAATAAAAGAACACATTGCCTTTTACTAAGAATTATGCCACTAACCTATATTTCTGAGAAGGGTTGTCCTAAAAATTATGGGGTAGAAATGAAAATGGAGATTTTTACTGAGGGAAATTCGTTTTTTAGTATCCTTCAGGGGATTCTCACATCATGGTTTCATATCCTTCAGGGGATTCTCACATTGTGGTTTTCCGTGGTACATCGCCACATCAGTGACAACTGAAACTGCCTGATGTCTGTTTATTCTCAGTTGTGGGCAGCCAGCAAGCTCAGCCTTGAAGCCTTTCAAGAAATGAAGCTCTTGTGTCCATGCCTCGATTTGGGAGAAGAGGGGTTCCTGTATCTTTGGGGAGGTCACCAGTCCTCTGGTTCCCAGTGGTTCTCGTCCGAGACGGATGCCATCCGGACCCCACTGCGTCCTTCCTCTCTAGCCTGCTCCAGCTCCCAGGCTTGGCACTGTCTGCAGTGGAGAAGAGGAAGGTCGAGATGCTTGCGGTCATGACCGCAGCTCCACGAGGCGAGCTGTCCTCCCGAGGCATTTTTCTTCTGAGCTTTGAAACCTGAAAGAGGAAGGAGGGAGGCTGAGCCACTTATGGGGCGTGTTACATGTTTAAACAAGTTGAAACAAGAGAAGGAAAGGAATCGCTGTGGCTTTGGCCATTTCCAGTGGCATTTAGAACATTGTCCCTGGGATTCATTGACTGCACCTGCGGAGGGACGGGAGGGGTCACCATCAGAAGATGCTCTTTCCACAGTCTAGAAAATTAAGTCTGAAGCCTGAGATGGAACTCTTTGCCAGAATGGAAATGGAATGAAATGTCACTCCTTCCAAATGAAACTAGAACATTTGGCGCCCAAGAGAGTCGTGCTCCGGTGTCCGGCTCCATCACCTCACCTCTCTCTCCAGTCCTGAGTCAGTCACTAAGCTTCTGTCTCTTGGCGCTTCTCGGATGTTCATTTCTATCCCAGGAGATTTGTAAAACAAGATGCTTGGGATGTCCTTCCATAGTGAAGAATTAGACCTTTTGTTCTCTAAAAACTTGTTCACAACCCTCAGGCCCGGGGTGTAGAGACAAGTATGGATAGTACATGTGGCTCCTCTGCTTGCCCTGCCCCCCAGTTGGGCATTAAGTGCCTGTAGGTGCAGAGTGTCACCAACCTGGAGGCCCGGTCAGGGCGAGCCCTCCGCTCAGGGGCTGTTCTGGGTTACGACCGATTTCCTCGCGAAGACGCTAATTCGCGAGGTATCAGTGGTGGTGTTTGTCACCTGCTCTCTGTGGGCAGAGGCTGGGATTGTAGGGGTTTGGGAGGTGATGAGGCGACGTGAGCCTGCCAGCTCAGCCCTCTTCCTGGGTGTGCCACCTGCAACCCACAAAGCTCAGGACCGTCTTGCGAGGTGTCCTAGGTGTCGTGCCGGTGACCTCAGACAGTGACCTTATGTCGTGTCTGCGGCATCTTCTGAGGCTCAAAGAAAATCCATTCCCTTCTTCAGACATGGGGCCAGACTCTTAAGATGTAGACGGCGTGCTCTTCCCAGTACTAAGAACTTTCTGAAGCTGTAATTTAAAGAAAAGGGAGTGGGGTTCTCCTGCAGTAAGATTATTATTTCCACAAAAATTTTATTATACAAAAATCAGACAAGACTTTGAGGAAAAACATAGTTGAGACAAACATTTAAAACTGTATATGGCAATAATAATCCTCATAATAGTACTGACACAGTTCAAAAGACATATTCAATCCTAAAAATAAATATCCCAGCAAATAAAATAGAGGAACACACACACACACACACACACACACACACACACACACGCAGCTTGGTGGGAGGAGGGATACGGTAGGGCCAAGACTGCTGCACGTGGCAATGAGGACAGAAAGCTCAGTGATGCTGCCAGATGATCCCGAGGCAGCATTTGGCCAGACTGAGCCCAGGGGCAGACTGGGGGGCAAGTGGGTGTCTGTCCCTTGTCTCTCCGTGTCTTGCTGTGTTCAGCCGGGCTAGTGTACTTGGCCTTCAACAGTCATTTCTTGTTGTTGCAAAATATTAACGTGCAGGGAAGATGGTATACAAAACCAAGGCAACTTCTTTGTTGACCGGACACCGTGGCAGGTTACACCTGGTTCCCATTCCAGACTGTGTGAAGCTCATTACTCCCTCTGATAAATAAGCCTGTTTCTCATCCAACTAGACAGGAACCTGAAATAGGAAATCTTTTTCTCTTTTGGCTGTGCTGCACAGCATGTGGGATCTTAGTTCCCTGACCAGGGGTTAAACCCATGCCTCCTGCATTGGGAGCTCGGAGTCTTAACCACAGGACCGCCAGTAAAGTCCCGGAAATCATTTTTTTTTAATTGTGTTTAAAAAAGAAACCCACATAAAATTTACCGTCTTCATTATTTTTAAATGCATAGTTTGGCCCTGTTAAGTATATTCACATTGTTGTGAAACAGATTTCTGGAACGTTTTCATCTTGCAGAACTGAAACTCTACCCATTAAACAGCAGTTCCCCATTTCCCCTCCCCCTCAGCCCCTGGTAACTACTGTTCTTCCTATTTCTGCAAATTTGACTGTTAGATACCGTCTATAAATGGAGTCCTACAGTATTTGTCTTTTCGTGGCTGGCTTATTTCACTGAGTATAATGTCCTCAAGATTCATCCACGTTGTAGCGCATGTAAGGATTTGTGTGTGTGTGTGTGGCCACACCACGCGATTTGTGGGATCTTAGTTCCCCGACCAGGGATCGAACCCGGGCCTTCGGCATTGGAAGCACAGAGTCCTAACCACTGGACCACCAGGGAATTCCCATGTCAGGATTTTATGAAACATGAAATCTTAAACACCTCAAATTTGAACAGCTTAAACACCTCAAAATTTCTTCAAAATTTACTTGTTCAAAATTTATTTGAAAATTTGTTCAGATTTGTTCAAATCTTGTTCAAAATTTATTTGAACACCCCGAATTTATTTGAACAGCTTAGGCTGGGAGGGTAGGAGGTGGGAGTCCTTCCTGTTCTACTTGTGCCGTGAAATAAATACCCTTGTTGAGTTTGTCTCCTTGTCATGTGCTTCTCCCATGTTTCCCCCTCAAGTTTCTAGCATAAATTAACTCTTTAAAGCAGATTTTTGTTGTTGTTTTTTAAAATTTATTTATTTTATTTATTTGCTTTTGGCTGCGTTGGGTCTTTGTTGCTGCGCGCGGGCTAGAGGGGGACTACTCTTCATTGCGGTGCGAGGTCTTCTCATTGCAGTGGCTCCTCTGGTTGCAGAGCACGGGCTCTAGGCGCGCGGGCTTCGGTAGTTGTGCCGTGTGGGCTCAGTAGTTGTGGCGCGTGGGCTCAGTAGTTGTGGATCAAGGACCCTAGAGCACAGGATCAGTAGTTGTGGCGCACGGGCTTAGTTGCCCTGCAGCATGTGGGATCTTCCCGGACCAGGGCTCGAACCCGTGTCCCCTGCGTCGGCAGGTGGATTCTTAACCACTGCGCCACCAGGGAAGCCCCCTAAAGCAGACGTTTTGTGTTACAAGACAGTCATCCACAAGGGAGCTACACCAAACATCGCAGGACAAAGTGTCACCTGTCAGAGTATATTTATGATGCCTGAGAGCCTTTGAAGCTCAGGCCTGTGTGCTTCATTCCAGAGAGCCCAGCAATATGCCCAGGAAGTCCTGCAGAAGGAATGCCGGCCCCAGTTCGCCAAGAGGTCGATGGTGCAGCTCTTCAGGCACAGGTACACCTCGGACCTGCCACCTTTCGTGACGAAGGCCCCCGCAGGGAGCGAGGCCGAGTACAAGTACGACCCTCCTTTCGGATTCCGCAAGTTCTCCGAGAAAGTCCAGAGCCTCTTGGAACTCTTGCCCGAGCATGACTTTCCTGCACACTTGAAAGCCAAGAGCTGCAGGCGTTGTGTGGTCATTGGAAGTGGTGGAATCCTCCACGGGCTAGAGCTGGGCCGGGCCCTGAACCAGTTCGATGTTGTGATAAGGTACGTTGGCTTTCAGACCATCCTCTCCCCTCTGGACTTTAGTTCTCTGCTGTGGGTCAGGGCAGCACCAAAAACAGGAGGGACCCAGGCAGCCCTACATGTCCCTGCCTGCAGGGGACTCACTGTTTGAGAAGTGGAAACAAAGACATGAAAGGATTGGACGCCCCAAACTGTGCAGTACTGACCCTAATTTTGGTAAAAACCCTTTCAGAGGAGGTGTAGGTTGGAAGGATCGGTAGATTCAGATAAGCCAGCAAAGGTGGAAGGCTGTGCTAGGCAGGGCCCAGAGGAGGAGGCAGTGCAGGGAGCTTGAGTCCGTGGGACGCCTGGCTTCTGGGAGTGGGGCTTGGGGTAGGTGAGCCCTGGAAGGTGGTACCGGTTGGGACCAGAAAGCACACAGAGGTGTTTGAAAGCCACATAACAGGCAATAGGCAGTCATCCTACATTACAGGAGTTTCTGATAGTTTGACAGTCACGTCAGGGGACGCCAAGGTTTCTAGTCTGGGGTCTGAGACGTCAGTGGGACCGCTGTCAGAAACGGAGAAGTTGAGGAAAATCTCTGGCTAGTGAGGGAGGATGACAAGATCCATCTCAGATATTCTGAGCCTGAAAGTGGTGCTAGATCCCCATAATGCCTTTAGCCCCAGTAGCTGTGACCTCGGGCAAGTTTCCTCGCTGTCCTGTGCCTCCGTTTCCTCACTGTCCTGTGCCTCCGTTTCCTCATCTGTAAATGGGGGCAGTGATGGCACAGACCTTACAGGGTGACTGTGAAAACAAAACGAGTTCACATCTAGATGTAAAGCACTTGGAACAGTGTCAGAATTGGGTAGATGCTCAGTACATGTTAGCAGCTATTTTGGGAGAATGTGTAGGAAGCTAAGGAGGAAAGGACACGGGGTGTAAGATGTTTGTAGGAAAGAACCAGACTTTTGTAAGGGCCAAGAGATAGAAGAAACAAGAACTACGTTTTCAGGTGAAAGGTGGGAAGTGAGGGTGTGGGAGTGGGGTTGTGGGCTTTGGTGGGGTGAAGGAGGAGGGAACTGCTTCCTTTCTCTGGATGCTTCCTGTGTGCCCGACACTGTCACGTGCCCTGGATGTTC
Source organism: Aethalodelphis obliquidens (assembly GCF_003676395.1). Lineage (NCBI taxonomy): Eukaryota > Metazoa > Chordata > Mammalia > Artiodactyla > Delphinidae > Aethalodelphis > Aethalodelphis obliquidens. The sequence goes on from NW_020837979.1 coordinate 13,782,784, forward strand.
TCGTTCCATAGTGAAGCCATCCCCTTAGCCAGTGTCAGGCATGAGGACACAGAGACACTGTAGGGCATAGAGTCCAGGCCAGAGCCTAGCATTCCGAATGCAGGGTTTTGAGGCTTCCAGAACCTCACCCTGACTCTATGTAAGCAGCTGAATGATCAGCTGTGCACAGGCAGCACTGGGGGAGGCAGACAGGACCCCATATGCCCTTCTAATGGTGTGCGACCGATATACGGGAGGAGAAGAGGTAAGAAACTGGGGTGCGCACTCCGGTCCAGAGGAGAGATGCAGTGGAAGAGAAGGGCGGCCTTGAGCTGACCTTGAAGAATGGTGGCATTTAGCCCTTTAGGAAGGAGGTGGCCAGGAGATCTGGATGGGGAAGCTTACCTGGCAGGAGGAACGAGGGCCTGGGAGAGGGAAAGGGGGCTGGGCAGGTGGCTCAATGCCCAGTGATGGTGAGGCCAGGCTGGACAGCATGGACTTCAGGCACAGGCACTGGGGGACACGGAGCACTGGGGACCCAGGAAGGGGACTTAGACTGATTATGATGGAGATCAGTTGAAAAACTTTTTTGGGGTAACTTTTATTTTATTTTATTTTATTTTATTTTTTTTTTTTTTTTTTGCGGTACGCGGGCCTCTCACTGTTGTGGCCTCTCCCGCTGCGGAGCACAGGCTCCGGACGCGCAGGCTCAGCGGCCATGGCTCACGGGCCCAGCCGCTCCACGGCATGTGGGATCTTCCCGGACCGGCTCACGAACCCGTGTCCCCTGCATCGGCAGGCGGACTCTCAACCACTGCGCCACCAGGGAAGCCCTATTTTATTTATTTATTTTTAAAATTAATATTTATTGGAGTATAGTTGATTTACAATGCCGTGATAGTTTCTGCTGTACAGAAAAGTGAATCAGCTGTGTGTGTATATATATATATATATATCTCCACTCTTTTTTAGATTCTTTTCCCATATAGGTCATTACAGAGTATTGAGTAGAGTTCCCTGTGCTATACAGTCGGTCCCTATTAGTTACCTGTTTTATATATCGTAGTATGTATATGTCAATCCTAGTCTCCCAATTTACCTCTCCCGCCCTGGGGTAACTTTTAGGTTTAAAGCAATTCTGAACTTAACAGGAAAGTTGCAAGAGTAGTACAAAGAACTCCCATTCACCCTTTTCCCAGAGTCCTCAGTTGATAACGCTGTATCACACTGGCTTTATAATTTTCTCTCTTTATATGCTATTATTCTTTTCTGAACCCTTTAAGAGTTAGTTACACATCTCAAACTCCTTCTTTACCCCTAAATACTTCAGTGTGCATTTCTTAAGAACAAGGACATTCTCTTATAGAACCGCATGACGATATTCAGAATTACGGAATTAACACTGATGCAGTACAGACCTTAGCTACAGTCCTTATTCAGACTTCACCAGTTATTCCAGTCGTGTCCATTATTTAAAAAGAAAGGAAAAGAGGGCTTCCCTGGTGGCACAGTGGTTAAGAATCCACCTCCAAGGCAGGGGACACGGGTTCAAGCCCTGGTCCAGGAAGATCCCACATGCCACGGAGCAACTAAGCCCATGCGCCACAACTACTGAGCCCACGTGCCACAGCTGCTGAAGCCTGCTCACCTAGAGCCCTTGCTCCACAGCAAGAGAAGCCACCGCAATGAGAAGCTCGTGCACCGCAACGAAGAGTAGCCCCTGCTCGCCACAACTAGAGAAAGCCTGTGTGCTGCAACGAAGACCAAAAAAATGCAGCCAAAAATAAATAAGTAATAAAATATAAAGAAAGGAAAGGAAAAAGAAAAAACCTCATCCAGGATCATGCTGTGCATTTAGTTGTCATGTCTAATAATAGCTTTTTTTTTTTTTTTTTTTTTTTTTTTTT